>NC_053451.1:1629516-1929516 GCF_015227805.2 Hirundo rustica
ATATTTTACCAATCTATGATAAACTTTCCAATTGCTAAATTTTACCACCACCTTTTTGTGCGTGTGTGTGTGCATGTTTTCATGTTATCATGTTTTTCATGTATCAGTTAATGGGCCAATTCAGACCTGTCATTATTCTCATACAAAGCGGAGAGAGATGCACAGCATGGCAAACAGAAAACAAGACCACGGCTTTTTATCTGGGTCTAGATTCATGTTCATGAGAGGAATTGGTTCTCACAAAGTTTCAGGGACCAGCCACGTTTATGGGCCATATGTTTATGAATATTTGTGGCTCCGCCTGCCAGCTCCACTTCACCCAGCAGGCACGGCACCGAGGGTGCTCCCCTTCTATCTCTGGCAAGTCCAGAGGTCGCTTTTCCCGCTGCTCCGTCCCAGAGCGGATTTCTGTATCGCTGCTGTTGGCATCGTAGTGCTCAGTGGTGAGGAACGTCACCTCTGTAAGGCAAATCGTAGAAAAAAGGCCAAACGGAACAACCGGGTCTGTCTTTTGTATGAGCCATTGCATTCCAGCAGGGAAGCTTTCAGCAGGTGCAGGGCACAGGAGGGTTCCTTCCCATTTGATCCGAAGGGTCCGCAAAGGCAGCAGCAAAGGGTCGTGGCTGGGGCCTGTCAGGGGTCAGCATTATCAGCAGGAAGGAAGTGCGGCCGGAGGGGCTCAGGCAGACCTTGGGCTGGCTGTGACCTGTACTGGCCACATCTGCGCTGTCCTTGCTGGGGTGGGCAAAGGCAAATCTGGGAGCTGAGCACGTGCTCGAGACTCTCCCTCGGGTGTCTTAAAGTCTGTCCAGAGAATGAAAGTGTGCTTGGCTTGACTTGGTTTGTAGCACTTCAAAGTGGTCTTCAAATATTCTTCGATAACTGTGACCTGAATTAAGGCCAGAGTTCTTTTGTGCAAGCGTCGTTCTGATAGACAGTGGTTGTGCATCTGGACTGGTTTTAATGTCTCTGTTTTTTTCATGCAGTGTGACTGTTCCACCTAGTGTTTTTCAATAAAAGCAAGCGGTTGTGCCATAAAGCAAGAATAATCTCCAAAAGTGGCTGGGGTTTTGTTTGGTTTTCTTTTTGTTACCCAACACTACTTAGCTTTACTTCTGTGAGTTTGAAAGTTTTCTCCAAAAACTCGGAATGCAATTCCCCATTCTGCCCCCTGGTAAGCGCTGTATCTCCTGGAAAAGCCTCTGCCCTCCATCCTCCCTGCCCCGTTTGGAAGCGCTGCTCCGGTTTAGCCTGTGGTGATGGGTCTTAGCATCCTTTTGTGTCCAGGTAACCAAAACATTTTGTTACTGACAGAGCTGCCAGAGGAGCTGCCATGACTCCAGTGTCATTGGTGAGGCAGTTTCTGCTCTGAGGAGTTTTTGAACGCTGCTCAACAGCAACAGACCTCATCCTGCATGTTTGAAGGTGAGAGAAGAGACGGTCGCACCCCAGGAGCCTGATTTTGGAATGTTTTATGGAACTGACCGAGTAGCTTTTACTCCTGGGGTTTCCATGGTCTGCCCATGGCAGGTCCAGCCTGTGCTTCTACTTAGAGCCCTCAGTCCGCAGGGAAGCGAACCTCTGGGGAAGTTCTTACAGCTCTACTTAATGCTTGATGAATGCTGATGATTTCTGGAAGTAGGCTGTCCATCCTGACCCATTTTCTTCTCTCTCCTTGCAGACTGTAGCTGCTGAAAGGCTGAGGTGAGACCAGGATCTGCAGTCCCTGACTCTCCGTGTCTTGCTGAGGCTGAAGCCACGTTTGCTGTCAATGACGACTTAGTGGAAGATGCTAAAGACTGAAAACTTGTGGGTTTTTTCCCTGAATGTCAAGACTCTCTCTGCAGCTGTGCCCTGTACAGCTCTTAAAAGAGCTTTTGGGTTTAGAAGGGGTTTTCCATTCTGCAATATTTATCCATAACTCAATAAAAAAGAGTCATACTGTATTGATGTTGTTAATTACTCTGAGTTGATTAATTAAAGCAAATCATTGAAGAGGGGTTTGAGCATCCCTTGGATGGCCCTTGGAGCTGGCAGCTCTTGTTTAATGTCTCTTCATTCCTTTCATGTCTTTCAATTATTTCTTAAGCAATTACTGCAATTAGGATATACAGTAAGGACAACAGCATGCCTGTCCTGCTGGATTGGGAAATCCAAGCCCAGTTCCTTGGAGAGACTGAGGGGATGGGGAGCTGAGCCTCAGGCTGGGTTTTGACAGTGGGAATTTGGTGAGGAAGAAAGAGGAGAGATCCCCCCGAAAGGGGTTAAGGCCAGTTTGCTGGCTTTGGGTGCTCCTACCCCCCAAAAAAATCATCCTGGTTAAACGGGACTCGAAGAAGCAGCGGGATGTGCCGGGGGCCTGTGCTGGCACCCCCAGACCCTGGTCAGGGATGCCGGGAGGTGTCAGCTCCAGAGGAACACTACAGAGGGCCCGTGCTGGGACCCCCCAAATTGCAGCCAGAGATGCTGGGCACTGCTGGCCCTTTGGGACACCACTGAGAGGCTCCACTGCCCCATCCAGAGAGTTCTCCCGTTGTTTTCTGTCGTGCTTAGAACCTGCCAGGTCATTGTAATTACAGCTCCACGGGTCCAAAATCCCACCGGAGCGTTGGGAGTCACAGACGATCACACAGTAGCCAACGTGGGACAGGAAATGAGCTGTTCCATAGATTTATTTTTCCCAATGCGTTTGGAATTTAGAACAGAATCTCTCCTCTCCCCTCAGATCCCGTATCCTTGAGTTTTGGGTTTTCTCGTCAAGAATTTTCCGCCTACGCTGGAAACAAATTCCCCGGCAGCGCGGGGTTTGGCGGGGTTTGGCGGGTCCCGGGCCCGGCACGGGGGGGTCCCCGCGCCCCGCCCGGTCCCGGTCAGCACCGGGAAATCGCCGCCGCCGCCCTCCCGCGCCCAGGGCCCGGCGGGACCGGGGCGCGGCGCCGAGCCCCGCCGCCCGCCCGCCGGGGGAGAGGCGGCACCGCTCGGGAGCCCCGGCCGACAGGGACGGGACCCGAAGAGAAGCCCCGGCGCCGATTCCCGGCCCCGCCTCGGCGCCTCGGGCTCCGGCAGGGCCGGGAGCGGCCCCGGCTCGGCTGAGGGCTGAGGGGCGGGGCCGGGCCGGGGAGGGGGCGGGGCCGCGGGCGATGGTCCCGCCTCCATCCCGGGAGGGGCGGGGCGGGGCCGGGGCTCTGTGGGGCGGGCTCTGTGGGGCGGGCCCGGGGCGGAGCCGGGGCTCTGTGGGGCGGGCCCGGGGCGGGGCCGGGGCTCTGTGGGGCGGGCTCTGTGGGGCGGGCCCGGGGCGGGGCCGGGGCTCTGTGGGGCGGGCCCGGGGCGGAGCCGGGGCTCTGTGGGGCCGGCCCGGGGCGGGCTCGGGGCGGGGCCCGGGGCCGGCACAGGTGTACCTGGTCCGGGGGCTGCACGGGGCGGGGCCGAGGTGATTTAAGCCGTGGAAATCACCGCCGCCGCCATTTGCTCGCTCTGAGCACGTTGGTGGCGGGTGTCTCCTGTGCGGGCTCCGCAGCCCGGGACAGGACGGGCTTCGGCTTCCCCTTCTGTCCTCCCCTCTAGCCCTCCTTTCTCCTCCCCGTATTCCCCTTCTTTCTCTCCCTTTCCCCCCTTTCCCTCCCCTCCCCGTATTTCCCTTCTTTCTCTCCCTTTCCCCCCTTTCCCTCTTCTCCCCAAAGCCGACCCCCTTTCCTCCGCTTTCAGCCCTCCCCTCCTGTCCCCTCTCTACCCTCCTTCCTCCCCGTATTCCCCTTCTTTCTCTCCCTTTTCCCTTTCCCCCCTTTTTCTCTCCTCCCTTTATTCCTCTTTCTCTCCCTTTCCTGCCTTTTCCTCTGCTTTCAGCCGTCCCCTCCTGTCCCCCTCTCTACCCTCCTTCCTCCCCGTATTCCCCTTCTTTCTCTCCCTTTCCCCCCTTTCCCTCTCCTCCCCGTATTCCCCTTCTTTCTCTCCCTTCTCCCCTTTCCCTCCCCTCCCTTTATTCTTTCTCTCCCTTTACCCCCTTTTCCTCCACTTTCAGCCCTCCCCTCCTGTCTCCCTCTCTACCCTTCTTCCTCCTCCCTGTATTCCCCATATTTCTCCCCTAAACCCTTCCCTCCTCTCCCCTCAAACCGGACCCCCCCACTCCTTCCTCTCCTGTCCCTGCCCCGCTACCCTCTTCTATTCCCCCTCTCCCTCTCCTCTGTCCACCCTCTCTCTTCCCCCCCACCCGTCCTTTCCCTTCTCCCTGCCCCTTCTCATCCCCTGCTATCCCTTCTCTCCTTCCCCTTCCCTTCTTTCTCCCGCAGCCGCGGGGCTCGGGGCGCCGGATAATAAAGCCCAGAGGGCCGGAGCCCGGCGCCCCCACCGTCCCTGGAAGCCCCCACACGGGGACAGGCCCGCTCGGGCGCTGTCCCCATTCCGGTTAACACACCGCCCGACACTGCCGGCTCTCCGGCTTTCCCTACATCACACTGGGGTATCCCGGGGGGGTCGGGGTTGGGGGGGGTCGGGTGGGGGGTTGGGGGTTAGGAAGGGCCCCCTCATTAGGAGGGGGTCCCGGGGTGGGTGGGTTAGGAAGGGCCCCCTCCGGAGGAGGGGGTCCTGGGGGGGGGGAGGGCCCCCTCCGGAGGGGGGGGTCCCTGGGGGGGGGTCGGGGTGGGCCCCCTCCGGAGGAGGGGGTCCGGGGGAGGGGGGCGGGGCGGAGGGGGGGCATCCCCCCTCCAGTCCCCGCCCCACTCCTCCGGACCCCCTCCTCCGGACGGGGTCTGCCCCGGCCCCCTCCCCGGGACCCCCTCCTCCGGACCGGGGCCCGGGGGGGAGGGAGGGGGGCGGGTGGGGTGGGGGGGAAGCAGAGGGGGTCACGTCACTCTGCAGCACGAACACACACGTGTCACAGAAAAGAACAAACAGCCTCCCCCCTTGTGCCCCCCCCACCCCACCCGCCCCCCCTCCCTCCCCCCGGGCCCCGGTCCGGAGGAGGGGGTCCCGGGGAGGGGGCCGGGGCAGACCCCGTCCGGAGGAGGGGGTCCGGGGGAAGGGGGCGGGGACTGGAGGGGGGTGAGACCCCCCTCCGCCCCGCCCCCCTCCCCCGGACCCCCTCCTCCGGAGGGGGCCCACCCCGACCCCCCCCCCAGGGACCCCCCCCTCCGGAGGGGGCCCTCCCCCCCCCCCAGGACCCCCTCCTCCGGAGGGGGCCCTTCCTAACCCACCCACCCCGGGACCCCCTCCTAATGAGGGGGCCCTTCCTAACCCCCACCCCCCCACCCGACCCCCCCGGGATACCCCAGTGTGATGTAGGGAAAGCCGGAGAGCCGGCAGTGTCGGGCGGTGTGTTAACCGGAATGGGGACAGCGCCCGAGCGGGCCTGTCCCCGTGTGGGGCTTCCAGGGACGGTGGGGGCGCCGGGCTCCGGCCCTCTGGGCTTTATTATCCGGCGCCCCGAGCCCCGCGGCTGCGGGAGAAAGAAGGAGCAGGGAGGATGGACGAAGGCATCAGGGGGGCAGACGGGGTGGGTGAGTCAAGGACAGAGGGCAGGTGGGGGTGTCGGGGTGTGCAGGGCAGCAGGGGCAGGGGGTGGCGGGCTGGGGGGGAAGGAATGGCGGAGGAAGGAGGAGGAGGATTGACAGCAGGTGGGGGCAATTGGGAGGGGGAAGGGGAGCAGGGAGAGGGCACAGGAGGAGCCAGGGCTGGGGGGGGACGGAAGGCTGAAAGGCAGAGGGAGAGGATAGAGGAGTAGGGTAGGGTAGGGATATGTAGTGGTATGGGGGTGGGTGGCTGGGGGGCGACGGCCCCGGGGGGGGGAAGGAGGGGAGGGCTAGGGGGGAGAGGGAGGGGGGGGGGTAGGGGGGGGGGAGGGTGTAGGGGGTGGGGGAGGGGAGAAAGGGAGGGGAGAAGAGAGGGATGATAGAAGAAGAGAAGCGTAGAAGAAAAGAGATACAGAGAAAAAGAAATGGAGAGAAAAAGAAATATGGAGCCCGGCCCGGCAGCATCCTCCCTCGCCGAGCGCCGAGGGGCAAATGGCTCCGCGGGGCTCTCGGCGTGGATTAAATCCCCACAGGCCCCGCCCCGCGCAGCCGCTCTGGGGCCCCGCGCACCTGTGCAGCTCCAACTCGTCACACCTGAGCCGGCCCCGCCCCGCCCCGCCCGCGCCCCTTAAATCCCGGCCGATCCGCGCCCGCTCCGCTCTCTGCGGTGGATGCTCATCCCGGGACGCGGCGGGACCGTCGTTCGGGGCGCCGTGCGGAACCACAACCCAGGGGCTGCTCCCGGCGCTGCGCGGAGCCCGAGGCGCTGAGGTAGGGCCGGGGGTCGGGTCCGGCTCCTCTCGGTGTCCGCTGCGGGTCCCGAGCGGTGCCGCCTCTCCCCCGGCCGGCAGGGTGCGGGTCGCGGCATCGGGGCCGGGATCGGGATCGGTAGGAGCCGCTTCGGGACGGGCGCCGGGGCCGAGCCCGGCGCTCCTGCTCCGGCTGCAGCCGGCCTGGGGCTCCGGGCGCGATGCTGCTGCGGCCGCGGGGAGCCGGGGCTCTGCCGCGAACCGTGCGCGGGAGAACGGCGCCGGTATTTTCTCCTGCAGGCGCTGGATCGCAGCTGGGGCACGGGGAACGCCGTGCCGACCCCGGGACCCCCTAAACCCCGCCGCTCCTGGTGCTCCCGTCCCGCGGGTGCCGCCTGGTTGTACCCCCGCGGGTGTGCGAAGCCCCCGCAGCCCTCGGGGGAGAGCAGCGCCCGGCTCCCCCTTCCCGCTGTCCGCGCACCCGTGGGGCTTTGCCGGCCGCAGCCTTGTGGAAGGAGCGGGGCCGGATCACCGTGGGCGGGAGGAGCCGCTCGGCAGGGCCCGGACACGGCTCCACCCCGGCTGCTTCTCCAACAGCTGCCAGGTGAGGTGCTCCCCCTCCCCCTTGCCTTACAGCTCACTCTGCAAGGGCAAAACCTTTTATTAAAATGCAGCTGAGAATTTTCCTCTTTATTTCCAGATCACAGGAGGCATTGAGGTTGAGATGGATCCTAAAATCTGACTCTCAGGGAAGTGGACCACTTGAGGATTGAATTCACAACCTTGGCACGACTAGGATTCTGCTCCAACCAGCTGAGCTAATCTCTGAGTGAGGGGGGTGGATCTCCCCAGGATGGGAATCCTTAGCACCACTAAGGGAAGTACAGAGCCTTCTTTTCTGCTGAAGCTGCTTTACACACCTGCCCCTGGAAGCTCTTCCAATAACACTGACTTCCTGCCCTTTCCAGGATTTAACCAACAGCCATAAAAGTGCTCACACAATGTCCTTTTCCAGACAGAAATGAGCCAGACGAGTCCCGAGGCTTCCCTTGCTCCACAGCCAAAGCTCTGGAGAGAGGCAGGGCTGGTCCCACCTGCGGAGGGGCGTTTCCTGAAGGTGAGTGTTGCCAGGCCAATATGATGGTGGCTGCTGAGGCTGGGGCTGCTTTTCCAGCCCAGAGCTGCACAGAGGCCTCGGTGCCTCCCCTTGCTGCCAGCAGTGTTCTTTGGCGTTTCCTGCACATCTTGGGCTGCCGGGAACGTGGGGCGGGAGGAGGCCGGCAGCCCCTGAAAGGCAACCAGCACTTCTTGTCCTTGGGGTGTGCAGGGGAGGAGCCGTGGGCTCCTCTGCACAGGCCAGGGGCTGCTCTGCACGGGCACGGGGAGATGCTTCACCCCGCACGGAGGCCACCGAGAGCCCCGAGGCGCCCCGAGGAGCAGCTGGCACTGCCTGGGCACGGGCGGCTCGGGCCATCCGCAGAGGGGCTCAGACGGCGATTCCCGGTCCCCACCTCCCGGAGCTCCCCCGCGGCTGCCAGGTATGTCCTGGCCACCCCAAATCCCCCCTTTCCAGCCTGAGGACATTATCCATCAGCAGCATGAAAGCCAAGGCAATTTTCCCTCACAGAAATGAAATCCTGAGCAATAGCCCTCGGAGATGCCTTAAAATCAAAGGCTCAAGCGGGATGAAGTTATCTTTGGATGATGCTTGGAGTTTTTCAGGGAGCCGGCTGGAGGCACGGAAGTGATGGAAAGCTTTTCCAGGTGGGTCCCACTGGAGGTGTGCTGAAGGCAGGGATGTGCATCCCTTTCCTGAGAGAAAGAATTTGTAGAGGCCACCGCTGAGGCTCTGGAAGGAGCTGAGCTTCTGCAGGCAGAGATGTTCTCCCGTGGGCACAGGGGCTGCCTCGGCACGGGCCGGGAGCGCGTCCGGCCAGCGCCTTCTCCTGCTTTAGCATATCAACGGGAGCCCGAGCTCGGGGGGGGTGAAATCAGCTGAATTCCAGGCAACTCTGCCAAGGGTCCCCCAGGGACATGGCTGGGGCTGGGGGATGAGGGTTTTAAATAGCAAAATCTTTGAAATATAAAGCTGTCCTTGTCCCCGTGCTGCTGAGCTTCCTTGGAAGCTCTGCCGGTTCCTGACACAGCTGCCATTCGAGCGGCAGCTCTGCACGGGAATATCCTCGCTCCGTGAGGTTACTGCAGCGGGAACTGAGCAGGGACTTGGGGGCCATGGCTATAATTCATCTGAACTAGCAAAGCTGAGAGTGAGCACCGAATCTGGGCTCCACACAGGGAACAATCTTAGTGCTGCCCTGTCAGCTCAAGCCCCTGGGCTGGGAAGTTCTGGGAGTCAAATGTATGGAATTATACAGATCACAGCGACTGGCATGGCCCAGAGGGACAATGCGAGTCCCAGACAATTCCACTGCAATCCACTCTGGGGGAAAACAGCCTGTGTCTGCCAGGAGCTCTGACTCTGTTTCTCCTATCAGCACCTGAGCAGTGCCAGGGTCACTGTGAGGGCTTTAAAATCCAAATAAACCCCAAACCCCACAAAGCAAATAATCCAAATAAAGAAATGCATTATTGTCATCAAGAGCTCAAAACTCTGTTAAGAATTCTATGACAACAAGGTAATGGGATTCCCAGGAATCTCATTAATGCTCTTGTTTCCATTGTTAGGTATTTTCAATCCCTCATTTGCCAGCTTGTAAAAGTTATCCTGGAATTTAGAGGTCAAGCAGGGCTGGTTTTGGATTGACCTCCACCTCTGCTCCCACTCTGTGCAGACACAACTTGGGCCACGGTGGTTAGACACGTGGCCTCAGCTTTTCACCCAAAGACATCCCCTGCTTGTTCCCTGTAGATGAAGATTCTGCTCCAAACCGTCCCCTCCTCACCTCCTCAGCGATTCCCTCGAAAATGCCACCCCATTGCTCCTGGCATCCTCTCACATTTTCCTACACAAGCAGTTCTTGTGTCCCCTCTCAGTGACACCAGGTTTTCAGATAAACGAATGGCATCACCTCTGCCCACTGCTCATGATTCTCCCAACCAAAATCTCAAGAGCAAATGCTCCTTGGACTTTAAGAATTTGAAATAACTTGGAAGCAAAATAAATCACCTTTTTGTTCTGTGGTTTTGGTTTTTTCTTTCAGATGCTGGAGGTTGCTTCTGTGGATGTGTGCTGAGCTCTCACTACAGGGAACTGTCAGGCCTGAATGGCTGGGAGTTCGTGTTCTTCTCACTGGGGAATCAGAAATAAATAGGAATTAGACTGCAGAAATGTTTTCTGAAACCTTTCCCCTTTGCTGGAAGATCTTCTCTTTCTGCCTTTGAATCTACAGCTGTTCCCTGATGTTGTTTCCCCTGCCTGAATTCCTTGCAGCTCCTAGCTGGGAAAAACTGGGATAACTTAGAGGGGATAGAGGTGAGGTTTTTAGCTGTATTTTTCTAAAATTTCTAATTATTCTGAAATTATCTCTGATTCCCTAGGCTGGGGACAGGAATGAGCAGAAACCATCGGCCTCTGGGGCCATGACTTGATTTTAACCACACGGATCTTACCAAATGCAGGATTTACAGACCTCAGGCTCTCTTACCACAAAAGCCTGTTCACATCCAGGTCTCAGGGTGACCAATACCTCCTCCACAAAACCCACAGGGATTCAAATTTTGTGCTGGTTTTACAAGCTTCATGTCAGATTTGCAAAAGCAACTCCCAGCAGGTCCCTTCCCTGCTTTCCAGAGCAGCAGTCCCCAGTGATCTCCGCTTCCCTGGAAAACCCACTCCAGCCCCAGAGTGTACCAAGGGGAGCACAACTCTGGAGAGGTCACAGCCCTCACCTGGACCGAAGCACTTGGAGCGAGATCCAGCTACAAATGGAATTCCAGAAACAGCCTCCAAAAGGCTCTAGGATCATACCTTTAAAATGGCTCCAAAGGACAACGGCTCCGGTGCCAGGTCAGTACCTGCACGAGTCCTTGTGCCAGCCCCGGCTCTCTGAAACACACGAGAAATCAACAATGACACAGAGGCCTCGTTTGCAGAATTCCTCATCCAAACCCTCGCTTTCCCACCCTGCGCTGAGGCCAGTCTCAGCCAGTGTCAGTAAGTAACCTTTGCTGAGAGCAGTCATCACCCCAGTCCTCCAGCCTTGGCAAGATTCTGTAGTGAGCTGACCCAAACGCTGATCCTTCATCTGAACTTCTTACAGGGTTTGTTAGAAAGGTACTGGACAGCAAATCCCACAACACAATGAAAAGGCTGCACAAGGAATAACAGAAGGTGGTCCGTGAATAACCAAACCCACCCATGCCCATCACTGCTCCACCCCTAATTTGGGTGAAATATTGATACAGTTGATAAAGACTCCCCTTCCCTGTTACACAGTCCTCCACTGCATATCTGGGGAGTGGATTTATTCCTTTCTTTCTTCCCAACAACAGCCCAAATCCCAGTCCTCACACACGCAAACCAAACACACCTCAGGCAATGGACATCAGCACCTGGAATTCCGAGCTCCCTGTTCCCTGCATTGCTCATCCAAGCACTCACAGCAATCTCACCTTGCCCAGAGACTCTCTGTCCTCAGAGGGAAGCACAAGCTGATGAGACAGGTCTGGCACCACATTTCCTCTTCTTCCTGCTGACCTGGAGAGCCACAGGGGAACGCAGTCCCTCAGACCTCGCATCCCTGAACGTCCTGAGGGCTGGACTTTTACCCAGATCCCAGGGCCCTGCACGGCAGCGCTGACACGAGCACAGGCTGATCCCTCTGCCCAGCACCTCATTTTTCCTCCCACTGCTCCCAAATCCTCCCAGCTCTGCCCCGCATCTGTGCCGGGGCCGGTGCCTGCCCCCAGCCCAAGCAGAGGCTGTCACCCAGCTCTGCACCAGCTGCCACCCCTGGCAGAGCTGGGGATACAGCCAGGGCCGGGCTCCCCGGGCTCCCCAACCCCCAGCCCAGTCCTGAGATGCACAAATGAGGCCCAACCCGCCCCTCTGGACACAGCCAAACGCCACAACTCCGTCACCCCAAAGGAACTCCGGCCTCCTCACCTCTCGCCTCCTCCAGCAGACACGGGCAGGACCGGGCTGGCAGAAATGGCGTTCCCCAGGCAGTTCATCCCAGCAGAGGGGAAAAGAGGAACCCCGCGTCCCTCTGATTTACCCCCCAGCGGGGGCAGGACCAGGAGCCCCTCCAGCGCGGACCCCCGGTGCCGAAGCCTCTTGGCTTTGGCTGCTTAAGCACCGCAGCTTTTGGCAAAGATGGGAGGAGTTCAGTGATTTTTCCCGTCCTGAGAGAGAGAAGGAAAAGACAATGAAGTCCCCTGCGGATGTCAAAGCGTCCCGGCTCTCACGCTCCCGCTCCCATTGCTCACTGTGGGCTTCTATCCGTGAGAGGTGACGCCGATTCAAACACAAGAGCGCCCTTTTACAGCATTTGTATTCCCAGCTATTTCAGACGTTAAAAGGATGCTCATTTTTCTTTTATTGCATTCTTTGCCTAATTTCAACATTTTCATCCCAGACCCCACCTGTCAGTTCTTTACTCTTTTACCCTTGGACTTTGCACAAAGGGAGGGACACCCGGGATGCTGCATCACACAAAATCCCAAAATCCCAAAGAGAACCCCCTCCAAAAGCTGACAGAGAAAGGTTTCAAGGCACTCCAGAACTCAGACAGCCGTTTGTGTCTGCTCAGGCCACCCCAATTCTGTCACACCCACCTGAGCCGTGCAGGCGAGGCCAAGGCTCCCCTTCCTCCTGGGGAATCGCTCTCTGAGACCGCAGATGTCCATCCTGGGCAGCACCTGGAAACAAGGTGAGAAAGGCAAAATGAAAATGTTTGCTGTCAGAAAATGAGTGTCCGTAATCAGGACTTCTGGACAAATTTAGTAACACCCCTTTCATATGATGAGTGCAAGCCATGCCCATCCTTCCAGCCCAGGTGAAAACAGGAAGGAGAACCACAGGAAAAGCAGGAAGACAGAGTCCCTCATTTGGAAATATTTCCTACAGTCTCTCCTGCGTGGTATGCTCTTTGTGTTCTCGGAGAGAATGGATTGCTGCTATAAACATCTCCAGCCCGTATTTTATCAGCCACAGCCACGACAAGGCGAGCTCCAGCTGGAGAGCCAGGGAGCTGCAGGGCCTCAGCACACCGAGGAGAAGAGCAGGGGAAGCAGGGGGGTGTGGGGGGAGAGCTGGGGGAGTGAAGGACCAGACACTTTCTTGGTTCGATTCATCAGTGCTGGGAACTCGGAAAACACACGGGGCTGGATGCATGCGGGACATCACGGCCGTGGTTTGGGTGTTTGCCTCTGCTCCTAAGCTTTGGCCTCACCCCCTGTCCAGAGGAGCACAGAATTCCTCCAGGGTAAGGGGGAGCCTGCTCCCACTCCAGGCATGTGTCCAGCAAAGGAGGGGAGTGGTTTAGAGTAACTGACCGGTGTTTTTATCACACACAAACCTCAAACCCAACAAACACAGAAATTGACTCGACTGAGCTGCAACGCCAAGCGTTCACAGGCCAGAGGCAAGAGGTGCACACAGGACCAAGAAGCACCATTGCACTTGGTTTTTCTGCTTCCATATATTCTAATTCTGCTTTGCTTCACAGCTGCTATGCTGCCAAGGTCATGTCCATTTTCAGAAGCCTGTGTCCGGTGTAGCAGAGGCTGGAAATCCTCACTTAGGATTTCCATGTCACATCTGGCTGTGCCAAGGCACACACATATGCCCATCTCTGCGATATGTCAGTCAGAATTCATGTAACCCAGCCACTTGTTCCTCACTGCACCACTCAGAAATACATTAAAAAGCCAGGGAAAGACAAAACAAAACAAAACAAAAAAACAACCACAAAAACCCACCCAAACAACAACCCACAAAGAGAGAGCTATGTTAAAATCCGCATATTCTGCCCAGCGATGGAGAGAAAGAAGGAGGAAAGCTTTTCTTCCAGTTCTCCCAGCTGTGGACCGAGCAGGCTGAAAGAGCCACTGCTGCCCTCACCTGCAGCCCTGGCAGCTTCCCTCCTTCCTTCGGCCGTGCCCTGGCTTCTGAGGGACCAGAGGCACCCCACAGCCCCGGAGTGCCGGCACTCACACCCACCACTAGTCCGGACATCTCCATCTTCCATCCTCGCCCAAACACACCCCAGGGCGTTTTTGCTTTCCTGACAGCCCGGGCAAATTCCATTTACATTTATCAAGGCGACGGACACCCTGTGCGCTCTGGGGTCACACTCCTTTGGCACAAGGACCTGAGAGAAGGCTGGGGGGAAGAATCCAGCAGCAAATTGAAATCCCAGATATGCAAATGAAGGCCTGCTTTTGGCAGGTTTCTTTTGGCTTTCAGGGCACAAGAAAGGCCTTTAGACCATTTGCATCCACAGCAAAAGCCCACGCCGAGGGCTTGGTTTTAATGATGTTGCACTTAATGTTACAGATAGAACTGCTTTGGGCTTTGGCATTTCCTGCACCCACGCTAGCACATTAAAAGAATTAAGTGCAGAGTCCTGAAGTGCAGTTATTTCAATTCTATTTTGGTATCAAGTCAAGTGTCACTTGACATACCAAAATCCACAGCAAGACTTAAAAAAAATGAAAAGCAACTCCCTCCCCTCACCCCTGCACTTTCAATTTTCCAGTTTAGGGGTCCCCTTAAGAACAGGTTAAAGAGGAGAGGAAGAAAAACCCAAGACCTACTATCAACTGTTGTACCAATAGCACAAATTTTCCACAGATTTTCACTACACCCGATGGCTTTTCTAAGAAAATCAATTTGTACGTGTAAAAAACCCTTCCAGTAGGCAGGTGTTTCTGAGCCCACACCTCCCCAGGTAAAGGATCACAGGAGGAGTGGCACACAGGTAACCAAAGGTGCCCAAGAGAGCTTCAAGGGACTGTATTTGGGCAGGATTATTTGAAACCAAACTGCTCTGCAGCTGCCCCAAGCCTGGAGTTTGCAGAAACAAAACGAGCTCCCCCTCCTGCCTCATTTGCTGCCTTCTCTGATTGAGGGAGAACCACACAATGCAAATGATAATAGGGAAGATGGTAAGAGCCATCCAAAGCCCCCAGGATGGCTGGCACCAGGGTTCACTCCCTCCTCTGGCTGATGGAACTCAAACCCAGGTGTTCCGGGATTTAAGGAGAAGAACCCAGCTCTGCCGCTTGCTGTTCCACTCCCTCCCACATTTGCACAGCAGGAATATCGCTGGGCTCTGCGTCACGCCCCAAAGCAGCAGCCCTGGCACCCAGAACACTCTCCCCTTCCCAGACACCGAGCTGACCGGCCGGCCTCACATCCTCCGAGGGCAGAAAATACACGAACCACTAACAAATGGGTGTTTTAGACCAAACGGGACCCAGCGCAGGGGTCAAATATCCCAGGCTGCGTTCCTGAGCATTCCCAAGGCTTTTGGGCAGGAAAGCAAAACTTGGCACATCAAGGACCGTTTCCCTCGTAACAATATCCTCCCTAAAACTTCCCACGTTAAGCCCGGGTATTTGTAACGTCCTCGGGAACACGTTCCACAGAGAGCAGCGGGTCCCTCGTCACAGGGGCGGCAGCAGAACCCCGGCCATAAAGGGCCATTTACCTTGCACAGCATCCTCAGGAAAACTTCCCACATAAAGAAGGACCGGGCCCCCCTGCAACAACAACCTCGGCGCAACAGAACGCTTTTCCTTCTCCCGTACCGCCCCTTTTCCACGCCGGCAAAAACAATTCCTGAGTAGAAACAGATCCTCACCCGCTCCAAGGACCGAAGCTCTGCGGCTCATCCGCACGGGCTGACCCCGCTCCGGGGAGGAATCTTCACACAGCCCCCGAGGCCTGGGCTCAGACGCTGCTACCAGCAGAAGACAAGGGCTTCATGAAGCTCTCCGTTCTCAGCGCTCCAGCTGCAGCGTTCTCGTTTCTCACGGACTCTCCGTTCTGTTTCCAGGACTCATTCCCATCAGGAGACTCCCACCACGCCGTTCCGGCTGCAAATCCCCACGGTACCATTGGTCCCAATCACCGCTCCTCTCCCAGCCCCGCTCCATCCTTTACCCTTTTATAGCCACGGCCCCGCCCCTTTGGACACAAAAGGAGGCTCTCACGTGCCTCCTGAGACCCAAACCATTCCAGGTGGCTCAGGAAATAAATATCAGTATAAATAAACTCGTCCGTTTTGGGATAACGAACTGCCTTTGTCCCCATTCCCCCTCCTGTTCCCTGTTCCTAAGGCAAAAACCACAGATCAGATGGGGTCGGGGGGTAAATGCCAAGTCCAAAACCGAACAAAACTTGTTTTTCCATCGGTTTCCATCAGGACCGTTCGGTTTTTCCCACTGACCCTCGCCGCAGCCACAGGAGCAGCTCCTCTCTGCCACCCACGGGGGTGGGCACAGGGACACCCATCCCGCCGCTCCCCCGAAAACCGAGCTCAGCCCATCCCACGAAACGCCGTCATCGCGGCCGGGAACGCGGCACGAGCTCCATTCCGTGAAACGCGACCCCGGAGAGCCTCGAGTCCCGGCACGAACTCGTCCCACACGGCAGTCGGGTCCCACGTACGGGTGCTGAAAGGACCCGCGTCCCCCCGCGGGCGCCCCCGGCCCCGGTGACCCCTGCGCAGCCCTCCCTCCCCTCCGGCCGCTCACCTGAGGCCGCCGTTCGCTCCTTCCCGGCGGCGCCGCCCGAGCCGAGGGGATTTTCCCCGTTCCCGGCGCAGCTGCGGCCGGCACGGCGGGAACAGGGCGGCGGAAGGAGAGCGAGCCCCGCGTTCCGCGCTCCGGGGGACACGGGGCTGGCAGCGGCGGAACCGCAGCCCCCGCCGCCGCCTCTGCCCCGGGGCCCGCCCCGGCCGGCAGCTCCACCTTTTCCTGTGGCAACACCTGCCCCTGCTCATTCCTGCCGTTTCCGGGCAGTAAAAACCGCCTTGGGAAATTGCTTCTGATAGCTGTAATCAAATTTCTGATGGGAGTCCTTGAAACAGAACTCTGTGTGTGTGTGTGTGTGTGTAACTTCCCCCCCTCCCCAGCTAAAACCAAACTTCGTTAAACCACGACGCCGTGACAAATGAGGATGCTACAGATGGAGTGACAGCAGAGGAAACCTTGCTCCTGCCAGTTACCCGTGGGAAGAAAGCAAATCCCAGCAGTCTCCTGCTCGAAAAACAGGGCAAGAGAATTCTGTGTTCTCTCCTGCTTAGGATGTACATTTTCACTGTCCTAAAAAGGGACCATTTGAGGCTTTAGAGTGATAGGTGTAGGTCAAGGATCTGCTGCCTTGGCGGGGCAAAAGGTGGAGCTGCTGTGATCGTGACAGACCCGAATAATTAGAGATCAATGGGAAACTGTTCAGAGCACCAAAAATGATAGGGAACGTCAGCTTGACTGGTGTCACATGTAGAGCTGGAACAACGACCCTAAACGCCCCAGAGAGGTAAAGAAACCCTGAGCCACGCTGTGACCTGCAGGACGCAGGTGCCGGTGACCCGGGGGCCCTGCTGGCCATACGCGACCCCTGCGACGGCCGCGAGGAAGGCGAGGACGGCCAGCACCACGGCCGCGCGCGTGAGGGCCCGGAAGGCCTCCAGCGGCGGCGGCAGCGCCAGCACGGAGTCGTAGAACTTGCACTGCAGCCTGAGGCCCGGCTGGCTGACGCAGTCCATCCACAGCCCCTCCCAGACGGTCTCGAACACCACGATGTTGCCGTCCACGTAGGCAGAGACCCTCCACTGGGGCATGGCCGTGGCCGCCAAGGTGCCCACCATGCCCATGCCGCCGAAGATCAGCCCGGTGATCTGGAGCACGCAGCAGGCCATGCTGCCCCCAGAGCTGCTCCAGCTGCTGCTCCAAAACCACTCCAGCTGCTGCCCCAAAAACCACTGCAGCTGCTTGTGAAAAACGCCAATCACTTGGGTTTTTTAAAATTTTGAAAGTTTAATAGTAAATAAGATGGTTATAAAAATAGAATTAGAGTAAAAAAATTGAACAATTAGGGTTAGGACAATACGAGACAATAAAAACAAAGTTACAGACGTCTGGGTGCCTCCCCGAGCAAAAAAGCTCCGGAGAAGGACCCCTGTTAACAAAGGATTATCTCTTAAAAGCAATAGACTGTTGAATATTCATACATTTCATACATGATGCATAAATTCCATTCAAACAAAGAATTGCCTCCGGTTAGTATCACTTTTTTCCTTTAATCTCTATGGTGTCTTCAGGGCTGAGCAAGGCAGGAGAAGTTGGTCTCTTCTGATAAGGAAGTAGTAAATTCTTTTTTTCTCTGAAAGATTTACGTTTTCCTGTGGTCGGTACATAAAAACTACATTTTAACTACAAAACTACATTTACCATACTATCAAAATATTAATACAACATTAACAATCAATACAACATAATACATACAGTAAATATCTTGCATAGAGCCATATAATATGCACTTTTCACATGCTGCTCCAAAAACCACTCCAGCTGCTGCCCAGGGGGACTCCCAGAGTCACCTACTCACACCAGGGGTGGACAGAGGGATGGGGAACAGCTTCTCCGGCAGTCTCCTCGTGCAGCAGGTTGGGTTTCTGGGGAGAGGCTGGCTCCAGGCTGGAGTTCAAACAGGTGGAAATCCATTCCCGACTGCTCCGAGGGCGCTGCTATTTATTTGCTTCGAAATCCCCTCTGACTGCAGCTCATCAAGCCCGACAAGTTTGCGGCCAATGGCAGCCTGGGAGAGGTGTGGCAGGGCTGATTTCACTGCTTCTCACAGGGTGTCTGAAGGGCTGCTGTAATTAAGCCAGTGGCAGGGATTCAATTAAAGGTGTCTGATTGTGGAGCTAACAATTTCTTAACTGCAAGACTGCGGCTCTGTTGAAATCCAGAAAGCCCAAACCTCCTTCTGCTAAAATATTGTTTAAAATGGGTGGTTACGGGTGTTCTTACAACAAAAGCCAAACTCGAGGCTTGGGCAGGGCTTATTTCCTAAGTGCTGCAGCCCTGGGAAAACATCTGATTATTATTTTCCCTTCAGTCAAGCCAACAGGTACTCGGCGTAGCCCTTTAATGCAGATTTCTCATTTTGATCAAATACAAAAGCCTCGTCATGATATTAGGCAGGCACAGGAAAGTCGAGTGTTCCAGCCAACATCAAAGCTTCGCTCCCATCGAACCAGCTCCGAAATTCACGAGGGCAGCGAAGCAAAGGAGCGGCAGGGCCGCAGAGCTCCTGCCTTGGGCTCCAGGAGGAGGGGCACAGGCGGGAGGTAATCCTCCATGGGAAGGGAAGCGTTGTCCTGTTCCACACCAACGACCCCGGCCGGGCGATCCCGGGGGGCTGGGGGCAGCCCAGGAACTGCCGCTGCACCGTGCCTCAGGCCGCTTCCTTCTCCTGCCCTGAGACGGTGCTGGATGGTGACGGCTCTCAGCGGCTGCCCAAGGTCACGGGCTGCTGCTCACTCCAGCTCTTTGAGCCGGCCGAAAAAGAAAATTTCAAATCGGCCCACCAAAACCAATAAAGGCCCCTAGAAGGGCTGCTGGAGAAAGACATAATCTGGGTTTTTTTGGTTGTGGGTTCCGTGTGTTCGGAAATATCAGACGCTGCCCTTTGTGGTATTAATTTAATTACAGCTTTAGGTGCCCACACAACACGATCAAAGCCAAAGCTAAACCCAGGGAAAGGGAATTATCCACCCAAACCACCCACAGCCCAGTTACTCCTTGGAAGGAGGTGCCAGGTAATACAAATTATTCCCTATAATGTTGCATTTCCACGTGGAAAATGCTCCCGAGAGATCTGGGCAATTCAACTTCCAGTCTACAACCAGGAATGTGGGAAGGAAAAAATGTCTTCAGCTGGGGTGTGACACACAGAAATAAATCCAGCATCAGGTTTGTACCAGGGAGAGGAGTTGTACATCACAGCCAGGCAAGGACAATCCTGCCATGCAGAAACCTGAGGCACTGTGCTCCGTGCCACAAAGGAGGAGATGAAGACAGGAGTCAGAGATGGGTCTGAAGGAAACTCCCTTCTCTGGCAGGACGCTGCTCCCTCGGAGGAACACTGCACACCAGAGCTGTGCTACTGAACTGGGCAGTCTCCATCCATCTTGCTGCACTCCCTTTACCTCTGAATTCCCCAAACTGCTTTGTTTTGGATTCCTTATTTTAACTCCAGAACCAGAAATCAATTTATGATGGAAAATCCCTCTTAAAACCAGCATTTAAGTGTCATTTTTTGCTCCTGAAGGTGAGCACAGCTGGAGCACAGACCATGCCTAATGCCCCAAATCCATTCTCCTGGCTGCCCCATCTCTCAGGGTGCTGGAAACAATTCTCCCTTGGATGCTCCAGGAGGGTCAGCAGTGAGACCATGTGGGAAATCACCAGGGCACGGCTGCAGAGATGAAAACCGCCCAGAAAAATGGGATTAAAATGCAGCAATAAGGCCAGGGAGGGCCAAATGGTGCAGTGGGGTTCACTGGTAGTGGGAATCTGGGGGGTGAGACCCTGTGCAGGTATCAGCAGGAGAGGGGGACACCCAGTGACACTGCTGGCACCCAGGGGACACTGCTGGCATCCAGGGGACACCCAGTGACACTGCTGGCACCCAGGGGACACCCAGGGGACACCCAGTGACACTGCCCAGGTCCAGTGGCAAGGTGGTTCCTTTTGTTGGAACCTGAAGGGAAGGAGGCAGCAGAGGGAAACCACCAAATGGAATCCCTTGAGGCAAATTTCAGAAGCTTAAAGGAGTTCCAGGGCTTTCAAAAGGTTACAGGAGACAGGCTGGGATAAAACCCAAGGAATATCTTGGACCAGGAAAACCTCCTGAACCTCCCAGATGCCCGTGAGGCCCTGGCTTTGCTGACCTGTGCAAAGAACCGTGTTTTGCAGGTAAATCCTGTGTTGGGTCAGCCTGGAGGGGGCTCTCACAGCCCTGTGCCCCCAGAGAGCTGCAGCTCCATTTGAAGGTGCTCAGAAAGAGAGGCTTGGCTGGCTGAGGCGCTCCCAAACCTCCTCCTCCTCCCTCCCTGAACCTCTCTCTCGGAGCAGAGACCCCGCACAGGCTCCCAGGGTGGGCACAGCAGATAGCAGGGATTTGGGGTCAGATGTGAGGAAACAAAAAATTATATATTTATATTTATATCTATTTACACCGCAGAGCCCTGTGGCAAGCAACCAGCACGGTGTTTGTGGTCTGTGCAATGCTGGAAAAGAAATGCTGTAAGCCACGAGTTTGCTGCCTCTAAAAGAAGGCTGTGAATGAGTTTGACCTAAATAGGCTACAAAGGAAATATTAACTTTCCCTGGAAGGGGGGTAATTAGGATGTACACAGAGAGCTGTGTTTATTCTCTGAAATAAGGGATATTTTTTCATGTATTTCAGCTTACCTTCCTCTGCTGGATAAACCCTCCGTGCAACCCTCCATTAAGCCTACGGTAAATCAATCCCACAGTGAATGCTTTTCTTTTAAACCGTTATTATCTTGTCTTTATTCACTGTTATCCCTTCTTTCCCAGGCAGAAAAAACTCCCTCAGCCGCTTAACTCCACTCTTCACTGCAGCAGGCCAGGATTTCACACCGTGCTGTGATTTTCAGCCCTTTGTTACCGTTTGTCATACAAAACGCTCCCCAAAGCAAAACCAGAGCCACAGAACCTGAAAGCTGTTCCAAAGTACTACCAGAATAGCACAAGGTATATCAAAATAACCCAGGTTTTTCAAAATAACCCGACTTCCTATCAAAATTACCCAAAGTAACACCAAAATAACCCAAATTTCTACCAGAATAACCCCAGGTATTACCACAATGACACTGCCCAGCGCCCACTGGGGTGGCTGAGCCCCCAGGCACAGCAGAGAGCAGCAAGAGGCCAAGGCAGGCTCTCATCACCCTTTCTTGTGCCAGCCCCTGAATCCCTCTGGAAGAGCTGGAAGCAGCCAGAGCCCCTTGGGATAAATGTGCCTTCTGAGGCAAATGCTCTGCATTGGAGAGGTTATTTTTAAAAAACAGTAATAAAAAACCCCAAGCCCTGCTCTAAACTGTGGCTGTGTTCATGCTGAGGGATGCAGAGAAAGTAACCCCAAAGCTGAAACAGCTCTGCAGTTTAAATTTCTGTGTGTATATATATATATATATACACACACACACACCTCTAGACATTCCTTTTGCTGCACAGGGAATAGGCAGGGTTCCAGAGATATCCATGTGCTTAAAGGAGTACACATTGAGCTCCTCAGGATGGGATTGGAGCCATGTAACAAACGGTTTTCCCCTGCAGAAGTCAGCAATTTGCCCATGGTGGAAGTGCAATGGGAAGCACCGGTGCCCCAAGACCTGTGAGAGCTGTACCTGTGCAAATACTTTACAAAAACACCCCTCCTACTTAAAAAAAACAAAACAAAAACCCTTTAGATTTCTGGCAAGAAGGTGAACTGCTCATTGAAGAGTTCTTGTGTGATGCGATCTTTCTTTCTTTCCTTGAAAATGCCAGGTGAAGATATTTGTGAAAACCAGAACAACAGAAGCCACAGGTAAAAATCTAATAATAAAAGAAACCCCCCCACCCACACAGACAGGGAACAGCAGAGCCTTTTTACAAATTCTTGTAGCTATGAATGTATGCATGAAATATTCAGCCTAATCTCTGAATATGCCCTAGCATGGGAAATAAAAGCCCAGGCATAAACTGGGATTCCTTTGCGGCAATATTGAACTCCAGATGTTAAGAGAAAACCTAATTTGTCACACGGTGAAAGAACAATTTAGGCTATAACTACCTGGATATTGAAATACAAGCCTGCTGCTATTCATCTGCACTTTCTCCTGCCATTCATATCTCCTCAAAAGCAGAAAGCAAATGCAGAGGTGCTAAATGCGCCAGCTCGCTGGCAAATCAGAGACAGAGAAGGGATAAAAGTCCCATTTGTTGGGAATATTTTGTGCTCCCCAAGCGAGTTTCTGCGTGCAAAACCGTGGTTAGGAGGGGAGGCAAAGTAAGAAGCGTTCTGCAAATCCTTCCACATCCAGTTTGTCTTTCATATCCACCGACTTACCTGACCTCTGCATCTGGCTGCTGCCCATAAAAACATGGGGAAATGGGAAGGCAGGGGAACCTCTCCTTCTGCTTCTGGCCCTTTGAGCCCTGAGCTGGCCTTTTGGTGTTGTTTGCTGCTTCGCCTGCTGCAGTCACTGGTGGGCACAGGACTTAAGGAAAACTTCCTGGATAAGCAGATTCCTGCAATCACAGAACGATTCGAGTCAGAAGAGCCCCTGGACATCATCTCATCCAACCCACCTGTGGTGGTTTCAGGCAGATTTTAGGAGAAATCCTCCCAAGGGGCCCCCCTCCCCTCCCCCAACCGGTTTGGGAAAAGACTTCCTCAGAGAGAAGTGGAAAAAACCTGCTTATTAAACAGGCAAAGCACTCCCAGCACAATACCCAATGACAAGAGCTTCGTGCTGCTTACGGAGGGATAACAAACTTAAAGAAAGTCTCCTCTTGACGGTCGTCACTGTGCTCCACCACTCCGTCTCCGCTGGCGTTGGGAGAAGAGGAGATGTGCAGGGCTGGTCTTGGTGGGGTGGGTCCCCTGTGGAGGCCCCTGGTGCTTCCCCAGGTCCTTAGTCCGGAGAGGTTGGAACAGTTCCGAGGAGAGGGCAAAAAGGAAAAAAGGAAGGAAAAAAAAGAAAAAGAAAAAAAAAGGCAAAAAGCTTCAGCTATTCTACAGCATCTAACTACACTAGCACTAAACTAACTAACTGCCAGGGAAAAAAAACAACAGAGCTTCTTTCGTCTTGCCGTGTTCC
The DNA here is from genome assembly GCF_015227805.2 of Hirundo rustica. Taxonomy (NCBI): domain Eukaryota; kingdom Metazoa; phylum Chordata; class Aves; order Passeriformes; family Hirundinidae; genus Hirundo; species Hirundo rustica. Next base: position 1,652,581 of record NC_053451.1, read on the forward strand.
AACTCCCCCGCTTCAAGGTCACTCCGAGGAGCAGAGTTTTCCTGGGGAAAAACAAATGGCGCTTCCCTCCCCTTTGCAGCCAATAGACAATTGGGGGATACACAGTCACCCCAGGACACCACCCTTGGAGCTTTGCCCTTCAAAATCCCGAGGCTGAGAACCCACTCGAGGTGCATTTCCACCATCAAAAATGCCCCCAAGTTTTCCTGGGGGAGGAGGGGGGTTAAATCCTAAGCCTGGAAATGCTCGGCCTTGACAAAGAGTCCACACAGAAAACATGGAATTCTCACTGCCTGGCTCTGCAGCCCCTCAAACAGCCAAGGGAGAGCTCCCAGCCCGAGCAGAGCAAACAAACAAGCACCTCAATAATGCAGCAGGAGGCAAACACAGCCGGGGCACAAACAGCAGGGCTGATTTCTCTCTGAGACTGCCCAAGTTCTAATTTGTGGGACATGGAAAATAATGAGCAAATTAATTTGAGCAAATATCATTTAGCCACGTTATTGATTAATTTACAGAGCCGTTAAGCTTCCCTGTAAGCCCGTGCTAAGATTGTGTCTGCATCAAGGATTCGGTGTTTGTGCGTTCTTGGAAGGATTAAATTTAAGTGCCTTATCTCGCTCAAAACCAGTTTTGGAAGGAAACGTGGGGAAATCTTACTCAATGCTACGAATTGCATCTGCTTGTTTATAATTAAAGCACGGCAAAGGGGCAAGTCAGGGATCTCATTATTTGTTCTTCCCTATTCGAACACGTCATCTCATCGCGGGGAAATATCAAAAATGCCTGCGAGTAGCTAATCAGAGCTCCCTGCCAGCCACAGGATCCTGTCAGTGTGGCAGAAAACAAATACGTGCAGGCATAATTTCACCTTTCCTTTCCTCCTTGCTTTTGTTTTTTTCCTCCCTTTCCCACCATTTTAGGGCATTAATACCCCTGAAGTGCAACCTGTGCGTTTCCCTGCTTGGCTCCCCCAGCTCTTTGTTAATCTATATGCCCTCCTCCCCTTTCTCCTCTCCAGAGAGGGTGAGAGCTGCAGGCACTTTTATTCTGTGTATTTGGACCTAAAATGTCCCAAAAAACCATGGGCCTGAGAGAGACCTGAAAGCTCAGACGGACACAAACACTGCCCAAGCTGATGCGATTAAAAGTTTCACGTCTCTGGACAAAACCTGTCATTTGTGGCCCTTCTGCTGGAGGTCACAGCACCACATTACATTTCACTTGCTTTTCTACCAGGTCCCCAGGCTCTTGCATTCGGCATTGCCGACATTCCCGCTGTGAAGAGCTGCCCGTGCTGGCTCGCAGCGCTCCCACAAGTGTGACAGGAGAGTTCACTACAGACAAAAACCACGGGGCAAAGCTTCTGCTACAGCCCAGGTGCCTCGATGGCTGCAGCGAGGCTGCGCAGGTGGGAATTAGAGCAAAACTTCCCATCTCCCTGCTGGCCCAGAGCCTGGACTGGGAGCTCAGCAGGCAAAGTCCGGGCAGGGCAGAGAACGGATGGAGAGGCTCTGAGCTCAGGTGAGAAGCCTAAAATCACTTTCCTCGGCAGATTTTCTAAAAAATTTCCCTTTTGGTCAAATGCCTCAGGCAAAATCAATAGCGTGGGCTTCTGTCATGCAACTAAAGATTAAATGGGTAATGGCTGGGAAACACGTTCACACCCACGGCAGCTCTCATCTGTCTCGTCTTTGCATTTCTACATTTCTACAATAAAATGATTTCTATATATTTATATTTCCTGTAAAATATGAATATAAATGACTCTGTGACCCGGGTGTTGTTACCCCACAACTCACCTTCTGCAGGACAGCAGGGACAGGGAATTGTTCCTATGGAAAACCAGCTTCCTTCCCATGGTGGCTCCTGCAGCACTGCCCTCCTTGCCCAGGGACAGCTTTTTGTGCAGCTGCAAGGACAACAAACAAAGGGATGTGCTGGGGTGAAGGGGATGGGGAGCACGGGCAGGAAAAGCACAGCCCTCCCTTCCAACCTCTTCTCTTCCCTCCCCTGCAGCGCCCCAAATAATCCTTATCTAAATATTTTGCTCTGAAGCTGTGTTGCTTTCTTATCTCGTTACACCACGGGTTTGTGTTTGATCTTAATCTTCCTCTGTTTAACTTGTGCCAGCCTCTGGCCTTTTCACATTTAAGGATTTTCTGTCTGCAGAAATTTCCCATTAGGAGTAGGGGGTGGAAAAAAGTGTTCCTGTGGATAAATTATCACATAGGATCCAACATTATATGTAGGGGAGGGGAGGAAATAAAAGATAAGGCCATTTTAGCATGAATTCATTTTCCTAAAGCTTAAAGAAAAATCACATCATTCCTTTTTTTGCTGTTTTCCAGGGGGTGCAGGCAGTGCAATGACACCAATTTGCAATGCTGCAGCACTCCAGGCTCTCTCCAGAGTGTGCCTCCAGCTCCCAGCAACAGCTCTGGGTTCTCGGGAGGGAACGTTCACTTTGTAATTTCACTACAAACTGGAGAGTCAACTGCAGCTCTAGTGCTGCCAAATTATTCCCCCCTCACAAAAGCAGCTGTGAAAGAACATTATCATTACAAATCTCAAACAAGCTCTTTTAAGTTTTTTTTTGGTTGTTGATACAAATCCCCATTTAAGACTGTCGATGAATATTAATTCTCCCTATCCCAAAATACCACCAGAATGTGCAGTCAATCACGAATTCCCCGTGAACATAATCAGGACTTGATATTTGCAGCCTTCCAGGACCTACAAGAAAAATGGAGACAGACTGTTCAGGAGGGCTTGGAGTAGCTGCAGAAGGAAAGAGAAAAGGTTTAGGTGGGCTATTGGGCAGGAATTGTTCCCTGGCAGGGTGGGCAGGCCCTGGCACAGGGTGCCAGAGCAGCTGTGGCTGCCCCTGGATCCCTGGCAGTGCCCAAGGCCAGGCTGGAGCAGCTGTTGTTACACATGCAGGTAAAGAGCTGTAATAAAGAGTAACAAATGGAAATAAAGTAATGTATAATATGACTTCTACGTAGACGGGAATCATCATTTTTTATAATGGCAGAAGGGCTCATTGAGAGAGACCTGGGAAAAAAAACCCACATGGGCTTTTCTTCAGATCTGGAATGTGTAAAAAACCTTTGCAGTCCAGACTGCAATCGGCAAATTTAACCAGCAAATGTTGAGAAATGCAGTTTCAGGGCAGACAAAACCCTTTGCCAAATCTGAATTATTCACCAGCAGCTAGAGCCAAGAAGAGAAAGAGCTAGAATGTCAAAAGGATTTATCTTGTTTCTTCTGAAATGGAAACAGTGAGCGAAGCCATAAACAAAAGCCCTGACACAGACACATACAAACAGTTCCCGTTCCATTCACAAACCAGCAGGCAGCGCTCCATCAGCTAAAGCAGCGCAGCTGCGGGGCTGGAGTGTCCTCCTCTCTTCTGGGACTGCTGATTTTTCCATGGACAGCGTCCTGGCTGTCTCTGGACAGCACTGAGGTGCAGCTTTGTCTGCTTGCACTGATAAATCGTGTTATATTTTAACCTCACCAGTGAAAGGACTGAGTCAAGCTCATATCCAAGAGTGAGGAGCAGTCGGGAAAGAGATAAAACACCCAAACTGATCGCACTTCCATGCCCCAGCTTTTAAAAAGATCATCTGGCTTTAAAAATAACATCAGTAAAATGGTAAATACTTTTAAAACTTCAACTCTTATGCTCAAAATACCTGTTTCAACATGATGTTCTAGTACAGGTGCAACCAAACCCCCACAGGCAGAAGCATTCCTTGTAGAATCTTGTAGAATTAAACTGAGACTTTTGAAAATTTTCCATTTTCAAGTCTTGAGGTTTGAGAATTTTCATATGATTGGAATCAGCAGAGAGCCAAGGTGGACCAAGAAACAGTGTCAGCAAAATAGAGGTTTAGATGACATAACACATTAATCAAACTGATTTACTGTTTGCAGTTTACAAAAAGAGAAACTATCCCAACAACAGCATTGTAAATCTTGGGTGCCTGGCGTCTTTTTAACCTGAGGAGATAAATGCTGTACAAAATGAACTCTTCTTCATCACTGATGAGGTTTAGAAGGGTTAAATGCTCAGGGACACAGATGCAAAGCTGCCTCGTGGTTTATCCTGGGAAAACAGCAGGGGAAAGTGCCAGGGATATTCTCCACAGCTCAGAGGGTGAAACTGGGAGCCTCTTGCTTGGTGAGGCCAGTGCCAGACCCCTTTGGGACAGGGCTGAGGGCCTGGCAAGTGTTTGTAGGACACACAGGAGCTGCAGCTGAGCCCTTCCCACCATCCCAATCCCCACCTGGACCTATTTAACACAGCAGTTTTTGGGGATTTGCAGGGGGTCAGGTCAAATCCAGCTGTTTAAGAGTTAGTACTTTATCTGAATTTGTGGTTCTTTTCATTCATATTAAAAACCCTCAAGTGATAAGAGGAGCACAGGATGGTATCAGTTAATAGAGGGGGAGTTTCATCCTAGAATTTTCTTGATGGACTCCTAACAGCTCATTTTCAGAAGGGAGAGCAATGACACAGCACTGATGCCTTGTTCTCAGCACCCCCCGTGTACACCAGACAGGGAAATCAGCTTGCAACAAGCAGAAATATTTCCTGACCCAGATTCAGGCATCTTATGAACTCTGAGCTTCTTGCTGGCTGCAGAGACCAAATGCTGCGCTGTAAGAAAGGAACACTGACAGCTGTCAGAAGCAGAGGTCTGTGCCCTCCCTCGCTGTGCGTGGTTAAGGAAATTTACATGGGATTTCACAACAGAAATGAGCGCATTTTTCAGCCCTGAGAGCCTCTCCCTTGTTCCTGCCGGGCAGTGCCAGCACTGGCTGCAAGATGTTACACAAGGAGTGTCTGCTGGGTGCTCCGACAGAGAGACACCTGGGCAGAGGGGTGGCATCCTCCCGGGGGACACGGCATCCTGCAGGAGCTGCCCGCTCACCCCGCGGAGCTGAGAGGTCACAGGCAGCAAGGCAGGGGCTTCACAGTCAGAAGTACCAAAGACCAAGAAGCGTATGGAAGACGAATGCGAGGGGTTAAATGAAATAAAATAAATCACCGTTAAACAATCCCCATTTAAACCCAGATAACAGCGCCCTGCAGACAGCAAAAATAGAAATTACCCTGGACTGCTGCACTCTATTTTGCAGCTAAGGAATACAATCAGTTGTACTGCATTGGAAAGTATCCTAATGTTTTCTAGGAGCAGATGTCCAGACGTTTGAAGAAGCCAATGTGGCCCATTACTGGCCCCATTCACTACCCATAACAAGAGGGTCTTTATACACGGCTACAACATGAACACTATCTGACATTTGAGGCGGGAATTGTATGGGATGACTTCAGAGATTATTTGTTTGTCTGTTTGGTAGCAAAGTGTTCCATATTTATTCCCTCTAAACGAAGACAATTTGTTCCAAATTTCTTCTGACAGCTCTGGTGGTACTCATGGGTCACTCCACAGTCAGTGTCACGAGGCCATCTGAATTTTTCCTGTCATTGCTAAAATAAAATGCACCCCGTTCTCTCAGCCAACATGAAGGGTAAAGTCTGGTTTCCCACTTTCACATCCTGAATCCTTTTTCCTGGTGCCCATCCCTGGGTGGCCCAAGCTCCATCCTGTCCTGCATGGGATGAGCCCCATACTCCCTGTCTGGCCAGGGGGAGCTGCCCCTGTCTGCCCAGCCCTGATTTCCAAAGGAAAAAAAAAAAAAAACCTAAACAGAAAAAACCCCACCTGAGCCAGGAGGGTCTTTGGAGCAGAGCTGGGAGTCAGCAGGGTGAAAATTGCCCTCGCTTTCCCTGTGGCAGGGCCGTGTTTTTTAATAAATCCAGTAAAAAAAAAATCCACAAGAACCAAAAATGCGGCAGGGGCTGAAAATGACCCAGCTGAAAGAGGATAATTGGATTTGGAGAGGGGAAGACGGTTTCAAAAGAAAATTCCTGGGATGCTTGTTTTTAAAGGGGTAGCAGCAACCTCAAGGAAACAAGGAGGCAGCTGCTAGAAAATGAAGGGTAAAGCCAGGTCTGACCTTGGGACTCGCCTTGGTTCTGCAAATTTCTCACATCCTTGGGAGCAAAATAATCCTTGGCTCAAGAGAACGCAGGTGAATCGCTCCAGACACCGCTGAGAGCACGAGATTCCCACTGAGGTAAAAAGGGCAAGTGCAGGACGGGGCAGGGAGAGAGCTTTCAGCCACCTGAGGCAGGGAACATTTCTGGGACGAGTTTTTGATACGATTGTTTTAGATGCATGTGACTTAACCAAGCTCCAGTGCTGCTGGAAGCAGCAAGGCACAGCTGAAGGAGCGGGGCTCTATTTATAAAACAATTCTGTGGAACCACCATGCTGAACACACTATGAGACAAATCCTAGAAAAAATAATAAATCTGAACAAAGAAGACAAACAAACAAACAAACAAACAAACAAACAAAAAGGTATAACCATTAATGTTTCATCTTTAGAGCAAGAAATGTGACAGAGCCTGCCTTGAATCTAAATTAAAAAGCTTCCAGAAGACTGCATAATTTTGTTCAGGGAGAAAGAGGGTGAGCCAAACTTAGAGGTAACTTAAGAAATGGCAAAGTGCTGAATGTCTCAATTAATTCTAACCCCTGGGGGACTCTGGTCTGCTCTACAGTATCCACATTTTGTACAGGAAAGTCACAGCTAAAATCTGCCTCACTGAGGGGTTCAAAATGCTTCTGCACAGCAGCAAGCTTTTTTTTGAATTCGGTTTTTTTTAATCAGTTGACCTGCTTTCAGATCACACATGGCAGCTGCAGAAGGGTTTTTTACTGTAAGGACGTCCACAAAAAACACACAGAGGAAAAATTTAATTTCTCTTTGGCTGGATAAATGTGGGGGGAAACTGCATTTTCCTCATGATATTCATTCTCCGCAGGCCATCACTTTTAAGTCAACTGTATTTGCCGCAAACTGTGCTAATTTGTAAATTCGTAATGCAAATTAAAGAACTTCTGCACAACACTTTTCAGCCTGGACACAAAGATACCCTGTGTTATACATGATTTCCCGGTGCCAGGGGACAGCAATGAAAGAGAAAACAATAGATGGATACATTGCAATATACAGACATAATAAAAAAAGAAAAGGCTGATTAAATCTTTCGATTCCAGCAGTTCCAGTATATGGTTTATGTTCACTTTTTACTACACCCTCTTCCTGTTTGCCTGAGAGCTTATCTTTGACGAAAAACATCATTGTTTAAGGTCTGAGTAATACCCCCCCCCCAAAAAAAAGACAGACTGAGAAGGGCACTAGAGCTTCGATCTCTGTACAGCAATTGCATAAGTTAGACTTTTTTCCCCTCCCCCCCTCCCCCCCGATAGGACCACTTTTCACATATATAGGTAAAATTTATCACCAATTATACAAAAGCAAACAGTTCCCGTTGGATCACTTGCAAGGACTAAGTGTATCCCTAACTCTCTTTGGTACGGATTTAGGCTCATGTATAAAACAGGTTTTTCTTTCCTTTAAGACCTGAGGGATATTTAAAATCCAGTATCTCAGCAAGCTTTTGTACCAGGGATTTCAATATTTACCTTCCCTAAATAACCTCTTGAAAATTCTCTGTTTCTCTGCGCTTCTCTGCAGGAAAAACAATTCGCTAATATCAAGCATTAAGGGAAATTTGCACAGGAAGAGCCAAATCAAACCCCTGATTTGTTCAAACAAGACACTCCCTTCCTCAATTTCCTACCTCCTTTCATTGAAGACTATTAAATTCAAATTACATCCTACAGATTGAATGAAACAGAATTCCTCTCTTACCAGTTCCAGCTTTGTGAGTAACCCCACATAGACGCACACCCAATCTTCTCCAAATTTATACAAAGGCTTAGCTTCAGCTAGATTTGTCTTCAATGTACTTGCTTGTGGCTAAATGTAAACGGGTCCCAAAGCACTTAAATGATCAGAGGTCTGAGTTGCCACCAGTGCTCTTTTTTCCCTTTCCTCTGGAATTTTTCCTGTCCTCCCTGGTGCACTGAATATGTCTGAGCACGTCCTGCAGGGTCAAACACTGCCCTGCAAAATCACACTGAAAGGTGACTCTTCTCTCTTTGCAGCCCCCCCCGACACGTTTGGCACAGGACACGCTGGGAAAGCACCCAGGTACTTCACCGGGAGTGAACAAAGGGGTTTAAAGGAGTCTGATCAATTGGATCGTTCATCACCAAAATCTGTCCTGGGAGCACGGTTGGCACTTGCCTCACAGCTGGTCATTGGATATTTTACGTGGATGAATAAATTAACTCAAAAATATGATTGCTCTGTCATTTTACAGTTTAGCTTCTGCACTCTAACATCTCTATTTCTTAATATATATGTACATATTTAAATATTCTGCATTTCCCCAACCTCTGCCTTTGAACACAGGGAGGAAAGCAGGGCTCTGCTCCCCTGTAACTCATTTGCCAAGCTGTGCTAGCTAATCCCTTTAAAGAATAACCTGGCTGGCCAAGGAAGGCTCTTCTGGAGCAGAGCAAAGGCTTGGCATTGCCAGCCCCGTGGAGCATCCATTCCCTCGAGTTCAAGGGGCCAGAGGTCACTGCTGAGCCTTCACCTCTCTGACAGCGGCACGCAGAACCAATTTCCTCTGGGCTTTATTTAGCAGGCATGTGGCCAGCAGGGGAAGCAGCCCTTCCCCCAGATGTGCAACATAAAAGGAGTTCTTTATCAGTGAGCTGCACGGCCAGGCTGTGCTGGGAACAGAGCAGGGCTCTGTGGGGCACAGCAGCTCTCCTGTTCCCTGGGACAATGCCTCACAGCAGCCACACTCAAGCTGAGCGCTGCCTGGAGCCTGGTTTCTGGCACAGTCCTCTTCTAGAGGACGCTGAGGTACACCCATTTCTCACCTGGGTTCCTGGAGGAATGGGAGGGCTCAAAGGCAAAGTGGTGGCACTGTCCAAGGAGAGCAGCTGAAGGGACCTTGGGCAGACACTAGGGGCTTCTGACAGCCCAAGTCCCATCTCTGCTGACCGTTCCACCAGTCCCTTTAAGATGAGTATTATTCTCCCAAAAAAACCCTCCTAAAAGAACAGTCTTCCTGATGCCATTATTAAGAAAAGCCCCCCAACAACACATATATTAAATAATTCTAAGTTCCTTTCCCAAAACAATTGGCTTTCTTGTCTCCCACTCTGCCCTTTGGTAGGGGAAGTACCTCTGCATTTGTTTTGTTTGGAGAAAAAATACCTCAGATATAAACCATGAGATTCTCCTGGGACTACAAGGAGCACAGGTATTAATCCGTGGTAAATTGTGGGATTGGGGAAATTCTTTCCATTAGGCCTGTTTCAGTAGTCTCAATTCTGTCCCTCACTCCAAAGCCACCTGTGTCCTTTACGACCTCAAAGAGCAAGAAAGTTTCTCTTCTAAAGCCTTGCAGCTGGGATAAATATAACCAAACTTGCTGATTTACTGCACTGATAGACTGAAAAAAGTGGAAAGCCATCCTTCCAGCACCTGCAATTAGAATAATAATTCTGGAGCAGGCAGTGGGGACTGACAGGAGTTTAAGCAGAACATTTCATGTCTGGGACTGTAACAGCCATCCTAAACCTGGGCACCTTCAGAGCCCAGGTTTTAAAACAAATCCTTGCAGATGGCTTCGAGAAATTGATGTATTTTATCTTCATTTTACTAAATTATAGAGGTGGGGGTTTTTGTTGTTGTTTTTTGTTGTTGTTGTTTGTTCTTTTTTAATTGCAGTGCTTTTCAAAGTATCCAGGCTTTGGTCTGAGTCAGAAAATCAGAGCTACAGAAATCCCAGCCTCCTTCCCCAGTCCCAACAGCTCCATCCTTTTTCTGGGACATCATGACACAATTATCTTGAGAATGGATGACTTTTTTTTTTTTTTTTTTTTTTAAGAAATCACACCAGTAACTGTAAAATGAAACTGCAAATATTCACTGAGACAGAGGCCCGGCACAAAGAAATTTCAGAGCACTGAAAAATAATTTACCCCAGCAGGAGCAGGGTTTTACAAGGGAAATTGTTGGCCGACTCTAACTCTTGGCAACACTGCCAGCTCTACTTACAAAAAAGTTATGTGCCTATGCAAATCAGCCAGCTCTTGAAAATTCACCACCCCCAAACGCTGCACCTCAGCCCTGCAGCCAAAAGGAAAGCTCATTCCTTCAATGCTAGCCACATTTTGAGTAATTGCCAAAAAGATCTGATTTGCCAACCTTTCACTTCTCTGAATGAATTAGAATGAGGAATGGGGGGGGGGTCTTCACACCCTAATTCTGCTCTCGGACTTTCTGCAGTGTCATATTTCCCTCTCCCCTGCTTCTGCAGCCACACTTTAATGTCATCAGGGTGAGGCCATGGGCTCCAGGGACACGGGGAAGGGGAGTTCTGACACTGTGAGAGCAGGGATTTGCATGGCTGAACTTGGCTTGTCTCACCTTATCTTCTTGTGACCCCAGGAAGAGAGAGGGGAGGAAGAAGTCTTGATGGTCTGAATATCTGCACCTCCCTCTCTCTCTAACACGCCCATCTTTCTCCCCTGAGGAAACCGGGAAGCGCAGTTTCGGAAGAGACCCATTAAATACCTCCCGTGCAGCTCTCCTCCCTTCCTGAAGTGCAGTGCTTGCCTTGCTTTTCACGCAGGAACAGCTGAAGGATGCTTGGTTTAGCTTTTCCTCTGTCCCAAGGCCGTAATCTCCGTGAGTTTGGAGCTGGGTGCTGCTCCTCGTGGACCCTCTGCAGCTGAGAAGCACAGAACAATCCCTGCTTCCCTTCCAATCCCAGCCGGTCTGCGATAAAAAGTCAAATCAAGATGCAAATTTTAAAAATGAAAGCTAACTTCTTCTTCTTCTACTGCAGCGACAACAGCATCTTGATGATTTTAAAATTAAACTCATCCTTAATCTCACCAGGGAGTTCGAAATTTTGCTTCAAAACAGTTGTCACGTTATCTCACCTTACACATTAACTTTCTCCCCCTTTTATTTGGCAACCTTTGCTCAAGAAAAGTGCAAATTTCATAATGGGAGGAAAAAAAAAGATAAAAAGAAAGCAAGCAGAAAGAGAATGGAGGAGAAAAAGCTAAGATCATATGGCCCAGAGACCAAGGCAGGGTAATGCTCTGCTCTTGTGCTTGAATAACACAAGGACATTTCATTAATTCAGAGCCCATCAGATCTGAAAGGCCTACTCAACCATGGACAATTTAAAAAAAAAAATAAAAAAATTTTCACCATTTTAAACTAAAAGCCACAAAAACCCCCGAAATGCTTCCTTGTTTGTGCGTCTACCGAGATGAAGTATACATTAACATAAACCACAAGAGATAAATTATCTTTACCAGCCCTTACAATACCCAGTGCTCCTTTTAGCACCTGCTAACAGCTTGTAAGAACACCTAATGACCGCGGCACTGCGCAATGTTTGCATTTCAAACAAAACAGGAACGCTTCCCGCTCTCGAAACAGTAGTTTCTGATCAAACCTCTTCAAATTATCACCTACCTCAACAGCATCATTTCACCACTCAGCGAGAGAACGGCGGAGGCCCGTAAAGGTTAGGAGCCAAAAGGCCGGAACTTCAGTAATTAAAGAGTGCGTCACAAAATCATCCTGACGCCGTCACTCCCAGCGAACACCGGCCTGGGATCCGCTCCGTGATCGCACCAAGAACTGCGCCGGGAGAGGCAGAGAAAGCTCCCAGCCCGAACCCAGCCAGCCGCAGGCAGCCAGGCCTTTCTGCCGAGGCGCACTTCTCGTGTCTGCCACCTGGGTCACATTAAATCAGTCCGCAGGGACGGGGCAGGGAAGGTGCAGCGACCTCCTGGCCGGGGATGTTCTGTGTCCTCCCCGCGTTTCCCCGCTGCTGCGCCATCCTTGCTCCCCGTTGCACCCGGAGCAGGTTGGGGCACGTGGAATATTTCAAACTCTCTTCGATTAATGCATCCAGTCATCACTTCAGCGTTTCTGGGCTGAAACCCCCTCGCTGTGACCTCGCAAAGGGGAACGGGCTGATTTTATTCCGCTTGCAAAGTGAATCTCATGGACCTCGGGACGCTTTGCCGTTGCCGGTGTGTCCGCAGGCCGGGGCTCCCCGATCGAGGCGCTGATGACTGCATTTATTGTCACTCTGTAACACCACCACATGCGCTTCGCTCCCCGGTCTCTCCTCGTCTGCCAGTGAGCCAAGCGTTGTGGAAAATCGCTCCATCAGGAAGGAATCAAAGGCCATTGCGAAACTTTCCTTGGAGTAACCCGGTAATCTGCATCTGTGATGCGCAGACATCTCATTGCTAGGGAAAAAAAAAAGCCAGCCTGTAGTTACTGCTCCATGTTAAATTTAAGTTAAAACAACGCTGCTCCTGCATGACACGGACTTCACATTTGTTTGGCATTAAATTGTTTAAACCCGGCATTATTGTTTCCCCAAACAATGCTGCCGTGCTCAGATTTTAAAGTGCTGCTAACTGAGCTTTTTCTTCTTAGACTTCCTCAGCTTTTCGATCCCAGACCCTGCTGAGGAGCATGTGGGGTGGGTTTTATTATCTCCAGCCAGCTCCAGCGGCAAGTGAGGTGAAATTTTTACTCTCCAGGGTGTTGGATGTTTATTTGTGAGAATTTATGTCCATTAAGGCAGAGGTGTCAGTGTTAGGAAAATTAATGCACGAACACCAGAGGTCTTGTGTCCAAAAAGGAAACAGAGGATTCCTTTTACTTTATTCGAATAAAGGGAGCGGCCATGGGGCATTTCACCTGGGGTCTCTCGGATTTTCAGAGGACGCAGCCTCCTTTTTATCCTAATTTCCCGTCCGCATTTCCCCCTCTCTTTCCCTACTGGCTGATGTACTTGAGAGGTACAGACTTCCCGAAATGCCTAAGACCTAAGATTCCTCTTTTAATGTATAACCCCCCCCCATAATTTTTAATTCTTATGGGACTTATGGGTTTTCCCCATTGTTGCTTTCATCTTTCAATATTCAATTTCATTTACAAACAAACCGATGGTTTGTTTGTAAAGGCAAGTCTCTTCTTTTCCATTCATCAATCAGTAGAATCCTTCCCATTGTTTCTCTTATCTCTCAGTGCTATTTTATCTTTACCAGCAGACCCGGGGCTTGTTTGTAAAGACAAATCTTCTCATTCCTCTCATCAGCAAACCTCATATTCTGCTCGGTTCCTGAAATGTTTTGAAATTTCTGACAGCCCAAATATTTAAAGGCAGTGGACACGTTAGAGAAGGTGTGTCACACCCACCCTCCTTTGCAGCCCGAGCACTTTGAAGGCTGACACAAGGGGGAAAAGCAGGATTTTTCCTGCCCAAGAGGATTCTGATTTCTTGAAGCACACCAGAAGGAAGGCTATTTAATTTACTGTATGCAAATGCATTTACCAACACAGATTTAACCAGTGAGGCTATTTCTGTCCACGAGAAAATGAAAATCTAATTCAGCTCAGCAAATTAAACTGCCCTGTAGGTACAGCTCAGAACGCTCTCAGAATAGAATAAAGGATTTGGGCAAGTCTAAATGCATCTTCATTTGTGGGGTTTTTTTTCCTATTACAGCTATAACAAATCGAGTTGTGCTTTACTTTCCCGTGTTCTCCAGTGACGTGACTGCCAGCAATGCTTTTAAGAGCAAGCCTGACTCAGGCAGGTCTAGGCTGAGTCTGTCAAACAACCTGCAGGAAAAACAAAACAAAGCAAAAATCCAAACCAAACCAAACCAAAACAAACAACAACAACAAAACACACACACACACATACACACACACACACACACACAAACCAAAAACAAACAAACAAAAAACCAAAACAAACCAAAAACCCAACCAACAAACAAACAAAAAACACCACCAAAACAAACAAGCTCTCACTAATGAAACAAGAAGAGAACCGGCTACAATACACATCAGGCTCCACTGAAGGGAAACTTGGAGGAGATTTAGGCGACTGGACATTCAGGATACTCAGGCAAAACCCCGTGGTCATGTGAATTGTGTCCAAAAACAGCTAAGCACCTCGCCCAAAGCTAAAGGTTCTCTCTGGAGTCCCAAAACCCAATGTGCCAAACACTATCTTTTAGTAGCTCAGGCCTTGAGAAACAAATTATTTCCATCCTTTGAAGCACCTTCCCGGCATTCAGCTGAAATTGAATGGAAACTGTAGGATCCATTTTTCCTGGCGCTGAAAAAAATCCTTTGTTTTCCACCACCCAGCCCCACAACAGGCCAGGAGTTTGGGGGAGCAGCACTGGGACTGTCTGCACAACACCAGGTCAAACCTCACCCGTCAACTGGATTCTCCTAAAGGACCCTTCCTTCCTCACTGCTATTAAAAAACAAAGTGATTCTCCCTCAGAACAGACAGATGAAAACACCTGGACAAAAAGGATGGATACTTTGTGAGGTTGCATTTTCTGCTCTCTGACAGTGTTGCTCTTCAGGTCAGGCCACCAAACCAATTCTCTGCTAAGTCTAAACTAAATTGTGTCCCCTCCTGATTTAGCAAGGTCCTTTACAAAGTTCTTTGAGCTGCATGATCTGGAGCTGCTCTCTGTTCTTGGAAATCGTGCCCTAATCACCCGTAAAAGCAGCTTTTCTGCTCCACAAACAGACATCAGAACAACCCTTTCCGGTGGGAAGCTCTTTCCTGGATTCTCGAGGGAATGTAGCGTGCGAATCTTGGCTCCGAGTTTTGTTTTTTGAACAAATAATCGGCGGTGCCAGGCACTCGGTTCTTGCGGTAGCTCTGAGCTCAGAGCAGGCTCGCTGGAATGGGTTTTGATCGTTCCGTGGCTCAGGGACAGCCCTGTATCCCCAGAGAAATCCCTGGAGCTGGGAAGGGGCACCTGGCTGGAGAGGCTCCTTTGCCAAGCCCCCAGGTGCCGTCACCAGTTTGCTTTAAACCCCCCCGATGTTGCCGATAATCTCCATCTCCTCCTTCAAGCCTTGACACATCCCTCCCAACACTCGAAATTGCCAAACCGCCCCCAGCCACCCAGAACCTGTTACACACCTACCAAACATTCTGTCCATCCATGAACCTTCATCCAGAGCCCGCCTCCCAGCGGGAGAATCCAGCCGCAAGCCCTCCTGCTGGCCTTCCAGCTCTGGGGCGCTCCAGCGGGACAGATGCAGCCCCTGGCTCTCCCTTGTGCTGCACTCCACCCTCTCATTCACTACCTGCAGTCATGCAAGCCATGGGAACACCTATGGCACAGACTTCAATCGTAGCAACACGGTGATTTTACAAGTCAGACCGACAGGGATCTGATTTAGACCCAGGAATAAATTTGTAAGGAAATGGCTTAGCCTCCCCAAAGCCAGTGAGTAATATCCATCACTGAGCTTTGGGAACGGGCTTCTACAAATTTGTGTCCCTGTGCAAATGGCAGAATTAGCTCTGAATTAGCCCTGGCTTTTGCTAGCTTCGATCAGATTAAAAATTATTTTATGCAGGATTTTTGGCATTTATATTTTTTAATGCCTTTGACCCTCTTGTCTGCCAGGCAGCTGTTGGTCGGGGGTGTGTGTGTGTGTGTGTGTGTGTGTGTGTGTGTGTGTGTGTGTGTGTGTCTCCTTTCTGACATCACCTATTATGCCTTTAAAAATGCAAATAAATAAAATTATAAACTAAAAGAGTGAAGAGGAAACATGTGCAGAGGGATTTTTTTATTATTATTTTTTTAAAAAAATTCATCAAAGGCAGCTCTATGCTTCCTTCTTGTGCTTTGCATTTGTTCCAGCAGGAGGATAATGAGCAATGGAAAACACCAGCGTTCATTATTTCAGCATATCCCCTAATGCGTGTGTTGGTTCACTGGGAGAGAAAAAGGAGATGGACTTTACACTGCATTTAATTCTCTTCTAAATCTGCCCAGGCCTGATTCTGAAACCTAATCTCCTACATCTGTTTCAAAAGTTTCCACTGTTAAAAATCCCACAAAAGTCCTCTTCTCTCCCTCTTCCTCCCTCTTCCCTTTCCCTCACACAGTTTTGTCTCTATGAAAATATTCTGACCAACACTTGATCTCTGGGGTTAATTCAACTTGTAATTAAGACTCAGGTCAAACACAAGAAGGCAAATTTTTCTTTGGTCTCAGGTTTAAGCAGGGCTGTCCTGAGACAGGATGTGTATAGGTATTCAATTAGAAAAACAAATTAGAGAAGATTCTCCGTTAAATTGTGCTGCTTGGCAGAGAAATTTTTAATCAAAATGTTTGAATTTCAGTTGTTTTCTCATCCCTAATTTCATCCCCAGTTCGGTACACGAGAAATGATACAGAGTGGCAGCAGACATTTCAATTGTTTGGGACAGGCATATTGTCTTAATTGCACTGAAAAAAATAAATTTGGTATACAATTAAAATGGCCACTGCTCTTAGCTTGCCCGATTATAATCTCTACCATATGACTTCCCTCTTGGAATGTGCAGCTCCTGTTTGTAGGAACACATCTTGCAGCTGAGTGCAGCTAATACTGGAGAAAATACTAATTTCCAACAGGAATACCTGTGAAGGATCATAGGATAGGAGAAAATCAGATTTGCAGCACTATGACACAAAAGTGCAGCGTATTAAAGGTGATCGATTTAGCAACTTAGCTTCTGGATATTTAGATTTAGATGTTGTCCAGGGGTCTGGAATCTCATCAGCTGCCGGTGCGGGGCTGCAACAGCACCAAGGACGATCCTTTATCCCATGGATGCTGTCAAGCACAGCTTTCAGGCATAGGGGCTGTAGAAACCTGCACTTCTCTTGCCCAACATCAAATCCCTTTTGCACCAGCCCCTCTTGCACCTTTGTGGGCTGTAAAACCCATCTGCGAGTCCAAACAACGCTGCTTTCATCTCCACAACAATCCCTCTGCCCCGGGCTTCGGGAGCGCGAATGTTTGTTACAACACCCCGTTCAAAGTACCGCTTTGTGACCCTGATAAGTGTGTTTTGACTTCCCATCTGTCCGTGTTTTGTGTTCTCAGGGGGAATATCGGTCAGGGGTGGATGCTTGGAGCTGTTTTGCTAGGAAAGCATGGGATAGATCTGCACGGAAGGGACATCCAGCGGGCGCAATCTCCTGGGCCGTTCTCCTCCTGCCTCCACAGGTTGTAACACAGAGTCCTGCTGGTGCAGAGCGGGGCGAAAAGCAAATATTTCAGCTAAGTGCTCTCTTACACTCCCTGTTGGAGCCTGGACATGTCCGTGGGATCTGCCTGCCAGGAGATCCCTCTGCTATATTTGGGTGACCTTTGCTAGGGATAAAACTTCACCTAATTACACCTCCTTTGCCTCGAGGGCTCAGCAGGCAGTGGTCACATCCCACAGGACTGTGCTTGGCAGGCAGGTCTGCCCCTGCAGGGGATAAGGAGCCTTCCCAGCTGGATAAACCGGGATAACGCCGGGCAGTGGGAGCAATTTCACAGGGAGCACAGCCTGAGCACAGCCCAGCCGGAACTCTGGGACTGCCCGCTGAGCAGCTCGGGGTATTCCTCTGAAGATGCCTTTCTGAATTTCTCTAGGAGTATTTTCTTCTCTGCTCTGTAATTTAGCTAGTGGGTCAAGGTATTTTGTCCAAAACATATCTATTTGTCCTACAAAATTCAACAAATCACTTTGCGTCTGCTGACTCACTTGTGACGTGAAAATGATAAAAGCCAAACTCACACTTCTTACTGCAACATCTCCACAGTCTGGAGATGTTGGTTTGAACGAGTTGTGAGGTGTTTTCCCATTTGCTGTTAGGACAATTTCAAGCAGTAAATCACATTATTATTATTATTATTTTAACAGCGCCAGAGGAAAAGAGCTACTCCACAATCTCTAGTTACACCATTTACTGTGCTCGCCCAGCACAGATACCACGATTTCACATCTCATCAGCCTGGCAGGTTCCAGGATAACTCTTCTCCTCTTCAAACTCCCAGTTATTTTCTAACCTAGGTGGTGAATAAAATAGATATGCACATATGTATCTACCCATACAAAGAGAGAATTATTTATTGCATTTATAGATACTCTTAACTGTTCATAAAACCAGAAAGGGATTGGCTGCCTCCTGAATAATGTTAGGAATAAAATAATTCCTGGCATTTCTTTACATCAGAGCAATGCCCAGTGAGGTGTGACGCGATGAGAATTCTCTGAGATTCAGAGGGGCCAAGACTTTATCCACGGAATAAAACGGGAACTACATCTGCAGAGACAGAGTCCAAACTTTGGCAAAGGAAGTTTTAATAGATTTTTAAATGACACAGAGTCAAAAGTATCCAGAAATGACTGATGTCTCAAATTCCATGGCAAAAATCTGACGGAGCCCAACAGAAGGTTTTCTCTTGACTGCAGTGGTGATGAGGTCAGGTATGAGGGAGCAAAAATCAGCTTTCTGTGTTTAGTATCCATTTGAACATAATAAAACGTGCTACCAACAGCCTTAGAAAAGCTCATTCACGCAGCGCTTCCTGGAAAAGCAGCATGTGGAGAAGATTAGAGAGGGAAGTTCTCCAGGGGTTGGTGAGGGGAAACCTCTGACTGCTCATGAACGGTTTTGGATTTTGGCTGCTCCTTTCCCACCGGAGTGAGGCAAAACTGCTGCTTTTGTACATATTCTGTTGGCTCTAAACACGACTGACAAGCTGTTATTACAACCAGTGGCATCAGTGTAGCTGCACTCCATTTTCTGAAACAGATGAGTTAGTGGTTAAGCAATAAAATACAAAATGACCTCTTTTAAGGTGGGGTGTGACATTGTGGGGAGAGTTTTCCAAACCTCTTCACTAACACAGGTAATTAGTTACCTTTTGTTTAATATTTTCCTCAGATTCCAAGCTCTTTCTGCTCCATGGACTGGTTTTAGTCCAGCAAAATAAAGACACTCCATTTCCAAAATTTATAGGGTTCATTTATTACCTCTAGTAACATATTATACTGTATAAATACTCTATCCTTGTTATATGTCCTTTTAAAAAAGCGATAACTTAGAAGATCACATTAGACAAGAAGTATAAAAATAAATACGCTCATTATATGCATTTATTACAAATTATAACCCTTCCCAGAAGGGAGAGAAATATAAAATACTTATGAAGTATATAAAAATCTATAGTAATATATTTTACTATATACATATGGAAAGCCATATTCTCTCATGGTCTATGGACTGGCACAATCTTCAATGATGTGAATGCTGGCGTTTCGCTGTGGATGGACCTGCTATCCCTCAGCTTTGCCTTCCCACCTGATCAGTGACTGAGCTCTACAAACCCAGCAGAGGCCACAGAGGATGTTCCCATTCGCAGTGGGATTTTTTTTTTCTTTCTTTTTTTTTTTAAATTTCAAATTTGGCTGGGGTAAGGCCAAAGATTTGAGTGCGAAAGCACGACTGGAATGCTCACACGCTCCATGAATCTGTTTGGCAGGAAGGTAGGACCAACTTGGAATCAGAAAAGCCAGTGGAAGTATGCAGAAGGCACAAAGAGCAACTACTCAGACTCAGATTTCCACTTCTCCAAGTCTCTGGATTACATATGTCACCACAATGGCACTGGAGTGGCTGAGAGAAATGGACAGGCACATTGGGATGACATAAAGGTACTTCAAAAAAAAAAGAAGTTCTAGTGATTTGTGGAGTTGATATTTGTTCTTGATATTTCTTACTCTTGACAGGTAGAGAATATGGCTTTATTTTTATATAAAACTATTCTCTGAAACAATAGCAGCCATGAATGACATAGTTAAAGCTCTTTTTCCAATCTTGTTTTTTTGCCCTTTGTGAGGTAGGTAAGCCCTGACCAATTATTTTAAGCTATCTTTTTCCCTCCCCTTCCTACACGTGGGGATTTGATCAGTACCACAAGATAAATCCAAAAGAAGGGAGAAATAACCACACCCCAAAATGTTTGCTGAAATTTCTCACTGCTCACGCTTGGCTTAATTTATAACAGACTTTTAAAAAAGGCAATTCTGATGCCTTTGGGCCTTATCTGCTAAAGAGAAACAAATGGCACGGGTCCGCCATCCCATCCAATTTTCAGCCGGCAGGGGATTTTTGGGATGCAAAGCCAACTCAAGCCGTTTGCATCGTCCCACCTCAACGGATGTTCACCATGAACTTTTTTTTACGCAAAAACACAGGCGCCGCCTCTAGCCCTCTTTTGTGTTTTTCAGTGCACTGGTCTGAAGGAAAAAATAAAATAATAACAATTTTAAAAAAACAAAACAAAACAACAAAAAACGTTTTAGCTTTCCCAAGTCGTCCTATCTAGCTGCAGTCCGTGGCGTTGCAGAAGTCTATCAGGTGCTTGGGTTTCTTGGAGGGCTCACAGCTTTCTTGGGGCAGCACGCCACCGTCGGAAGAGACGCATTTCAGCAGCCTCTTCTTGAAGCCTTTCCCACACGTCTTGGAGCAGGGGGACCAGTCCCCCAGCTGCCAGTGCGGGCAGGGCACGTCGGCGCAGGGCCGCAGGTTGCTGGGCTTCAGCTCGCGGGCGCAGTCGGCGGCCGGCCGGCCCCGCGGGTCCCGGCACTCCACGGCGCGCCGCTGCCAGCCCGAGCCGCACGACTTGGAGCACTCGCCCCACTCCTCGATCACCCACTCCGAGGAGATGATCTCCCTGATGGCGTTGAAGGATTCTTTCTTCCTGCCGGCCGCCTTGTCGGCGCCGGGCTGCGCCGGCTTCTTCACGAAGTAGGTGAACTTGATCTTGGGCTGCGGCAGGTCGCCCACCGTCAGCACCTGGATGGTCAGCGGCTCCTTCAGGGGGCTGAAGCTGCGGATGCGCTCCAGGGCGGCCGAGGAGCCGCTGTAGCGCAGCACGCTGCCCTTGTAGGTGATGTCCTGCTCCAGCGTGGACAGGGTGTAGTCGCCGTTGAGGACGTAGGTGCCGTCGGCGGCTTTGATGGCCAGGAAGCTGCCGTCGTGCCTGGCGCCCCGGTGGTTCCGCTGCTTCACCTCGATGTTGGTGGCTCCCGCCGGGATGGTGACCACGTCGTGGTAGCCAGGTCTGCCCGGGAGAAAAGAGAAACACTGAGCCCTGTGCTCCTCCCAGCAGAAGGGGAAAAAGCCTCCCAGCACAAGACTTAAACCTTGTGTGAAGTCAAGGCATTCAGCTCCTTAATGGATGAATCCCACCCACAAGGAAAAAGTGAGCTTCCACCCACCACAGGGACAAGATGAACTTCCACCCACCACATGGACAAGCAGCCTGACACTCACTTGGCTCTAACCAGGGTGCCAGACACCTTCTTGCAGGTGGAGCCGTTGCCCCCGCAGATGCCGCACTTGTCGAACTTCTTGTTGGAGCCGATGGTGCGGTCGCAGCCGGCCTTCACGCACTGCCCCTGCACGCACACAGACGTGGAGTCGGGGCTGCACGGGGTGCCATCCACCACCTTGGGGACACAAGGAACTTTGTCACAGCAGGCACAGTGCTCTGCAATTGTGCACACACAGAATACGGGCAGCTGGAACACCTGCAGCATCTGTCGTTCCCAGGGCTTTGGAAACTAAAACCCAGAGCAGCCCACAGGCATCTGGGGGTATGTGGTGCTACTTCGCCTCACTTGCAAAAATGATGCCATGGTGAGGGGAGAAAACAATCTCAGTTTTCATTAATGCCTCTCCCACAAAACACCTACTGTTCCACTGATTTTATATTAAAAAAAAGCCCCATTGCTTTCTAACGTCACTAGAAGGCAGCCATGTCCTCAAAGCACACCGCCAGCATTGCTTTAAATGCTGTTCAGCACATCCTTTATTTCTAGGAGTGCTGTTCCACAGAAACCCTCTGTGTCATCGCCCTGGTAGTTCCTGGCTCTCACCATCTGATGACAGCGAATTCAAGTAGCTATGCAAGATGAACATTTTTCCTTGTGTTTATTTTAAGCTGTCAGCGTGTTAGTAACCAGTATGAGAAAGCACCAATTTTCTGGCAAAGATCCCTCAGAGTTTTCCAAACCTATCTCAATGCAACCAGACTGGTGGAATGAGAGAGAAGGAAACCAGGGTGGAGTGAGCAGAGGAGGTGGAAGGATTGTGCCAAAACACTTCAAAGCATGCTTGCAATGATCCAGCTGTGGATGGAGGAATAAGAGGAATAATCCAGCTTAACTATGAGAAAGACCATTTTAGATTTCCACACACGAAGAGAGAAAATAGAAGTCCTCCTCAAGATCAGCTGGAAGAGGCACACTTTTGAAATACCTTTGGCTGCAGAACAAAGAAGTATCCCGTTCCTTTGGCTCTGCAAACCAGCTTGCATCTGTCCTTTGGAGACACACCAGCAAACTTGGGTGTCCACTCCACTGCAGGTCCACTTCCAAAGGCAGACTTGGAAAACTCGTTGTGCTTTTCACACTGCTCCTCCCTGAATGTTTTGCCTGCGGGCAGAGAAAAGACAGGTGGGCATGAGATCATCTCTGTCCACGCTCTTCCTGCACAACACACAAATCCCGGGTGTCAAAAACGGGGGAAAATTACCGTTGTTGTCGGGGCAGTCCTCGATGTTACAGGACCTGTACTGCACCCGCTTCCCCTCGCAGTACTTGCCCCCGTTCCTTGGGATGGGGTTGTCACACTCCCTGAAGGAATACTGCACTCCCCCACCGCAGCTCCGGGAGCACTCGCCCCACGCCCCCCAGGAGCCCCAGCTCCCATGCACCGGCGTCTGGAACGACAACAAAAGCGGGACGCAAGTTACGACAGGAAAACCCATACAAAACCACACCGTACGAACCACCATTGTGCTCATTTCTACCCAAACTCATTAAAAAACCTGCCCTAAATTTGGTTTATTAGCACTGACTCCACCCCTTCCAACAGATCCCTCCCACCGCAGCGTTCCCCACGCGGCTCCGCAACCCCAAGCTCGCAGCCGTTTCTTTTCCCCTACTCACATCGTAATGCTTCTTCTCCGTCTTGTTCACACACTTGCCGTTCATGCACCACTTCCCTTCCCCGCAGCTGGTGCCGTCTGCCCAGGGGAAGTGTTTGGTCTGGCACACCAGCAGCCCCCCCGAGGTGCCGGTGCACCACAGCGTCGTGCACGTACTGGCGGCGTCGGGGCAGTGCTTGGACTCGTCTCCAAACGTGAACTGGCACTGCCTGTTGGCATCGTACAGCGTGCCGGGCAAGTCCGAAGGCAGCTGGATGGGCCTGTGCGGCTTGTCCAGCAAACACTCCCCTGAGAAAGTCGAGAAAAGAAGGAAAAAAAAGAAAGTCAGATGATGCCGTGGGTTCAGTTTTAAAAGGGGGCCGCATTTGCTTTGTAACAGAAGCCTCTGAGCCCATCTGTGCCACCGTTTTTGTAAAGATGAGGCTCTTCTAAACTCGCTGACGGCACGTGAAAGGTTAAACCCGTGCCGAAGCAGAAAGCGCTCTTAGAGGGAAAAAAAAAAAAAAAGGCAGCAAAGCAGTAAAGCAAAAGAGCTCAAACGCCACATGAATGGAAAGCTTAATAACCTTACCATGACCGTTATCCAAAAATGTTGTAATCATGTAGGCACTGCACGGAGACCAGGGCTGGCTGCGGTCCAGGTTGGAGAGCATGGATGCCATCATGTGGAAATCCCGGCTCATTCCATTGATGCCAGCGCACTGCTTTGCATCGTCATGAGGCATGTTAAACACGTGGCCTTCGAGAAAAGGAGAAAAGCAGAGTCTGTGACTTTAGGGAGTCTGTCCTACGCATTACCACCAGCATTTTAAATATTGCTCTAGAGCTGCTCAGAGCCTGGGCTGTAATTAATAACCCGAATCTGAACGCTCCCAGATTTCAAGCAGATGGTACTGGATCTTCTCTCCCTTTTTTCTATTTTTTTTTTCCCTTTCCTGCAGGCGCACACACAGCTCTCGCAGACAATGCTGTGCAGGCCAGATTTGCTTTCCTGAGTCCAAGCCTGCTCCAAGACAGGGCTTTGCCTCCTCCCGACCGCTCCGGGGAGGTGCAGGCTGGGCTTTACGGCATCAAGCTGGCTTCAATTAATCCCAGGGAACGGCTTTGCAAAGTTTCAAGTACCTAATTCGTGGGCTGTTGTGAAGGCAGCCTGCAAACCATCGTCTTCTATGATAGAGCAACTGCGGTTTAGATCACAAACTGTTCCCACATCAGCCATCCCAAGAGTATCACATGTCTTGGCACCGCACAGGTCCTGTAAAAAAAAGGCAGTTTCATTATTAATCAGATCAGAGACTCAACCTTGGCAAGAGCCATCCAGCCCTGGCAGTTTGCCTTTACTTATGGAAAGAGCATAAATATTCAGCACTTCAATGGGTATGATGGCAAAAATCTGTCTCTGGAACACAGGCGAGGGTTACACGTAGAAACGAAATGCGTAATTTCCATCTGAAATCTGCTAAAAATATATGGGGCAGGAACAGAGCGCACAGCCCCCGAGTTTAGGAGGACAGTGCACAAGCCTTGAGCTTCACCAGACACGGTGCAAAGGGCAAGAAGAAACGAACAGAACAAAAAGCAGCTCATCTGGTTTTTAGCCTGCTTCACCGCAGCTGTGGTGACAACACGACTGTCTCCGGACACTTTTTCGGAGGTGCACTGGCAGAGGGGGCCTCCCAGGCTAGGGAGCAGTGGGCGTGGGGCTGGCTGTGACCTCGGTGTCCCTCACCTGCCTGGTGAAGAGGATGGCCGTGTCGTAGTGCTCGGCGTGCCGATCGCTGGGCGGGTTGTGCTGCTTCTGCCAGCTGCAGAAGTTCCTCAGGGTCAGGGCGGCGTTGGAGGAGATATCCGGGCCCTTGCGCTCCTCGTAAATGACCATGATCTTCACCACCACGAGGCTGATGGAGTTGCGGATGCTGGGGTGCTTGTACAGCTTGGCGGCCACGGAGAACAGGGTCAGCAGGTAGTGCTTCAGCCCGCTGCCGTGGAACTCTGCCATGGACTGGTCGGCCACCAGCATGGTCTCCACGTAGCGGGGGCTGGACACGAACCTCTTCTTCCTCCTGCTCCTCGTTTCTGCGTTCAAAAAAAAAAGAGAGGGAGGGAAAGCGCAGGTGAGCACAACGAGAGAGCGCCGCTTAGAAGCCCAAACCCACGGCTACTCAAGATGCGCGCCCAAGGTCCGCGCTATCCCCGCAGCCAGGCGGGCAGCTCCGCACGGGATGCAGGGCAAGCAGCGGCCGGGCATCTCCGCCAGACCCCCCATCTCCCCCTTGCCCTCCGGCGCGGCGTCCCCACGGTACCTGCGGGCTCGGCGGGCTCCGGCCCCTCCGCCGCGGTCCCCGCCTCGGCCACGGCGCAGCGGGCGGCGGGGGCGGCCGGCGGGGCCCCGCGGAGGCGCAGGAGGTGCGGCCCGTGGCGGTGCGCGGTGCCGGGCGCGGGCTGGATGAGGTACTGGCGGCCCCGCAGCGAGAAGGCGCCGCGCAGCCCCGCGCACAGGCTGAGCGCGGCCGCCGAGCCGGGCTCCCCGTTCACCGTGCCGGAGTAAAAGCAGCGGGAGAGGTCGTCCTCGGGCGGCGGCGGCGGCCCGCCCAGGTACTGCAGGGTGAAGTCCGGGGCCAGGAAGCTGCTGTCGGGCTCCAGCTCCAGCGTCAGGCGCTCCCCGAAGGCCTCCAGGCGGAAGCGCTCTCGGGCGCCGGGCGCGCCCAGGCGCCGCGGCAGCACCAGCGCCCTGCGCTCGGCGCTGCACAGCCCCAGCAGCGCCGCCAGCACCGGCGCCAGCGCCGGCAGCCGCCCCCCGCTCCTCATCGCTCGGCGCAGCCCTTCTCCTCTCTTTATTTCACTTTCTATAGGAACGGATGTGGCAGATGTGGGGGTTTTGCTTTCAAGGTTTTTGGGGGGTGTCTGAGTCTTTCCGCCGGCGGAGCGCCGGTCACTGCAGAGGCGGCGTCGGCTTCCCCATGGCCGGGGCTCGGCGGCGATGCCGGGGAGCGCGGCTGTGCGAGGGCAGCGCTGCCCCTCGCTCCGTCCCTCCCGTCTTCTCTCCTGCTCCGGCTGCCGCTTCTCCTGCCCGCCTCCTTCTCCTCGTCCTCAGCCTTCCCCGGCTGCAGCGGCGGCGGGCGGGGAGCACGCTCCGGCGAGTCTCCGGCAGCCCCGGGACGGTCCCGCCTGCACTTCCAGGGCACCGAGGAGTCTCCCGTCCTTTGCGGAGCGGAGCGCAGCGGGCCCGTCCGCCTCCGCCGTGCGGGGTGAGTGCGGGAGCCGGGCTCGCCGCCGCCCTTTATGGGGTCCGGCCGTGCCGCCCCCAGCCCGGCGCTGCCGCCGCGCCCGCGCCGCTGAGATCACTGCGTGCGTAACGCGCCCGCGGGCGGCCCCCGCCGCGCCGCCCTCCCGCCGCCCCCGACGGGGCGGGACGGCACCGACACGGCCCGGGGTCGGCCCCCGGCTGCCGCGCGGGGCCGGGCTGCGCCCCTTCCCTGCCTGGGGGGGGTGTGCTTTGTGCCCGGCTCCGAGCGCCGCGCCCCGCGGGGGTCTCTGGTGGGAGCGCCTGGATGCGCTGCGGGTCCGTCCCCCGCCCCGCGGGGCTCGGCGAGCGGCAGGTGAACGGTCACATCCCTGCTCGCCTTCTATTTTCCTTACTTTTTTGGTTTTTTTTCATTTTTCATTTTTAATTTCCCCCCTTTCCTAAGCAATTCATGCCCTTTCTCGGCCCTCATAGCTGCGGTCGGTCATGCACCTGTACTTCTGAGAAATGGTTCCTTCCCAATTGCTGAAACGGAGGCGTTTACGTAGGTGCAGCCAATATTTTGCTTTGAAGCCATAACCCGAGCATGGTGGTGCTGCTAATCCCCTTAATTCTTTATGTGCACAGTCCCAGCTTTCTGCTTCTGGAGGCCTTCTTGGAGGAGGAGGGCAAAGAAATGCTGAGGAAACATGTGAATAAAAACAGAATGTGTGTACCTGTTGGTGACAACTCCTGGGCTTCCCAATTAAACAAAGATGCTTGAGTGTCTGTCAACACATTATTTAACACAAGTATGAAACTCAGGGGCTGAAAACAGAAGGAGCAAAATCCCAGGATAGGGCAAATATTTCTAAAATTTTTTGTATCCACTGTTTTCTTGGGATGGAGTGTCCCATTTATGCCACTAAATCTAATAACCCTGAGGCTTTTCTTCCTAATTTAAACCATGTCAGACAAACTTGGAACCACATGTGTGTGTCAATAGCACAGTCTGACTGCCTGCTAAGTTCTGACAATACATCCATTTCCCACGGCGTTCTGTAAATCTTGCAAGTTTAGAATTGCGCATTGTTTGAAGTCGTGCGAAAAAGCATACGAAAAGATGAACCCAATTTCCCAGCTACTTGCTCAACAAAAGTGCTCTTGTCCCACAGAGTGATGAGCAAAATCAGAAGTAGGCCTCAAATGTGGGATTTTCTTTGGGACACAGCAGGAAATGCTGGATTGACTTCCAGAGGCTGCCCATTAATACATCAGCAGCAGCAAAAAAAAAAATTAAAAAAAAATCCATCCAGTTATGACCAATTTTTCACTTGAGTTGGAAATGTGTGTCAGTCTCTACCCCTACCTGTGAGATCTGTGTGCGCCCAGCTCTGCTGTGCTTTTCTAGGATAGAACACAGCAAAGGGACTGTTCATCCATGCTCTTAATTATTTTGGTGTTGCGCATGACACCTAATTTACGGAATTACCAGTCTTAAAAGCCTGGAAATAGAAACATGGAATTGAAAGGAAATCACCTTTTTTTTTTTTTTTTTTTTTTTTTTTTTTTTTTTTTTTGGAACTTGCATTGGTTCAAGATAGAGACTCTTGCAAATATATGAATTAAAAATGTGAGAATCTCCTTGTCTGTCAGCGTAATCAGTGTCTCTCATAGATGAGCAGGGACCAGAGCCAGGCTGCCAAAGGTGCGTCCACCCAGCTGCCAGATGCACCTTTGCTTTTGCTGCTGTTTTTTGATGCTAATTCTTTGATTTGAAAAGATCCTGACCACCTTAAAACAGCTTTTTCAGGCTGAAAGCTCTTTGCTGTATGCCACCAGGTGGCACTCGCCTATAAAAAATGTTATGGGAGAGTTTCGTGGTTCATCTCCCAGCTTTCCTGGTGGAAAGGCTTACATTTTAACAGGGAGCTTTACAGTTCCCTGATTAGGACAGAAGTTTTCCTCGCCTTTGGGTTATATCCAGGGAAGTGTTTTGGCAAAGAACTCAAGTGTTCTGTTGCACTACCTGAACACAAATCATGTTAGGAAGGAGTTTTTACAACAGGTTTGCTGCCTGTCACACCTGGATCATCACCTGGATCATCCTGCAAGTGCTTGAATTGTTTCCTCTGAACAACCCCTGTGAGTTTAGCTGGATTTTTCAGGGCACTGAAACCTCTGTGTACACATTTTTAATCTATATTGTACCTAATCTGTGCCAGCTCCAATCACAGTTTGCATGAATCGAGATTTAGAAAGAAACACGCTGACCTTTCTCAGGATTTCACTTAGATCAAGACCCAGAAAAGGCATAAAATTGGTCTTTTTAAAGAAATTTCTAGTGCTTGGAGGAAGAAACCAAAATCCTGTCAGGAGTACAAGACAGTGTAGTGCCAAGTAAGCCACCAGATAGCGCCACCACATCATCGTTTTTTTGGGTCAGCTCATCGTATTTCGCCCTGCAAGAACAGTTTTTATGGCTCAGACCCAAGCGCTGTCGGTCTCTGAGTGGGATTAACAATGCTGAAGCTTTAATTTCTTCACCACTGTTTGCAATAGTGTCTGCTTCCAAAATGAAAAAAAAAGAAAAAAAAAAAAAAAAAAAAGGCACACAAGCACCCTAACCTTATTTGTTTCAATGCTGCAGAATGATTGCTTCTTTCAAAAACTGTTAACAATTAAAATGAAATTAGAATTAAAACAGCAGATGGCACATTAGGCCCATTGAATAGGAGATAAAAGACCTGATGCTGTTGAGAAACTCCTCTGAAAAACACTTCCAAGATTATTTCTGGAGATTGTTTCTCTATGCAGTCTTTGTGTTATGAGTGATTAATTTGTATATTTCCATTTATTGTTCATTTTGAGGCCATTAACCGTTGGGGATTTTTATTAGGATAAGGGGGAGAAGAGAGAAAACTTCTAATTTTGCTTGTTCTGATAATCAGCAGAAATGAGGAGAAGCAAAGCAATGTCCATCATCACTTTAATGAGAAGTACACATTTTTATTTTGGAGGACGATCACGGGATTTAACGTGGTGATGCATTTCTCTGTAATTTCTGCTTTTACATTACTGATTATCAAAGCTGCTTTTAAAAAAATAGATGCAGAAATTTGGGCAGCCCCCAAATTTTATTTCTAAATAGCCGATGTAGGCCTGCGTGCACCCAAAATGAGCTGCTCCCAATGCTTTCTCCTTTCCTTTATAAACTTTTATCAAAATGGGATTCAGCCGGAACTTGGACTGACATTTCTGGCTGTGTGAGCCAAATATTTTGCTGCTTAAAAAGAAGGAGTTTTGCATGAGAATGTGAATTCAGAATAAATCCACAATAATTGGTTTAAAAGACTCTTGAGGTCTGAGTTTGTATCTCCCTTTCTGGCAGGAGATGTATTCCCACTAAAAAATTTGTGCCACCGTCTAAATTTTTTGTGAACAGCTGACCTAAATCTGAATTTTCATGGTCAAAACAACTGCCAGGGATCAAATAAGAGCAACCAGGCAAAACAAAATGCTGCATTATGGCATGTCTGCTTTAAAAGTGTTCCAGGAGTTAAACACAGCTTTAACAATGGCTCCAAAGTCCCTTGGCAAATGGCAGGGAGCACATTCATGGTGCCCTGAGCTCCACTGACATTTTGATATTTTTATCACACTGGGATTTCAACAGATCCCTCACTTTCTCCTGTGGACAGGGGATTTCACAAGCGCTGCAAGACATGATCCAGTTTCCATGGAATTCCTCCTAATGAAAACTCATCCCTGCACTTATTAATAAATTTTTACCCTTGAGATTTCTGTGTGTGATGCCACACTCATTCCAAAGCCACTATCCAGTAAGATGTCCATGCTGTCCTGGATGTGCTGGTCATTCTTTCTGATCAGAGCCCATATAATGTTGATATATCTTACAAGAAGTGTCCAGAAATGTGAGCAGGAGCAGCCCCCTCTGCAGCAATGGGACACGGAGCTGGGGCACAGAATGGGAACAGAGGGGACTCAGCAGACACGTAGGCCCCACTCCTGGGAATCTTTATAGTCAGGCTTAACTCCCAGCATCATACTAACCCCTCACAGGACCCAAAGCTTCGTAAAAACTTGGCTGAAATGCTCTGTTTACAAACGGCACCAAAGAGGAAGCATGTGCAGTGTCTTCTACAAGAAATGAGGTTTCTCAAACCAAACACCCATCCATCCCCCATGTCAGTTTATCCCACAGACAAAGCAGGAAATATACAGACAGTAGTAAACCAAGGCGAGCCAAGTCCGTATTTTCACTCTTGTTGCTCTTTGGTCTCCTGAAAGAAACATTGTTGCTGCGTAAGGCCAAACATCAAAAAGTCTGCTGACAAAACATGTAACTCCCAGTCAGCATCACTCAATTGCTCCTCTTGCTTTGATACCCAAACCCTTGTGCAAAGCCCTTGCTGTCACGGGCCTAAGAAGGGAGGAACAGGAAAAGGCACGGAGAAAGCTTTTCCCAGTGTTATTCATCTAACAGTTAATCTCAGTATTTTGACTCATTCTCTCATAGTTGTTCTCCACCTTCGGTTTAATCGGAGGATTATCAGTTTTAATTCCAAATGTATTTAGATATGCTGTTAACACATTGCAGGCGGGAAGGTGCACCACTGTTTCATGTGGGACATTTTTTATCAGAATAATTAATTCAATTGCCTGCACAAGCTCAGCCATCCTTAATGACCACGAGATGGACATGACTGGGAGGTGGACATCATATCCCCTTCCTCCCTGGCATTGCCCTCTCCTGCCGGGAAAGAGGCCTGGCTCTGGTGCCCAGCTTGGGTCTGTTGGGAGCACAGCTGAGGCAACCCCTAATTCTTCGGGTTGCAAATTCTTTGGGTTGCAAATCCTTTGGGTTGCAAATTCTTTGGGTTGCAGCTGGCTCTGGCTGCCTCAGCTGCACGCTGGGCAGAGGGACATCTGCATGTCCCTTGGGAAATGCCAGTGGGGGAAGAGGACACAGAGTCCTCTTTGTGGCTGATCCAGGCTGGACTGGGCTCAGGGGAGGTGCTGGTCGAGCTCATGTGGCTGCTGATGGGCTGATCCTCAGGGGTGCTCTGGCAGGAGCAGGGCTGGCCCCCATTAAGTGTGGGATTTTACAAGGGATATGGACTGGAGGAGACTTCTTGGACTTCTGAGGCTGACATTATAATTATTCCAATTATTCTAATTATTCCAATGACCATTCTGCTTGTGTGTTCTGTGTCTTCAGAGCGACCTAGGGAAGCCCCTTCCCTGAGACCTCCAGGATCCCGGAGTAGATCAGCACAATTTCCAA
Source organism: Hirundo rustica (assembly GCF_015227805.2). Classification (NCBI taxonomy): domain Eukaryota; kingdom Metazoa; phylum Chordata; class Aves; order Passeriformes; family Hirundinidae; genus Hirundo; species Hirundo rustica. Next base: position 1,684,002 of record NC_053451.1, read on the forward strand.
GCTTCCTTCGCCCACTTCTCCTTTCTTGAGTAGTTAAAAATCTCAGAAGCTGTTGCTCAATACCATTTATGAGCTGAGTGTGGTATAAAAATCCCAGCTACAGTGCAAATATGCACAGCTGTCAAATAGAGCACACTTCTTAAAACCGAAGCATCATCAGGTATTTTAGCAAACAGGTAAAAATTTTCCACTCTATAAAAGCATACATTTTATATAATTCTAGTGATGCCAGCTGTGCTGGCTTTGCTTTATATGGTAAATACACCAGCTAAAATAGGTTGTGCAAAGAAATCGCTAATAAAGCAGAAAAGCGAACCCAAATTTAACTGAGAGGGCCCTGCCAGCTTTGCAATTTGGATTTCAAAGCTCTCCAAGAAAAATATTCTCTTTTTACCTCCTCAAAAGGATCCAAACTCAAACATAGTGTCGGAAACAAACTGAAAAGCTATAAACACTCCAGCTATGACATCAGGCACTCAGAAACTGCAAGAAGTGACAACACTAACTCGTGATTTTTGCTTCAGGGAGGGCACATGTGTAGATGTGTTTTCCAGCAGGAGGGATGGAGACAGAGATCTGGAAAATCAAATTTGATGTATTTCAGGACTGAATCACATGTACCTATCTCCTACCCTGGCAGAGGAAAGGATGCACTGGTGAAGGAAGCACCTTCCAGACCCATGTCCCTAAAATGCTGCAAACCATCCATGCATAAACTCCCTGCCTGAGCTTGTTTCAACATCCAAACAAATTTGTGAGCAGTTTCGATTATCCAAGAGCAGGGGAATGCAAACCTTCTGACACTTCCACAAAGCCTCCAACAAGCACTTGGAGCAGGAAGCAGTGCCTGGGGAACATTACCACACAGAGATAAGTTTAATTACAGACATCAGCATTTTGCTGGAGAGGCTGCCTTGTCCAAAATTTTGCTCTGCATGTCGTTTCAAACCTCACAGACAGCACAAAAAGGATCAGCTGGTGTTCTAGACTCCAGGGCCAAGTGCTGTAAATGTAAAATGCTGCTCCACACATGAGTAATTCCTTTGGCTCTGTGTGTGCTGCCTCTGGGTCAGGGAACACAGGACAAACCCAGACCTGCTCTTTGTGCTCCTAAGGGCCACCAAAACCCAGCTGCCTCCAAGCCCTGTGCTCTCCCTGCCAGGTGAAATTAGGCTTTGCTCTGGGAAGTGTCTTATTTGTCCAGGAGCTGGGATAGAAAGGCCTCTCATCCCATTAAGGCAAAAGGAAAAAAGGAAAGCATTACCTACTTCAGTACTCAATTTCTTCTTGCCCAAGGTGGTATTGGTATATAGTTGACCACCGACCTTTTCAAAGGGACACTGTAATCTAATCCTATTTAAAAGCCTGTTAAAGCCGTTGGTTTATGACTAGGTTTTCTATTTATCATGCACCAGGTACCATGACAGCAAGATTTGATATGCACTTTTATTTCCTTGTCGTCAGAGCAGGTGTTAAGTTGGAGTTTTGAATGCTTGGGTTTTGTCTGGTTTTGACATAGATCTACTTTTAGGGCTAGCAAGGAATATTGAATAAAGACTGAAGATAAACAAATTAGTGAGCTTATTGTCAATCCTAGGTTGAGAGGCAGAAGAAAGAAATTTGGTGCTATAGGGTGTGACTGAATACATAGATAATTATTTTATAAAATAGCATGAACATTGGCCAAAGCTGTGAAAAAACCCCAGTCTTTCTAAATAGGAAAATATTTAGCTGCTGGGGATTTGGGGATTTGTGTGCTAAGAAAGGGCAGGAGGGGGTGATTCTTTGTGGAAACACTCTCAGCAATTCCTGCTCCTCCCATTGAGATTTTGTCATCCCCACGCTCTCTAGACACAAGTAACACATTGCTTCCTAGGCACAGGAATGGTGGCAGATCTACAGTTGCTTTGACTAAGCCATTCTGTAGTATTAGGACCACCCAAAAGGTGGCACTAAACAGCCTTTAGTCCTGCTCACAGGCACCCCCCCCCCCCCCCCCGAAAATTTGCTAATAATACTCAGAAATAGCTCACTAGCTTAATTCTGTAATTTTGTGTGCAAAAGTAGGAATCAGAATTTAGATGATTCTATGTTAGACCAACAGGAAAACTGGGGAGACTTTTATATAAGCAGGTAAACTTTGCACTGCAAATATGACTTTCCTAGACCCACATGAAAGCATTCATGTTTTTGTAAACATGACAATGTGACATTTGGTGAGCTGTGAAAATGGTTAAAATTACCCAGCAGTTAGGCACTGCACTTAAAATATTTGTTTCTTTAAAAGCTGTACATTGACCTTTATAAATCTGTGGTTATTGGGCCCAAGGTATTTTTTATTTATGTGGGTGCAGTGTGGAGCCATCCCACCAAAGCCCATGGAGCTACATGGAATAACAAGTGTTAGCAAGGGGCTGATTGTCACTACCTTCTTTTAATGGGTAGGGCTGATTATTTTGATTCTTAAATTAGCTTATTTTCTGCAATAGGAAGAACAAGACAAGAAGACATGTTTTTGCTAGTCACTTTTCATTTTATGGTGTAAGAGTTGAAGGAGGGGGGAAAAAAAAAAAACAACAAAACCCCCCAACCCTTTCATATTTATAACCTCTAAAAACTCAGAAGTGGCCTCTAATTTATACCAAACCATAAAGATGAGAGTGTTCACAGAAAATGCTGGAGGAGGAATCCTCACATCCTGTGGGAGTAATTTTCTACAATTACTTCAGTTCCATTTTTTTTTTAATCAAATACATGTTAATAATAAATGATACAAATGAAAGAACACTGAGCACCACCTTTGCTTGGAGCAGAAATCATTTGGGTAGCAAAAGGAGCTGAGAGATCCAACACCTTCCACAAATATTTGACTCCCCTTTTTATGAGGCTCCTCTTTTGAATGTGGTTGCCTGTAAAACTACAGCTAAAGTAGGAGGATAAAAAGAAGCTTACCAGGAACCAGACACAAAAATTTGCACCAGTTGCTCCAAAGCTTGTCCTCCCCTCCATGAGTTCAGTAATTCACTCACTCCTGCCTTTCTTACTGCCTATTTGGCTGTAAGCAAAATAAGAAGCTTGGATGTTGGGGTTTTCTTCAGGGAATGAGACGGAGCACATACCAGAGAACTGAGAACCTGCAGGAAAACTGCACAGACGTGAAAGTGGCAGCTGCTGGCTCGATTAAATTTATGCACCATGGAGTAAAGAAGGCAAAAGAGGAGGGAGAGTGGAAGTACACACACAGCAAATGGGTGAGGAGCTGGGTTCCCTTTGTGCTGGTAGCACAGCAACAGGAGTTCCTCACTGCGAGATTCTGCACAATGCAGGGCAGTCAAGGGCTCTGGGTATTTCATGGTCACATCTTGGCTCTCACAGTCCCAGCTCCTTGAAGCTGAAGGCTGGCCAATATTGGATGTGCAATAGGGATACTGAGTTCTAATAACAACTGCAAATACAGCATTCAATCATTGACTCCAAAAGCTCTGCAGTTACAATTTTGAAATTGTGTATCAAGGCCAAGCGCAGCAAATACTTGCACGTCTCTCCGAGGCCTTCCTAATTTGATTTTAAACCACTTCATATTTTAATTATAAAAAAAGAAATCTGAAAATAAGTCACAGTATAAAAATGAGGTCACTCCGCAGGAATATATTTTGGGCAGGTGTAGGTGAGCAAAGCATTTTTCTGACAATCATTGCAACCTTCACATTCTGAGGGGATTCGAATGCACTGCAGATATTTTCTATAGAAGAGAGGAGGTACAGTTTCTTCCTTTGGCCTTGAAGATAACTTTGCAGTGAAGTAAGAGCTGGAGGATGTCAAGGGGAGGGATGATAGGGAGGGAGAGAGGCTGAATTGGAACATTACTAATTCTCACAATTGTAGCTCAGTGAAAAAAAATGCTGCAGAACAAACCTGCCTTCATCCAGTCAATTTTTGGAAAGAATTATGGCCATTTGGAACTGAGCTCTTGCTTGAAAACTCTTTGGAAACAGGATACTGCTCCCAAGCACTTCGAGCCCTTCGAGACCTGGAATGAGATTCATCTCACTCAGCCTCAGACATCTGCATTGTGGCTGTCTGCATCTGCAGCCAGTGTCCCTTTGTCACTGGAAAGGAACATGGCACATTTGGAATGTGCAATCCAGCTGACCCACTATGGGCATCCACTGCAGGCTGAAAGGAAGAGCACGAGTCAAGTGCCCCTTCTCTCCCTGCTGAATCCAAAAGGCATCCACAAACACTGCTCAGAGGCACATCCAGAAGTCCTGGGAGGAATCCCTTCCCCAGTGTCAAAATATTTTTTTTTACATTTTTGAAAGCCCATTAAACAGTTGCAACAATTTTATATATTTAGGCTTTAAAAAAAAAAAAATATATATATATATATAGGAGGAGCAGTGTAATGCAGCCTTGGCAGACAGAAAGCCACTGGAATAAATTATGACAGCGGTGTTTGTCTTCGTAGATCTACTCCCAGAAAAGTCAGCCATTGTTCCATAATGCAGCCTGTAGAGCAGTCTGAGCCCAGGGATGGATTTGTCTGGTCAAAGGGAGATGCATTTTCCATCTATAAGGACCTGGACCACTGGGGAGAGGCAAGAACCTGTGGGCATTGTTCATCTGATCCTAAGGTCAGGGCAAAAGCCACAAGCATTGTACGCCTTAGGGACCTGCTTTGCAGTCCTGTTTGGTATCTTCAGTCCTGTTTAGTGTCTTAAGTGATGATCTGGATGAGGGGATCGAGTGCAGCCTCAGTTGGTTACAGAAGAAACCAAGTTGGGCCGTTCTGGGCCCCTCAGTGCAAGAAGGACCTGGAGGGGCTGGAGCGTGTCCAGGGAAGGGCATGGAGCCCCAGGAAAGGCTGAGAGAGCTGGCAAAGGGGCTCAGCCTGGAGGAGGCTCAGGGTGGACCTTGTGTCTCTGCACAACTCCCTGACAGGAGGGGACAGCCAGGGCATCAGGCTCTGCTCCCAGGAACAGGGACAGGAGGAGAGGGAATGGCCTCAGGCAGGGCCAGGTTGGGCATCAGGAATTTCCCCATGGAAACGGTGCTCAGGCCTTGGAAGAGGCTGCCCAGGGAGGTTTGGAGTGCCCATCCCTGGACATGTCCAAAGATGGCCTGGATGTGGCACACAGTGCTCTGGGCTGGTGACAGGGTGGGGATCAGACAGAGCTTGGATTCGATGGCCTGGGAGGTCTTTTCCAACCTCAGTGATTCTGGGATTCTCTGCCAATTCACAAAGGTACCTGGCTTGACTAATTAAAGGTGCTGTAGGCAGGGCCAGTGCTCCAGTCTGCAGTGTGGAGCTGCTTCTGTGGATGCAGCTGCAAGAGGTGGCTGGGATGAAAAATAACTGTGAATGCAAACCTGATGCTGAAAGCAGCTGTAAAAAATCCTGGTAACAGAGGAACAGTTGTTTTATATCACTGTTTTGGAGCCTAGAAGCCCACGGTACCTTCCTGGCTGTGGTTCTACTCACTATGTGACTTAAACCAGGATAACTATGACTTTTATGTCTTCCAGTTGCTCCAGCAGGGAAACCGGGGGAAAGGATATCTTCTGGTGCCTATTTGTCACCACTTCATCTGACCTGTGCAAGGCTAGACAAATTCTGAAATCTTGCAGCTCAACTTCACATTAAGAGGGACTTGGGGATATTTGATTAGGATTAGGCTTTGAATGGCCGCACTGTCTTTTAGGCCCGGATCACCCCATCATAAATTACTTGGGAGAAAATCCAAGCAATGAATCAATCAGTCAATCATTGGAAACGCAAGCATCAATTTCTTTCATGGCATCATACGTATGAGCTTTGCCTTCTCGTTTCCTTTGGTTCTGTTACTGCAATATATTGCTGAACCTGGAAGTAAAGCTGATAATATCGACCTCAAATTTGGGGCTGGATCTGTGTCACTGCTCTTACCTTCCCTTCTGTTTCCCATGATTTCCAGCTTGTGTACTGTATGTGTGTTTGGGTGCCCACACTGTGCTTCTGCCGTTTGTTTGCAAAATACCTCGTCGGCTGAAGCTACTGTGGTGGAAATCATTAATGACTCCAATGCGTGCAATGCCTAATTAGACCTGGAACTCATGGCTTGTCTTCTCACAGGCAGCCAAAAATCTCCAAGGGACTGGAATCATGATGGTGGCATTTTGAGAACACTTCCAAATTCAGTCCATATTAGAAAAGTCCCCGCTTTATAAGCGGCTGCTCATTCTTGATTCCCTCAATTTTCAACATACTTGTAAATTTAAGTTCATTTGCTGCACAGGGGCTTGAAAGAACAGCACATGGAGCTGTTTGCTCCAGTGCTCTGTTACAATGTTTTCCCATAATAAGAGGGCATGAAAACATCCAGCTATCTGCTGGAAAATGTACTAATTATTTTCTGAGCGAGGAAAGGTCACTGCCAACAAAGCAAGGGAAAGACAAGCAAGATCCACAAAGCAGTGCATCGGAATTACACCTAGGGAGGGAAAATTAGAGCTATCAATATGGCCTATGAAAGCAATTGTAAAGCTTTTCTAAAATCATGTTGTCAAACACGAGATTTAAGACTTATTTTGTGTCAAGACCAGGAAGAATTGCCCACAGAAAGAGAGTTATGGGACCAGCAAAGAATAGGAACATTTTAGTTTTAAATTCATACAGCAAACTTTGATCATCGTGCAGGAAATACCCCAGACTTGAGAAATTCTACCACTGACCTCGAAGGTAGAATAAAACTAAGGGAAAAGGGGAAATAGCTCACCAATTTTTAAATTAGTATTATGCCAAGACTTTTAAGAGTTTGAATTCCAAATGTGTTCTAAGAAAGGAAAACATTTTCTTTCAGTGAACAGCCCTGGGGATTCACTACCCTGTTCTCCCCCTCAACCCTCCCTGAGAGGTGTTCTTATTTCTTGTCTCTTGCATGTATGTGTAAAAATACAAAGTCATTTGTAAGGAGTTCACTTAATTCCTCACTCTTTAGCTCACATTCATTACACATTTTGTTTGGCAGAAGGGAAGAGTGTGCTCCAGCCAGGGAATGCTGCTGTCCACTGAAAAATGTGTTTGGATGGAGAAGCTCTTTTTCACGGATGGATTGTGGCTTTTGGCAGCAGAGGTGGCAGGAAGCAGTTGCCATAACTACTATACCATTAAAACAAAAAAGAGAAGGCTTTAAGTGAAGAGCCATTTTTGAAACGATGGTTTAATACCAGTCCTGGTAGAATCCATCAGCTCCATGTGATGGGTGGTAGGATCCTCAATGTGGTCTCCTGAGTGTATGCTCAGGATATGCCTTTAGGGCTAAATTCAGGCTCTGGCTTGTAAGGTACATAGAAGAGGAAAATACACAGACAGCCAGAGAGCTGAACCTAATCTGTCTTGCGTGGGATTTCAGTTTTTGGCTGGAGCCACACTCTGGTGTTAAATAGCAGAGTAAAAAAAGAGTATGTTTTTCAAAAGCTTTAAGGATGGGATTTACAAATTCACTGGAATGATTTAGAAATAAAAGTGACATTTTAAGTGTAAATCTAATTGTAGACATAATTTAATATTTATTCGAGTGATGGATACTACCCAGACAAAAAGCCCAGATGTAGTTGATAAACACTGCAAACAACTTGAGTATAACCCAGGGATGGTTTATACTGGGTCAAACCCAGCTGAAGGCTTTTCATCCTCAGCATTACACCACACATTATTGTCACTGGCAAATTACTCTGGCTCTACTTGCGTGCTGTCGGAATCCGAAAACATTTCACACTGCTAAAATAACCTCTGTCTGTTGCCATATAGACACCAATGTAGTGTTTGTGGTCCTCCAGCTACTTCCCTGCGGTGCTTAAAGCCGTGTCCCAAGTGATTTACTCACAGGACCAAGGCAGGTGAATCGGCCTCACACCCCTGCTCAAGGACTGGCTCCCGGGCAGGATTCATCCCTTCATCCTCACAAATTTCTGGGGTCAGCACTTACCTTTGCAACCCATGGTCATGATCCAGCGGGGATCCTCACCCTGGTCCCAGGCTTTTTCTTTTAACCAAGAGCCCTGGCGGTCAATCTTGTTAATCAAGCTGATGCCTAAATCCCGAGTCTCTGAGGTGCATCTTCCTGACCTGAGCAGATGTACAAAGAAATTCTATTTTCCCTCCTAACCCTTTGCTCTGAAAGCCTGTGCTACATTCAGAGGTACATCAGGAGTGACTGACTCACTCCCACCCCTTCAGGAGCTGTTAATGCATGTAGCAGCTACCATAGCTTCCATGCAGGAGCAGAGCCTCCTGGAGTATCTAATGAAATAAATCAACTAGGCTTTAAAAGGGCTTAAAATGTTAGACTCATCCTGGCTGCAGCCTTCAGTTTTTTAGTAACAATATCCACGTTCTCATAAAAAATGGGCTATGAATTCTTCAGCTACTGCTTCTAATGGAAATCCAGATTTATCCTTTTGGAATCAATTTCTTTTTTTCCTTATATCGATCTATTAAGTGTAACCTTGTATGAAATTACCCTAAACCGTCTGGGCTCCCTTCTTAGTTATCCCTCCTTGCTGTATCTAACTGAAAACTAAAATACTTTTCCTCTGTCACTGCTCTATTCTCTTAAGTTTAGCTGTTCTGCTTTGTATTTTAAAGCTTAGCTCAAGATAGGAAGTTCTGTGAGATCTAAATTAACTCCCTGAGTTTTTGGATGCTGCCTGGCTATGGTTTACATCCAGATTCAAGAGAGACGAGATACAGTTCATAGATACTCTTCCTTCTTGGAGCTTTTCCCTTTTTTTTCTCTTTTGTAGTTGTAAATGAGAAGCAACTACACCTCCTAATTTCTTTTTTTCTGATGTGGTTCTTTTTCCTAATCTACTTGGTGTTAGATGTCCAATTTTCCATATTTCTAGAAACCTGACCAGCCCTGAAAGCAAACCAGGTGATGATTTAAATACTCATTATGAATGCAGCCAAAGGAAATGGCTCTGGGGAAGAGGAGCTTGAGACTGGAGCCATACTGGGAAAGCCTTGAACAGGCTGAGGCAGGCAAAGACCTTCTGGAGGCAAAGCTTTTCCACAGCAACATCACAACTTGCCTTAGGTTCTTGCTTCATCTCTACCTGGCCTATTTCGGGGGGGAAAATAGGCAAAAATGCACAACAATCTCATCCCAAAATACTAAATATTCTGATGGAGAGGGGAGCAAAGCATCCTTTGGCACTTTCATCTATTCTCTGAAGGAAAAATTCTTCATGTAGAATTCTTCAGAGTTTGATTTGATCCTGACAAAGGGGTGGTGTTGTGATGGTGATTTTTTTACTCCCTGCGTGCACGGAGAGGCTGAGGTTTCCACAGCCAGGTCCGGCCACTTCCCTTCTCCCTTTGAAAGCAAGCTGAGGAGCATTACAGCGTGCCTGTGCAGCCAAGTCTGCCTGTGTATTTTGGCATCTGAATGCCAGACTGCTTGGTAATTTCCCCTTAAATCCTTTCATAGCTCGAATTCCTGTCGAAACAACCTCTATCTCTGGTTCGCCATGCGGAGCCCGTCTCGGCCCTGCCGCTCGGGTCACCCCTCACAAGCAGTGCCACTGCACGTTGCTTTCCTTCCTCTGTGCGCAGCGTGCATTGAAAATGAAATATTGGCCCCAAACCCCTCTCTGGATGGCTGTCAGATCTTTGCATGCCACATAAATATCAGTGAGAAAACATTCCTCCCAGCCCACACAGAATGCACCCAGCGCTGTTTGTTCTGGACAAACCCCGGCCTAGCGCAGCGAGGCCTTCGGCAAAGGCCCGCTTCCAGCGGGCAGGGCCCGGCCTCAAATCGACCACTTTAAAGCGCTCTCGGAAAGTTTCCAGAGTAATTTTTGTTCCCCTTTAGTTACAGACCACCTTTACTAGGTAACTAAGCCTTGTTTGTTGGGCAGCTGCCATCTCAACCGTTGCACGGGTGGCCTGCTGCCAGCTCTCAACTATTTCAAGATGTGAGCTCCCCGATGCGCTGGGGCACGGCACGACCGTCCTGGTGCTCGCTGTGATGTTCCTCTCTGCTCCCTCCGTGGCTTTACAGGGCTGCTTTCCAACGGGTCCCTCCGCTGCACTGCCAGTCAGCTGCAATTCGCACCTTTAATTTCCCCTCAAACGTCGTTTTTGTGCACTAACACATCTGTGGTTACCAGGGCTGAATTCACATCTAAAACCTCACCAGGGCCATCTGGCCTTTGATCACAAGCAAAATGTTCCATGGGCATGGGATGCATCCTGTCGAGAGAGGGCACAGCACCTGCTACCCAGCAGCTTAAAGCTCAAAAGGAATAAGGGCTCTTCACCCTTCTTTCTCTCACACCTACATGTTCTAGAATTTCGTCCAACTTCTTTGTCTCACTGTACTTCTTTAGCAACACTTGGAGCAGTCACTACGGTGGCAATGGCCAAAGCAGCTGTTTTAATAAGGTCAGCCTTAGATTGCTACAACAAAGCCTTCTTGAGCAGCTGCTTAAGTTCTCTGCGAGTTTTCACTTAGATGTGGGTTTTTTCCCCAGAAAAATCAAGGGAAAGCTAAGGGGATTGCCGCCCTGGCCCTCCAAGCATGGAAAATAGTAATTTTTCCTTGGCTTTTGTTAAATTATTTTTCCCATGCAGTTACTCCTCAACCTTGTCCTTGGGTCAGCTTAGAATGGCACGTGGTCTAAGTATGATGGATTTATTGTTTTAACACAGAGTACTGGAGAATGAGGTAACAGCATAAGCAATGTGGAAAGACTCGTACATTCTTTTAGTTTGATTACCGGATGTACTCAAAGGTTTCCAAAACTGATGCTGTTTGCTTATTTATTCCAAAAAAAAAAAAAAAAAAAAAGGGTTTGTTTGGCTAGAATACTGAAATTGGATCAAATCCATCTTGCATCCCCACCTAAAAATGAGATTTGGGTCTACAAGTTGAGAACCTTGGGAATAAAGATCTCCCTCCTCACATGTAATTACAAATAGTTTCTGAAGAGGTGAAATGTCACAATATGATGAGGTGGAAAATGCATTAAGAGAGCGTGAGTTCATCTTCCTGACACATAACAGTCCCTGCACAGTAATGGGATTATGGCAGCGCTGGACATTTGGGAAAGTCTGTAATGCTGTGTCTCCTCTATCTGATTTGTACACCAATGGATTTCCCTTGCCAGTGGTTTTCTCTGAGCTACTGCAAACTCTAAAGCGGGAAATGAAAATGGAATTTTGGGAAGACAGGACCTGCCATGACCACAGGGACACTGCAGCTTGTTAAGCAACGCTGTGGAGGAGGCACTGATGTATGCCCACGGTGATAACACTTTTTTGTAAAGAGCTTGGGCCCTTCTGTAGGTACTAACAGCTCTGTAAAGCTGCACTGCCATTGTTTAATGGCCTAGGAAGAAAAGCTGTTCCTAGGCATATATGAAATGTTTCTGTAAATAAAAGCCAATTTCATTCACAATTTGTAAAACACAAGAAAGCAAAACCTCCAAGTTAATGAAAGGCAAAATCCCAAATTCATAAAAATGCCAGCAATCAATAGATTAGACACACATGTGGGGTAAGATGTAAACAGGATGAGTTTGCTTTAACTTTTGGGAAGAATGTATTTTTGGAAAGCACCATTTTTGGGAACAAGAAAAGCTCCCAACGTAGTGCTGTGGAATGTGAAAGGATAAGCGAGAAATCAGCATGAAAAATGAATTATAAGGCTATATTAGAAAAGGAAATCTTTGTACACAATGCCTCTGAAGAGCCACACTTCCAACTGGAGTATTTGCAGCTCTGTCTCCCCCAAAAAACCTCTTACCTTTCTGTGCAACCACCTCAGCACCAACACCATCCCTTCTGGCAGGTCCTTACTGCTCTGAGATTGGTTTAGATGGATGATCATAAATCTCATAACAAACACCACCTTCTGCACTTCCCTGCTGTTTCACAACTCCCCAGAACCCTTTGGAACTCCACCTCACCACAAATAAAATGCAGTGCTCACATATAGAATGAATATTTATGTCTTCAATTTATGCTCAAGACCTTTATGCTCATCTGCCTGCACTGGGGCATAAAGAGCAAACAGAGGCCCCCAAATATACCATATAAACAAATATTTTGGACCTATGATACAGTTTGTATTTATTACTTTTACTGAAATCACAGTCAAGTGTTTTAAGATTACAACTGGTAAATTATACATATGTAATAGTTCACAAAACAAAATATTGGCCTTCTCTCATTGTATAGTGTAGACCTTGCACAGTCCAGTTCAAAGGAATTTATATTTTGCATGATGTAAACTGGCTGACACAGTGGTGCTCCAAAAATATTAACTCCCTCTGATTAGACACAGATTAGGACAAAAATGAGTTTTGTGACACGTCTTAGTTTCTGAAAGGGTACTGGTATTCCAGCCAGGTGACACAATATGCTGACACCAACAGTGCACAAAGAGGCACATGAAGTAAACTAAGCAAACCCAAACTTTGTGCTTTCCCCTTAGTCCTGCCTGCAACACCCTTGTTCATCTTCTCTTATCTGATGCTAAGCAGATGACCTGGCAAAAGAAGTTAAATTTCTTGTTCTACAGAATTATACCCTGTCCCCAACTTACTTAATTCAGCACATTATTTCCTGCATCTGATGGGATTTTACCAATGCCTGTATGCCTGTCACTGTGTTTCATAAGATAACCTATTTGCAGATTTCACAGTTCACATGATAAATTGTGTAAACCAGTTACTATAAATAAAGAAAAAACTATGCTGTCACAGTGGTGTAAGTCTGAAGCACCTCCAGGCAAAGCTGGATGCTTTGCAAATGATGCCATGAAATAACTCTAAAGTTATGTAGGTATTACTAAACCCAGTGTAACTTTTTCTTCCCCTGTGAGTGGGCGTTATGGAGACCCAAGTATTCACATACACAAGCACACACACAAAATATGCACCTACACTTAGCCACGGGTGTCTGAACACGGCTGATGTTTGGGGAGAGGATTTTGCTGTCCTTACACTGACTCTGAGCCTCCACAAACAACTTCCAGGGCTAAAGATGCCCCGAGTTTTGTCCTGGAACTCACAGAGTGCAGAGCAGTGGGACGGTGTTGGGATGTTTGGAGTGTAAACACCACTCACCTGTGTTTAGGGCTTTTCAAATTTTCACACTGAAAACTTGTGCTTGTGGTTAAACCTAAGCCCCAAAGCATGTTTTGGGGTGCCATCTGAGGCCCCAATAATCTCTTACATGAAGAGATATTGCTGGTGAGTGTAATAAACCAGAAGTATCTGCATTTGCAATGTTGTTTGAAACAAGAACTGAACTAGCTTTTCTAAACAGGTTAGTTTAAGGGCACCCATAGGAAAAAAACCCTTGAAAATGTTGCACATGGCAAGTATGAATGCAGTGAGGCACTCTGGCAGCTCTATGAAAACCAAGTCACTTCATGAAAAAAAAAAAAAGGAAAAAATCCTCCAAACCACGTAACTTTTTTTACCCCTGAAAATTCCAGCCTATGCCCAGAGAATGTAATTCTGCCTCTTGCTATAGGCTCTACTTCCTCAGTGGTAACAGCATGGCACGAGGAGAAACATTCACCTGCACACACTGCTGAAAGCCCACAACTAATGATGAAACCCTGCTCAAAGCCCGCCCTTACGAGCATCAAAGCCCAGGCCTGTACTCCGTGGCATTCTGGATAGGGCTTTGAGAGAGGAAGCATCACCCACTGGCCATCCCTAATTCCTCTAAAGCCTGGTAGCTGGCTCTGGCCTTGGGCAGTGCCTGGGTGGCAGGAGAGAGGCTGAGCTGGAAATTTAACTCACGTGAACGCGGGCACTGCGAGCAAGGTGACCTCCAGCAGTTTGGATCTGTATGTGCAGCCTGTGGTACTGCCCTTGCAGAGCCATCTGTACTGGTAAATGAACTGGCTGCAGAAAAGCTGGAGGTTTGTCCACACCACATTCCTCCCCTCACACTGCACCCAGTTCTAGCTCCCTTCAGGTCTGCACTGGTTGAACTGGAAGAAAAGTGGAAGCAAACAGGTATTATTCTCATGGAAACATACTCTGCTGTTTTGTTTGTTTGTTTGTTTTCCATCTAACTTTGCCTGATGTGGTGCAAAGAGCTGAAATACAACTAAGTAAAACATTGCAAAGCCTTCCAAGTTGGGCTTTTGACTTTTTATAGCCATATATACGTATTTATCTATGTGTATGAACAGTGATAACATGGAAAAAAAAACCTTTTCAAATGGTTCAGCCCCCATAAACCAGATCATATGTTTATCAAGCTATTTTATAAAGAGACAGCCAGGAGCTTTCTCTTAAGTGCTGTCACTTGAGCATAAGAAGCTGCACCAGAGAAGAGCGCTGACAACTCAGAGAAACTTCACTCCCATGAAGGGGAAGGACTCCCAGGTACTGAAATTCTGCTACAATTTAAGCAAGGGGTAGGATCAGCTTGGGGGTTCCATCACTGAGGCCTCCAGCATGACCTGCACATGCCTCTGAGACACCAATCTGTTCTCTGACTTCTTCAGGAGCCATTACGGGGCATTTTTGGTCCGCAGACCTTTGGGACTTGCTTGCTGAGGGCTTTTTGAAGTGTAACGAGCTTGGAGCACGAGGTGCCACCAAATGAAAAAGCTACCAATTCTCTAAGGAAAAGGTGGAGGCAGAAAAAGAATATACATCTATACATGTGCATCCACATATACTCCTGTTCCATGCAGAAAGTTTTCTGAATGAAATCATACAAAAAAAGACCAGTGCCATATATTATGTAAACTCACAAGGCGGTACTTGCAACACAAATCCGAAGCATAAATTAAAAGAGAGCCAGAAAAAGAGACAGAGACAATAGCAAAACATTTTAAATATAGAATTTCCACAATTGGTATTTTGTTAAATAAGAATAAATAAATCCATTACATCCATTCACATACCAGTTGTAAAAACAATAAATTATTTTATTTTTTTTCAGTGCTGTGTTGCCTTTTCTTTTTTTTTTTTTTTTTTTTAAACAGTTGTTTTTAATCCACAAGATTATTCCCTCTTCCCCTTGCGATAAAACTGTTTCCACAGGAGGGCAGCTAAACAATTTCCTGTACACAGTCAAACCAAAGATGCCAGGCTTTTTCCTAATGAGAATATCCTACTTGAAAAGCAGCTGCTGTAAACCCCACGGATGCTCAGGGGTCCAAATTCACCTAAGGGCACTGGAAGAGCGTCCCAAAGTGAGAGTGAATTTAACACTGGGATCGTTCCTGGCTGTGCCGAGAGCAGAGTCCCAGGTTTCCATCCCCTTGGTGCATTTGCTGAATCCAGCTGTGCAGCACTGGGTAGAAATGTAAACAATGATGTCACAGTGCGAGTGACACGGGATTCGGCTGAGAACAGACCCTGCACCAATTCCTCATTCATCAGGTACACGGGACAGCCGTGACTGCCACGGGCAAGGTTTGGAACTGGATCTGATTTAGGAACGCCTGGAAAAGCAAGGCTTCACTTACCCTTTATCTTACACTTTTAGGGTGCTGCCTTGGTCTGTCCTCTTTGCTCCCTCACATCTTTGCTCGTGTTAATTCGCTTCATTGCTACACTGGTGAAAATCACTGCAGGGGTTTCCTCTCGTGTTCATTTCCAAGTAAACTCTTTCATTTTTAAAAGATACTCTTGATCTAAGGAAGATCTGAATTTATACCCGCATATGGCATGCCTAGATAGCATCCAAAACCTTTACTCAGCCTGATGAACATATAATAAATTATTATCACGATGCAAACACAAATACTTGCACATTCTGTCTCTATTTGGACAGAACACAAACACCACTTAATGCAGCAGCTGTATGCTGAGACAAATGTTATCTATGCTGAGACACATTAAATCTCCTGATTTTTCATCTCAAGATAGTTTCTATTTGTTATGGACTTTTTGGAGAGGTTCTGGGACATGTGTAATACACATATAAGCATCAAAATCAGATTATTTTGAAGGAAAAATAAGGCATTTCAAAGTGATCTTGTTTTAACAGGCAGAGGAGGCATAAACATTTACTTCCCAGCACTCTGCAAATTTTCTGAGCCTTGACCTCGGTTCTTCAACTTGGATCAAGAATAAATGGGGAGTATTCCTCAAGAGCCACAGTTTTGCATAGGGTCTGCTCCTGAACAGAAGGCCACGCCATTTTTGAAAGCTGATTAATAACATTTGTTGGCAATCCACTGAACAGAGGAGGAGGCCCTGCCCTTGGTACTGTTTATTTAAAACAGGGTAAAAAACCAGATCCTTCTCCAGATTTCACAGTTGTAGATGTAGCAACTCTATGATGTTTTGAAATCGTCACATGATTTTTTAGAGTTCACACAAACATGCCACAGTTGCAAAAACATGTTTGTGTCAGCCTGGAGTCAGACCTGCCCTTCTTGCTCCACACTCCAGCAAGTTTTCCTGCTGATTTCATGCCTGGGATTTTCAGAAGAGCCTGAGGTGTTTCAGTGCTCAAGTAACACTGACTTACAGCTGAGGCTCTTCTGAAAATCCTCTTGCAGTCTCCTACTCTCCTGTATGGATGAATAAAGACGTAAAAGATGGGGTTCTACTTTCGTCAGTGTTTTTTAACCATTTCTTTTGGCATCTGTTATCTTAGGGTCTAATTCAAAGCCTGCTGATATTAAAGAGAGCAATTTTACCGGGGCTGGTCTCAGGCCTCCACCTGCACAAGGTAAAATGCCCAGCCTCAGTCACAGAACTTCCACAAGACAATAACAGGATTCAGAAATTGCTGCCAAGGAAAACTGTTACCAGCTACTGCCTGTGCTGTGGAAACAGTCTTATTGATATTGGACAAGTCCTCCACATCCTGATGTGGTTTGACTTCCTAGTGACCCCTCTTCCTCCCAAATGTGGTAGATATACAGAACATGAATGCCTTCTTTAAAAAAAAAAAACCAAAACACACAAAACAATCGAAAATAAAAAAAGACAAATAGTTACAAACTTTTGCTGGTAAGATGAATACCAGAGTTAGACACGATGGACAAAACAGTGATAAAATATTAACTGCTTGCTGTGTTTTTTTGACCTTGATAGCCTCTTGAAAAGATGTAGGTACATTACACATTGTTAAATTCAAGGTGGAAGCCATAGAGAAAATACCAGAGAAAGCAGCTGAACGCAGCCTCAGAATATCTGAGTTAGAAGACACTTGATTACCTCACCTGTGATTTTTGGTTCTCTAACCAGTTTTCTACAAAGTACAGCATGCCTCTGTTTCATGGAGAGGAGCAGCTCCAGCAGCTCTCGTTCAGTGACAACGAGGAGCCCAGGCTGTGACCCAGCTGGAGCCAGGGAGGTTGCACGCCTGACACGCACACGGGGAGGAGCTGCTGATGCTCCTGCTGCTGGAGCAGTGTGGGGTTCCCTGCTCTGCAAGCTGCTGCAAGGCTCCTCCTGAGAATTTCGGGGCGCAAACACAGGATTTGTCAGACACTAATGATACACTGTCAGGAAATTCCTACCACGAAAACCTATTTCCTTTTGTCAAAACCAAAAGGTATCACTTGTTAAAACCAGCAGCAAGCTCTTCATTTTCCAGTAAAACATCTGTGGCCCCTTCTGAAGGATGGACCAAGTCCACAAGGGCTGCAGATATACTTTGGTCAATCATTTTGCTTATGTAGTTTGTCTTTTGATTTCTTTAATAGAAGGAAGTGATAGAAATTGATATACCAACCGAAAGATATTTACAAAACAGCATAAAATAAGCTACTGTGGGACCACGGGGACTTGTGACGTTTCCTAAGGACTTACTGTAGTAGAGGTAGGTGAAGAAGGGGAGATGATTCTGTAACCTTCAAATATCCCAGGATCCTCCATTCACTAGTTTCTCTTCTTTTGCATTAATTTATTTTCCGTTTTTTGCAGACACAGAGGGCTTATAACAACTTTAATGCTTACTTTCTTTGACATATTAAGACCACCCTACTATTATTTAAAGCAGTGCACATCTTCATTTGGTCCAAACAGGCAGATTCTGCCCATAATTAGAGACTGAACGCAAGTACATCGAAGCCTTTGCTTCCCTCTGTCTGGGCAGACCCGACACCAGCACGCCAACAGCGGCTTCCTCGAACCTCTTGGAAAGCAGCTCACCACCACAGGTTAGCACTTTTTCAGCAAGCACTGTTTGAAGGCTGAGGGTCTCTGGGAGAGCAGACATCCCTTGGCCAGTTTCCCGTGCCCGTCCTTGCACTGCACAGTCCTGGTGTGCCAGCCCGTGTCGCACGTTCGAGAGCAGGAGAGCCACGGCCCCGTCACCCAGCGGGGCTGCGCGGCCTGCGCCGTCACTTTGCCGCCGCCGCCGCCGGGCACGGAGTTTGCCAGCTGCCCCTGTTTCTTTGGCACGAAGAAGCTGTAGCGCACGTCCACGGGCTGCGTGGGGTCGGTGGCCAGGATCTGCACGATCAGGATCTCCTTGGTGGCCGAGTGGCCCATGGCGTGCAGGAAGTCGTCCTTGTGGCTCCAGCCGCTGTAGTTCATGACGGTGCCGTTGATGTCGATGATGGTTTCCGAGGTGGAGATCATGTACTTCCCATTGACCAGGTACTCCCCGTTCTTCTTCTTCAGGGCCAGGTAGGCCGTGAACCTGCTCTGGTCCTTGCCCTTGAACTGCCGCACTTTGATGTGGGTCGCCCCCTCCGGGATCTTCACCACGTCCGTGTAGCCCTTGCTGAAGGAAGGGAGAGAAGGAAGAGTCTCACTGCAACGCCTCACAAAGTCACCGGCACGACACAGAACCACGGAATCAACCAGGCTGGAACAGAGCTTTGAGTCCAACCTACCGACAGCAACATCTCGGCTTCATTTCAGTTCAGGCCACCTGGATTTTCCCTGAGATTAATTTGACCAGGCACCGCTCTTGGCCTACTGTGCTGTTCCTCATGTTCTCCAAGAAGTTTCTACTGCACTTCTTGCAGATTGCTTAATCTTTAGCTTTAGGGACAATCTGACGTGGGTCAGATACCAGAGGAATGAAAAATAACAGATAGCTTATAGATTTCAGCAGAGGGTGGGAGATATGAAATACGATGCACGCGCTGCCTGCCAAGGAAAAAGATAATGAGATCTGCATTGGTTACAGCTGTTTCTTGCTGTCTTTGCTATAATGATGATTAAGGAAAGCACGAGCAGAAGAACAGCTGGGTAGAGGTACCTTGGGAACATTTAAAAATAATCTTGATCACCGAGAAAACATTCGTTTACTTTGAAACTTATAAAGCCAAAGATTAATCGTCAAGTGTCTAATAAGAGAGGCACCCAAAGGCTTCATTTGTACCATCATGGACTTCTCCACTACTTAAGAACTATCTTAACTGGGATTTAGAAAAAGAGATGAAACTCTTCTACCAAAAGTGACAAGCATTCAACCTGCAAGTGTGATGGAATTTATCACTATCTCAAGTATGTTATTATAACTTCACTGATATATAGAAAAAAATTTAAAGGCTTTACGTAGCTGTAAGCTACCAGCTGGACTTTGGGGATGTGTTTTCATTCTTAAACCCGTTACAAAGCCACCCTGAAAGTACTTCATACCTGAAAGGTTGAGTGAGAAAATAAATTAAAAATACGTTCAAATGATGGCATCTCCTTTGGGATTATTTAAAGAAAAGACTGCTAATTTTGAGAACTTTTGGCTGCACAAGTAGAGACTGCACATACTACAGATGAAACATTCGTGCTGATCCCCTGCTATTTCCAGCAGTTCTGGGACAATGACTTAAGACTCCATTGATTTAGCACCTCCATAAAGCTGGAGGAGTATGGTGCGAATCCCAGACTGGGGACTCTGCTCTACAGCACTGCACAAATATTTTTTACACAAGAGTCACCAGAATAACTCAGTTCAGACATCTCATTAAAGTTACAAAACCATTTGTTCAAAACCTACAAGCAGTCCTGGAGGATTCACGTTGCCTGCACGAAGAGCCGTAATGCTCTATGTGCACAGAGAAGCATGTGCAGATTAATTCCCCTCTTTCCCAACTTCTGCTAATTTGGCTTTACGGCTTTTTGAACAAAAATCTAAAGAAGCAAATTTCCCAGAAGATTCTGTTTTGCCTGCTTTAAGAGGAAAAAAAAAAAAAAAAAAAAAAAAGGCACAGACAAACGTTGTTATGGCAATTATCTGCAATGGGAAATAATAGTTTTGCCTTGTACATTTTAATTTCCCTGTACATTCAAAGTGCAGATCGTTAAAGTTTATAGTGGACAGCAACAAGGGAGCTGCCATTTTTCAGTGGAGGAAAGACAATTTTCCTGCCAGCACTGCCCTTTCAAACAATACTGTTAAAACAGTTTACAGACAATTAAGACTTCACTATTTTAACCGGGGGTTTATTTTAATGTCAATTACTCGCAGAGAAGAATTGCCTCAAACAACTTTTCCAGTAAAAGTAAATCAACAGTCCCAAATCCAATCAAAATCATATTAGAACATAACTTTACCCCTCTGGCCATTCTCATGACACTTAAAGGCATGATTTGAGGAGTAAGATGGTAACTTCACAGGGATAATTACAATAAATCTCGCCATTTCCAAGTGCATCTATGACACGTATTTGGCCTCACTGAAATTCATGGAGCCCCTCTAAAACTTTTCCTGGAGCCCGATTATTACAAAATCACAAGAAATACATCTCCCACTGTCATCTTCATTTAGACATTCCCAGACATGCCAATATTTACAAATTGGAAAAGATTTGGTTTATACAATTACTAATTTGGTTGGAAAGCCATTCCTTTTGGCAGAGGTGTCCTGGCATCGTTAGATGAGCAATCACTGGTTTACCAGGAAGAAGATTAGTTACGTTTATTTTTAGAATAAATTCACTCTCCAAGTCAGTTTTGACTGCTATTAATCAGTCTGTTGAAATGTATAGAAACAAAAGATCATTTCAAGAGTCAGATTTCAACTTCTGGTAGCTTTCAACATGCTATGTAAGAATTTGGAAGATATAAAATCAAGCTCATATATAAAAGATGCTTAATGCAGTCACTGATTCTCAGTAGAAACTGTCAACTAAAAGTTTCTATGTGTAGATCAGTCCTTTGAGACCTTGGAATCTGTATAAATGATGATTAAAAATCCCAATTTTTCTATGAATCTTAAGAATTGAAGAGGGAAAAAAAATTAGCCGATAGAAAGGATTTACTTGAGATGGGTCTATCAGTACTGCCCCCAGTGTGGTGAGGGAAAACCACAGCAGGAGTTCCTTTTATTTTACTTGAATTAAGTTTTAGTACAGTTAAAAGGTGAACTCTGACAGAAAAATGCCTCGTGGATAACTGCTATAAATATTTTGACTTTAAAAAATCCATCTAGAGATTGATATTATGGCAGTGGACATGAAGGGATATGAAGGCATATAGTCATGAGTAAGCCTGTGACATTTCTGGTATCTCATCTATTTACCTGAACTCCACACATACTCAGCAGTGGGAAAAGGGAATCTTTGGGTATAATTTCTCTCAGCTCTCAAGGAAGGTGTTTACAACTGTCTGCTTCTCTGCACTTCTAATACAAGGAATGTGCGTCACAAAATCAGGTGGGATGTCCTCAGTGCCGCTCAAAATATCTAGATGAGATGAAAAAGCATTCTCAGGGTGTACCTTCCTAACGCAGCAACAAGTGGGAAATGCAAATTCTCAGAGAGATGCAGATATTTCTGATCTCAACAACTTTCTGATTCACCTCTCTCTTCCTTTTCATGAGTCCTCCAGGAACCACAGTCCGTCTGACACAGCAGGACTTTCAAGTGGCATGAGTTGCTACGCCTTATTCCTGTTGATGCTCACCTGCCTCATTGGCACTTTTTGTCAGAAATGAGCTGGGTGCAGTGTTTTGCCAGTTGGTGCTTTGCCAATTTCAGGGCAATGCTAGGAGCCAGCTGTGCACATCTGGAAAGTGCAATAAGCTACAGGCAGTGTGCTTTTTTCCCTCCATGTGAACGCAAATTGCATTTAGAGACAGAAAGCAAGCAGCACACGGCAGAGTAACTATCTGCACAACAAGATGCATTTGCTGTTGGGATCAATACCTCTTTTTGGTGAAGGTTCCCATGACTTTGGTGCAGCTGGAGTTGTCTCCTCCACACACCCCACACTTGTCGTACTGGAGCTTGGATCCGATGATGCCGTCACAGCCCGTTCGGATGCACTTCCCTCGGACGCAGACTGAGTTGCTGTAGGGTCGACACTCTGTGCCATCAGTGACCTGAGCAAGCAAATAAAACTTGGTTCAAATTGCCACAGAAACTTGCGGGTTTGGATTCAGCTGGCAAAACCCAGCTCCTTATTTAAGTCACCAACTCAGAGCAGGTCGGACCAGACCGAGTTTCTCTAATATTGATGGTAAAAAAGCAGATGAAATTTAGTAAAAGGACAAAAGCAATGACAGCTAACTTTCAGTTTGGATTGCATCTGACAGAACAAACTGACCACGAGTCACGTCTGTACTACTAATTATCCTATGCTAATTGGTTCTTCAGGAGTTACTCTGAACTCCTTTAACATAGTTCAGGGTTAGACTTATTCTTTTCTCCTAATACTTTCTCCTCCAGAAAACCCCACAATGACAGAAAACTCCAGGCAGAAAGCACTTTATCCACTACTGAAAACAAACCAGTGCAGAGAGGCCTGTATTTTTCATGCATTCACATACTGAGATGTGGAAAAACTTATCTCATGTACAACCACTGGATCAAACCATTAAATCTGATCACACAGTTAAGTATTTGAATCATATGATTAACTTATTTTCCCTGGCTGTAGGGAAAGATTTCTAAAATATGGGACCCTTCTAAACTGGAGCACGAAACCCTGACCGGAGCTGCCATTACCTTCTGAGAAAATACCACATAATAACCGGTTCCTTTGGCTCGGCAGGTCAGCTTGCAGACGTCTCCAGGCAGTACTCCAGCATACTTGGGGACCCATTCCACAAAAGTCTTGACCCCCTTTGCATCAGACTGATAGCCATTCCTTGCTTCACACTGCTCTTGTCGAAAGGATTTAGCTGTGGAATTAGTCACATCATTAGTACCAATTTCAGACCATGCTGCAACTATCATTATGTCCACCTACTATTCCCATTTCTTTCCTACATCATTTTCAAGTTATGTCACACCACTTCTTTACTTAGACCTGGCCTTCCAACCCCTCTACTGTTTTAGCTTGGAAATCTCCCCACGCCATAACAAAGCATTAAAGCCCTGAAGTTTGATGTTTCATTTTAGAGGACTGACTTTTTTTGGCTCAAGTGTCCTTTCTCCACGGCATCCAGGGCGAGGATTTCACTCAAGTGTCCATCTCTATGGCACGTGGGTGAAGAATCAGGATACTGCACTAACGATGAGCGTCTTGCCGTGATAACTACATTTTGGGCAGATAATCAGTGTTTGTGTCTGTGAAGGGAGGGCAGGAGCAGGAGGGCACTCACCGTTGGCGGGGCAGGGGGTGACGTTGCAGGAGCGGTAGATGGCCCGCTTGCCCGTGCAGTACCTCCCGTTGTTCCTGGGGGCTGGGTTGTTGCAGTGGCGATAGGCAAACTGAACTCCACCCCCACAGGTGCGGGAGCACTGTCCCCAGGGTCCCCAGGAGCCCCAGTTGCCGTGGCTTGAAGCCTGAAAAACACAAGGAACAGCAGGAGGTGAGTTCGTCATCCAAGTGTGAACGGAGTTGTTACCTCACAAAGTCACTGCTAATGCTTCCCTCAACTAAATTCCTTCATTCCATCATTCCTACCATTCAGGGATAACAGTTCTTGGGAACCTTCTTTGTCCCAGCTAAGTTAATTTCTACCTTTTATTTGCACACTGGTGAGATGTCTCATTTGCACTGCGGGTGTAAAGCCAGTGCTGGGCCTTGCTCCACACGGCCGCCTTCAGCCTCTTCATGGAACACACCCACAGTTTCGTGGGCTGCTCTCTTATTTTTTGCTATTCCTACCAAAAAGGCCCCTCGAACTGGCTCCAAGGGGTTCAACTCCCACAATATACCCATACTGCCAATCTGAGATTAATTACATCCAACTGTTGTGATGTGTAGGTATTGCTCAGAATTACTGTCAAGAGGTGGAGTTACCAACCCTGCTACATTGGCTATAGTATTGCAGTATCAAGTAGAAGTATAGAAATCCATAAAAAGGGTTTAGAAATCCATTAAAAACGTGTTATAAGGGCTGTAGCTTGATTTGAATGGCTCCCACAGTTTGCAAATATTTTCACAAAGCTCTACAAGTCCACATCTCTTCTGTGGGTGTCACTGAAGGGGCTGCTGTCTACCCAGAGAATTTTAGGAGTATCTGAACTGTGCAGCTTCAGATATACAAAGTAGACAGGGGTTCTCTGTCACTGGAAGCACAAACTTTTCTGATCCAGAAGTTACATTCTGAATTAATTTCATCTGCCTTTTTCTTTGCCCAGTCAGAAAGCCATATCCTGGTAACTGCCATTTACTGAACGGGCAAATCACCTCCTCTGAAAGGACCTTCCCAGTTTTCCAGGAATGGCGGCTTTCCTTAAAGAACAAAATACACTTCCTGAACTTCAGCAGCATTTTTCCTACATCCCTCACCAACAACAGCCCAGTTATGTGCTAAACAACCACGGCAGCTTTCAATCTCGCTTCTGTGCAGCCCCTCCCACTCCCACAAGAACCAGCACCTCCGAGGGATCACCTCTTCCGATTCCCCCCGGCGCCACGGCCGGTGACTTACCGAGTAGTACTTCTTCTTGGTCTTGTCCACGCATTTCCCTTGGAGGCAGATCCTTCCCTTGCCACAGGGCGTCCCCTCGACGGCGGGCAGCTTCTTGGTGAGGCAGACCATCTGC
Source organism: Hirundo rustica (assembly GCF_015227805.2). Classification (NCBI taxonomy): domain Eukaryota; kingdom Metazoa; phylum Chordata; class Aves; order Passeriformes; family Hirundinidae; genus Hirundo; species Hirundo rustica. The sequence goes on from NC_053451.1 coordinate 1,708,877, forward strand.
CCCTGGCGCACCACGGCGCACCAGAGGCGCGAGCACACGTCCATGCCGGGGCACACCGTGTACTCGGCGCCGAAGGCCAGCTTGCACTGCCGGATGGCATCGTACGTCTGCCCCGGCAGCTCCTCGGGGCCCACGATGTGCTTCCTGGGCTGGTCCAGCAGGCAGTTCCCTGGAAGAGCAAGCCAAGCTGCTGTTTTACTCCGTTATTTGCTGCTATTTCCCCGTTTTCCCTGCAGCGCTGCAAAGTCGTTCGGGAGACAGCGAACCTCCTTCAAAGGACGGTGATGCGAAGACTCTTGAGGTGAAATCAGGTTTTCTAGAGGCTAAACTGCTGCCACCGTGTTCTGACCCCGCTGCTGAGCTGCCTGGTCCCAGCCTGAGGTGTAAATGAGTTTTACCCAGGTCCTTTCAATCCTTTACGCAAGACTCGGAACACATCTCACGCTATTTATCGCTTTGTGATCTAAAGAGCGCGCGAGACTCAAAGCAAGCGCAGATGTCATTTGAGTTTTAAATCAGAAATAGTAAAGTTTCTAAGGGATGCTGGAAAAATCAAAAAGCACAGACTTGTAGCCAATGAGGCCAAAAAACCCCAACCAAAATAGACTGAAAAATAAAAATTTCTACCAGGCCAAAGGAAAAATATAAGCCGTGTATCAAAACTAATGTTGGCACTAAAGCTGGATTGCACTTTTCTTCTAAGGAGTGATGCTTGGCTGCTTATGGAACTAGTTTGAAAAGGGTTATCCATTTTACACAACAACCCATAAATAACAGAAAGAAAAAATTGCATCAATGTACAGAGTTGTGTACGTGTTTTAAGGTCTGGTCAAGATTCGTCCGGCACACTCTAAAAATGAGAACTCACATTTACGTTCTAGGTATCTTCTGATAGCTGTTTTTTTTTTTTTTTTATGTTGAAAACCTCACTTGTTGACATACAGAACTATTTATTCAGTGTAACCTCTTTTACACTTCATGAAAGGGATATGTGGTCTGGGCAAGCTCCACTCATCCTCGGCCAAAATAACTCACCACAATTTACCTCACTTTGGAATCCACACCAGTGTTCTTCACTTGCACCACGGCTGAAAAAAGCCTATCTATAAAACCCTCACTATTTACACAAAATGGAACAGAATCTCAAGCTTGGCCAGGGAGTTTAAGCAAACCAAATAACCCATTTCTCAATAGCTTGAGTCTTCCTTCCAAAACACACACTTACTGCAACTTCTCTGCCCTTCTAAAGACTAATGCCAATTAGCCAAACTAGCCAAAAATTCTTTCTGCATGATGACCTGCAACCAAAAATTCAGTCTTGTTAAACCTGTTCCATTTGCTGACCCTGACTTACCCTAGTCTTGTATTTAATCTGGATTATGCTGAATTTTTAATGCAGACAAGGTGTGCCAATGCTAGTTGTCGCAGGATAAAGATAATTAAAAATACCCTGGGTTGTTGTAGTGTGAAATATTAAGAGACGTGATGAGGAGTAAGGAAGCACCTATCTTTTTTTCCTGGAGTTTCTGGACATAATTTGCAAAAGTTCTGGCAAAAATACACTTTGTAAAAATAAATTAACAGTGGAAATCCTCCTTCATATACCTTGTGAAGAGGAAGGAAGCCACTGAAACGTGAGGGCAGTGATGGGAAGGCTGGAGCAAGTCAATATTCAGTATTATACACTGCTTTTGCACCTATGCTGAAGTTTACCGAACTCCCAAGTAGAGCTGTTTTTCAGTATTTTAAAACACTCTAGTAACGCTTCATTTTGACTGGAAATACAAATTTATAGAAAAAGGGAAGAAAAGTCTCATCCTTGCATATACTCATCCGTCAATCATTTCAGTTAAAACCCACCGTATGTGAGTAACAAACAGGTTTCACAAGCTTACACAGCAAATGCAGCTTTTTTTTCCCCTCCACAACACAGGGGACTGAGATCCAAATCTCTCCCCAACTGAGGAAAGTTGTGTCATTTCGACAAAGCTAGGTGCTCCAGCTGATCTCACACGATAAATTCAAAACTTAAGATAGGGAAGGCCCCTGAGGATTTCCCACAGGAAAAAAAAAAACATTTTTACATGGGTAGACTATAGCAGTGCCTGTGTTTGGACAGGCTGCAGTGACTTGCAGGTGTTTTCACCACCAGCTGGGCCAACCTCCTGCTTGTCACAGTCAGAAAGGACAGAGTGGGCCCTGGTGGGAGGGCAGAGAAGGCTTCCATTCTGCATTACATCTCAACATCCAGAGCATATACATACTGCTATTCCCTTTTTTTTTTTTTTTTTTTTGGTCCTGGGCACCAAAGAACATCTTTGTGCCCTGGAATAGAGCAACATTGTTGGCTGATGACAGTGCTAATTAAGCCATCTCATTATCTCTCTCAATGCTGTGTGTAATATATCTTGGGGAAAAATAAAGGCAGACCAAGATCTGTGCAGGAAGCAGATAAGCAGGATATAAATTAATTAAAACACAAACAGTCCTTGTTCCAGGTTGCACAGAGCACTGGGACTGAACACAGTAAGTCCCAAGCAACCACCCCACGGCCTGGTGGTTGGCATGACAATAAAGGCAATTAGTACCTTTGGAAAGGCTTGGCCAAAAGCAGATGGATATAAATGTCACTCTCCTCTAGACACAAACCCAGCCTTTTCTTCCTAAATGTCAAACTGTTGTCCGGGGTCATCTCGTGAGTGTAAAACAAATGGTGATATCATGACAGAGCTGTTTGTTGTTCTCAGAGCAGGCCCCAGGAGACAGGGAATCAGCACCTTGATCCTCCCCAGCCCTCTGGCTGACCTTGGACCAGACACTTCTGTTGGGATTTACTCAGCTGACTTCATGTAATGCTGGTGTCTGCAGTGCACTCAGCTGTCAGGTGTTCCACTGCTGAGGAAAATGAGCTTATGGTGTCATTCAGCACCACTCAATGCACCCAGGGCTGCTGAGGCCATCGATTGTCAAATCAAGTTTTCAAATCATTTGGAGTCAAATCACTGACTTCCATTTTGATTTCACGGATGGCATTTGTATTCTGTTAGGATAGAGCTATTAAATGACAGCTAAATGTTAAATGAATAACTGGGAAATTTTAAGTTTTTCTAGAAAAGATGACTATTACTTAGAAAAAGTCTCTGAAGGGCTGATCCATCAAGAGAAGAGATTCCTCAAATATTATGTATATGAAATCACACCAACAGCATCAGCAATAAAATTAATTCCCAGAGGACCTACATGATGAGAGGTGCAGATTTTCTATGAATAATTTCATCATATCAATAACTCTTGAAGACCACACACCTAAATGATAGCTACCCATGAACTGAGGAGAAAACAGCTCCTTACAATCTCTCAGAGGTCATTCATGGATGGTGGGAGAGTTACCTCAGTAACTCAAAAGGGAAAGTTCCCTTCATTTGTGGAAACTAATTTGGTAATATTAAATCAATGCCAGAGCAATATGGACCATAAAACAGGATAGTACAGATTAATGAATCTAATAAAATTGAGAGAAAAAAATTAAGTCATTCAGAGAAAAATATTTGAAAGAGCACTGAAATAAACCGACAGAATATTTAAAAGCAAACCTTTACATTCAGCAGACACACCATACTTTTTATCCATAAGCATTTTGGTTACCATAACAACTTGATCCATTCACTCAATTATGTCATTCTTATCTCAGCATTTTGGAATTTGAGTGGTTTGTTTAATAACTGCAGTTGGTTTGGGAGCACAGTGAAGATTTAAAAATCCATTTTAAAGAAATCATTTTAAGAGTGGAGACTGTGCTTTCTTATTTCTGCTTTTGGAAAACAAAATTTTTGTCCTTATTCCCCAAGGGGTAAACATCATATTTAGCCAATAAGCTGCCATAAAATGTTCTAATTAAAAAACAGAGGGTCACAGTAACAGGTATCCTTGTAGCTGACACGGGGAGTGATAACACATACCATGGCCATCATCAAAGAATTCTGTGATAGTTGCTGAGGTGCACTTGGACCAGGGTTTTGAAGCGTCAATGCTGGTCAGGATGGAGGACATCAGGCGCTTGTCTTCCATGGAGCCAAAGTTCTCCTCACAGAACTTGGAGTCATCATGGGAAAGCCCAAGCAAGTGCCCTGTGGAAATGAAACAAAGAAATAAAATTGTGTGGCTGCCCAGAATTTACCAGCTGGAGCTCACAGTCCTGTGAGGGACAGGAACTGTACTCATTGATATCTATCAACAATCGGCTGCTCCCAGTTGTGGAAATTACCTCGCTGCAGAATGTTTGTGAAATAAGGCAGTGAGGGTCTCTTGGGGGAAAAGATAAATTTCCAAGTCTTTGCCTTGGTACTAAACATGCAGTTTAGTGGATAAAAAAAGCTGGAGCACTGACCCAAGGAGTTTGGCTGAGCAGCATCCCGTGGCACTCAGCACTGGTTCGGTGTGGGATACGAATGATAGTTGGGTGCACACCAGCAACTCGAGGATGTAATTTTTCAGAGTGCTCAGCATTTCACAGCACCATTCACAACTACCCAGAGATCTGTGACATGAAGCTTTCAGTCTGGTTGAGAACTGCAGTTTGTCACAGCCTCTGGTACCGCCCTGCAGCACTTCACCCACGTAAGATGCACTTCTGTTCTCTAGACAAATCCCTTATTGCATAACTGTACTTCACTCTTCAGAACTGCTCATTTTCTGCTAAGGACATCCCATGTAAGTACATAATTAAACAACACGGTGCACATATTCACAGGCCTGTTAATGCTCCTGCAGCTTGGGCTGCTCTTGAGTTTCTCTGCTACCTAAGACATCTTTTTTTTTTTCCTTCAGGGAGACAATTAATAAAATATCCTTTGGACATGAGGAAGCTTGCAGGTAAATTTCAAGCCCTTCACTTTGAGCAGAGAGACTGAGGATTTCTTCTTAACACTGCTGCAATTTTGCCGCCCTCCTCAGAAAAAGGCCGGACAGCCTCTGCGGCGAATTTCAGAGTAAATAAATAAAATGAAATGCTTCTCAGGCCACTGTTCAGCACAGAACATTTCATCCCAAATACTTTGGCAAAAGCAGACGAATCTGAAACAGGGTCATCTCCTGGAAAGTGTCAGGCTACTGAATCTACCTTTAATTAGAGAGCAGCGTAACTTCTCTGCTTTACTGTGATAAATGGGGTGAGCTGAGGACACACCTCATTAGCAGCATCTACTTTGTCATATTAAATCAGGCCATTGTTCCAGTGCACGACAAGAACTAAGTCGCTCACTTGGCAGGCCTCAGCCTCTTGGAGGAGAAGCTTCTCAAAGTATTTGTGAATCTCCCTTGTTATGTTTAAAATTTTCAAAAATAATTTTACAAAACCCATCAACGACAAGGAAAGAAGCAGTAAGTAGTGAATAATTTCCAAAATACATAATTCTGATTGTCAGTACTTCGGCTTCTAAATTAGCCACCAGTGATGCTGGTGAGGATAATAGCATTAAATACACGGATTTTAGCTCTCCACATTGATTTGCCAGTTAACTTTGTATGCACATGTCCTGGGGTGACAAACACCATGAATGTAACTCTCGAAGGATTTTATGGAGCTAAAATTCCTAATTCTTACCACAACCTAAATTTCTCCCTGTCCTAACTCTGCCTTTTAAGGCACTCTGACCAGACTTAGAAGCAATTAAAGCATATGACAAACTCCCAGTGACGCTGAAATCTGGTTTTGCATTTGATTAAAAAGAATCAAAATTCAAAATATCACAGGGCTGTGTAATCTCTAAATACCGCCTGGCTAAGTTTTGCTCTTTTTAGCACAGAAGTGAGAACAGCCAAGTCCTTTAACACCAGCGCCATTCATCCTTTTGCATCCAAAAATTAAGGAAGGGACACTTCCCTTCCTATTTCATCAAGTCTCTCCTCACCACCCCTCACATGCATAACCCTGCTGATGTTATTACACGACATTAGGGAGGTTTCTGGCATTTTCTGGTGGGAAGCAGAAGCATCTCTGCATGGAACTAGAGCCCTGGAGAAAGCTCTGGACAGAAGCAAAGACTCGAGGAACACAGCTCTTACAAAGGAGGCTTTTAAAAAGAATGCCAACTTTAGCCCCACCTCATTTTGTACGAGCACGAACGTCAAACGGGGCTATTGAAGGAAAAGAAAAGGCTCCCAGCAGCTGTGTAAAACGATGACTGATTGAGAACGGGTTCGTAGATCATCTGCCGTTTTCTACTTAATGAAGCATCTCACTGGTGCTGACAGTTCCCACCGAGTGAAAATGACATAATACAATTTTACCAGCAGGATGGTGCTCAGTTAAGTTATGCTGTAGGAATGCACGAAATGGAGAAGGGAACAGATGGAGGGGAGGCAGGGTTTGCCCTCTTGTAGCCAAGGAGGAGGTGGCCTGATTGTAACTTCATCTCAAACCCCAAAAAGACCAACGACCCAAACGGAGTGAAATCCTCCCCTCACAGCTTTCCCTGCTGAAGGCCAACATGTGCTACAGTCCAACAGGAAATAACACCTGCAGTGGGTTCAAAAATGATCCTTACACCCGGTAGGAATGGAGGGTATATCCCTAATCCAAGGTGGGAATACTTCAGAGAAATTATGACAGGTCAGTTAAAACTTTCATCCTCTCTGAGGGTTAGGACACAAGAGCCCTGCAGGGAAAGCAGGAGTGCACCACAGCTGTGCTGGGTGTGTGGTGAAGCAGCTCTCCTATTCCCAGGAACACTGAGAAGCAAACCAGAATCACAGAATATCCTGAGCTGGAAGGAACCCACCAGGATCATCCAAGTCCAGCTCCTGGCCCTGCACAGGACAGCCCCAAAAATCCCACCCTACGCCTGCGTTGTCCAAACCCTTCTTGAAGTCTGGGTATTTCTAGTTTTTCTTAATATGCAGTTCTAGACTATCTGCAGAGGTTCTCTTGCAAAATTCCTCTACCGTCATACGTTTTTCACTGGTTTCCATTTCAACCATTAGAAACAAGAAAACAGAAAATGTCCACGACGTACAGCAAAGCCAACTCCGGGTTTTGCTAAAGCACAAACCAAAGTGGATCTCCTGGAAAAAAAGCCACCAATCCCTGCTTATGGACAAGAGCTTGGACAGCCTGTCAAAGAGCAGCTCTTGCAGTCCATCTGACCACAGGGCATGAGCAAGGTGACACAGCAGGCTAAAGAACGCTGCAGGCATTTGTTTTCTGGGAGCAGCTCAGCTTGGGTGAAGCACGTGTTTGCCAGGGAGGTCATGCCTTTCACCTGATTCCCAGCTGGGACACTGGGGAGCAAAAGAAGGTGAGGAGATGTGCCCCAGGTTACCCCGTGAGTCAGTGGCTCTCTGGGACCAGGGTTCAGGAAGCTCCTGGCTCAACATTCCTTGGGCTGATCACCAGCCCAGACCTTCTGCATTAGCCTCCTGCTCTGCCCTTGGCTAAACAGAGCTTGCACGTGGGAACTCTGTCAAAATAAAACCATTTCTTCTGGCACGGGCTGTTTTTCTAACTCCTGTGAGTACCTGACTCCCTCATAAGAACTTCATGCTGTATCACTCAGGAATCTTCCTGAAGTCATCTTAAACAATAACAATTAATAAAGCTGGTGGGTTTTTTTAATAAACAGAAGTGATTTGAATTAGACAAGCTTACAAAAAAATTGCACAGAACGTAAAACTAGCCATTCCTCTTATTTTTATTCTTGAATTTTCCTTCCAGCTTTCTTTTCTTTGACCACTATCAGTCACTTATGAAAGAAAAAGGATTACAAAAAATAAAAAAAAAATCACTCTTTTAAACCTCCAGCCCAGAGGCAGTTTTTAATATTTCTGGCTTAAAAGAGTTCTTCAGACTCAATGAAACAACAGTCTGGAGTGCAGCTTCTTCTCAGGAGCAGACATTAAAAAAAAAGCTCCAATCAGACATTCAGCCACCAGACTTTACACAAAACAAACCTGTGCTGAGCTGGCTTGTTGTAACAGACTTATGGGAGATCACAGACATATCACCCCTGTCAGACAGGCAAGACTGTGCCCAGGCAATCAGAGACCACTGCGTCCACACAAACTTCATAAATAATCATTAACAAGATGTGGCCTGGGAGGTCCACACTGCACTAATTAATGGGGCATGTAGAAGAGAAATATTCATTCCAGTGAAGAAGCAGGAGATGGTGACACCTATTTCACAGCTGTTCAACTCAGAGGAACGTGGAAAGAACGTAATTCACAGCAGCTCATGGTAAATGAATGAACTCTGTGGGAGCACACAGTGCAAGAATGTAAAAACTGCATTACCTGCTGCACCAGAAGTCTCCCCCCACAAAACCTGCATTATTGTACTGGTATTATCTACCTGCCAAGGAGGAAGGCAATCCCTACTTTACCCTGCAGTCTGGAAGGCTGGAGGCCCAGGCTGAACACTGAACTTCTTTTAGGATCATAAAGTCAGAGATCACTCAGGTTGGAAAAGACCACTGAGCACAACCATAAAGCCAACACTGCCAAATCCACCACTAAACCATGCCTGTAACATATTTTTTGATAATGACTGCTGTGAAATATTGGGCAAAACACAGACTTTTACAGTTTGCCTTAAGCACCATGTCTGCTGCAGGTGGAACGATGATATATTTTATATAACATTACAAGTTAATAAAAAATACTGCCGGGCAAGCCAAGAATTTTTATTCAAAATTTTAACCAGCAACCTTTTAGGCAGCTGATGTTTACTTTTTGAGGCATTAGCTAAAATTTTCTGCCCCACCTTCAGCTCTTGTGAAGGCTTAGCTTTGTCTGCCCAGCTTTTCTCTTAATCAAAAGGAGTATGTTCATGAAGGCTTAATTTGAGAGCTGTTGCAAGCAGAAGTTAAGAGAGAACTTTGAAAAAAGGTTCAAAGAGGAGGAATCCAGCAATTTTCCTGATGTATGTCAGCAGAGAAGACCTGGATGAGTGTATTCTCTGGGGTTTTTTTGTTGTTGTTTTAAGAAAGCAAATCTGCCTAATTACGATTACCTGGATATTTGCCTAAACTTCATCTGTCATGAAGGAAACATAACACGAGACTCACAACCTCCACTGTTCTTCTCATGTGGCTGTGAGACTCTGTGCCCTTGGCAATGTATCCCCCTTAAATGAAAGGCTGCAGGAGATTTGTAGCTGTCAGGTCTGAAGCTTGTCTTTATCTGCTTTATCTCGACAGCCTCGAAATCAAAGGGCTGCATGTTCAGCAGAACATGGCAAAGAAAAGATTGCTGTCTTTAGTTACTTCTGAGCGTACACAAAATGAGCACATGTGGTAAAACAAGGAGTGGGAGTATTTTCTGACTCTTCTGCGGACATCAAAAGACTCCTTTAAGTATCACACACGTTGTTCTCAGTCTCATTTGTTACTGAAGGAGGCAGAATCAGAGCTTGCTCTAAGTTAGACACGATATTCCTTCCTCAGTGGTCTGCAACTCAAAACCAGCTCTGAACAGACAGCTCCAATCCACTCAGAGTTCATGGTATTCTGATGTATTTCAGTGGACCACGTGAGCAGAGATGCCAGGAGCAATAACTCCCTCCTAAAATGGCTTTTTGACAGAACATTATCCTCTCTAATACGTTTTGCTGATGGTGCTGGTGACACTTTGGTCCTCAGTGGTGGCAGAGGCCAAGGAATGACGCCATGCTGGAAAAGACTTGGTACCAAACTCGTTACTTCATATATGAAGAAAATTTCTGGCTGTGAGGGCGGTGAGGCCCTGGCACAGAAAAGCTGTGGCTGACCCATGCCTGGAAGTGTCCAAGGCCAGCTTGAAGTGGCCTGGAATAGTGGAAGGTGTTCCTGCCCATGTCAGGGGGTGGAGCTGGATCGTTTTTAAGGCCCCTTTCAACCCAAACCATTCCATGACTCTCTAGTTTTAGTTTCTGTGCAGCACCTTGGTTTCAGGCCTTACACAGCCCAGCTGTGGAGGATGTTGTGATAACTCCTCATAACCACAGAAGATGATGCTGAGCAGAGAGCTTGAAAAGGCATCCTCTGCCTTGGGCTAGGATCAGCATCCCCTGAGCCACAGCTGCTTTGGCCAGCCGGCTCCTGGGAACCTCCAGAATTGGAGCCTCTCCAAGCACTTCAGTTCTGCCCTCCACTGTCCTGCTTAGATGATTTTGGCTGATGCTTAAAGCAAACCTCCCCTGCTGCAATTTCAGGCCATTACCCCTTGTGCTGTCCCAGGTGGACATGGGGAATGATTTATTATGCAAATTTTTTGCAGCAATTTTCTTAACGTATTTGAAGGCTGCTTTTATCCCGCCCTTTGGCCTTTCCTCCCCAAAAGTCACATGTGAAAGATAAAAGGAAAGTAATGAACAAAGGTTTAATTAGTTCCACGTAGCGATGCTAAAGCTATAGCCTAAAAATAAAATACTTGGAAAGAACATCAGTAAACCATATTACTCAGGAGGACAGAAGGAGTAACTGCATGCCAGAGTGTTTGTGTAACAGAGGAGCAGGAACATTGCAAAAGGTCAGATGAACGTTATCGCTGAGAGAAAAGGCCGCATTGCCTCTTTTTAAAAAAGTAAGTTTCTCAAGATTGATGGAAAGAACAAAGATAGATATAATTTAAGTTGTTAGACCCATCTAACTCCCACTGAGCTGAACTGGAGCTTCGCCTGCCTGAAGGCTGCAAGGAAGGATGCTTTTGTATTTAAGGACCAGATCAGAACTCAGGAGACTCAAGATCAAAACTCAAAGATCAAAACTTTAGTTCTTGGCTTCCCCTGGGATTCCCTCTGTGATTAGGGGAAATTTCCTATTGATGAAAGAAGCAGCAGCTCCCCTTAGATCCACTTCAACTCTTCCCATTTTGCTTCTATAGATGGCAAACTGTTTAAGGTGTGCCAAAACACAGTGGGACTCCAGCACAAACTTCTGACCATGACTCAAAACAGCACCAGGCTGCAAGACACGGCTATATCCCGTCACAAAATATGTCAGATGGAATTCCAGATGACTGGCTGTGCCTGCTGCTGGTGCTGGATCATTCTGATCTTCACTTGTCTATAATTCAGCACTGCCAAAGCAACAAATCTCTGATCCAAAAGTGCAGAGCGTTAAGAGTGCAAATCCCATTGGTTTTGCTTCCTGATGGTTATTTTAATAAGGGATACATGGAGAAGCAGAGTAGTGCTGCCCTAGGAAAAACATTAAATAACTGCTGAGATGATGAGCAATCTCAGGCTCTTTAATGCTCTCCTCCACGTGTCCCCAAGAGGCAGGGAAGCTCATGAAGGAAGGAGACATCATTTTTTGCAGACAATAGGCTGCTGGTAACAAAGGCTTGGAGAATGCCTACGTTCTGTGCCCAAGTCAGACAGCTCTGAAGAGCTGTGGAGGTGTAGCTGAAGGAGCTGAAGGAGCTGGTAGAAGTAAAAAAAGGCATCCATATGCCACAACATGGTGAGGAGCTGAGGATTTCAGGCAAGAATCCAGGAGGTTATTTTTGTGAAAATGAACCTACTGCTGTCCCAACTGACAGCAGCATGTCCCCTGCTAGAAATTAACCAGATTTGGATTTACTGTTGGTGGCTGGACGCCTTGGCATGCTGTGATTTCAAAATAATAACATTTATGGTACTAGCATGGCTGCCATGTAATCTGAGGAGAAACTGGATTATCACATTCAAAGTTACAAGGTTGCTTTCTGGTTTTCTGTTGCATTGTCCTCTTTTTTTTTTTTTTCATTTGACATTAGTGACAAGCTATTACTGATTTTCCTACATACAAGTAGGACAAGATTCAGGTCCTACCTTATCAAGCTTTATATAAAGATCTCCACCTCTTATTGCCAGCTAATCAGTTGTACCAAGAATTTGGTTGCATCTATTCCTTCCTGTGCTCTCCTCTACAGGCCTGTGGAGGTTCTGCCTGTTGCTGCTCATTCATTCTCTCCCCCTCAAAAACCACTGGTCAAAATCCATCTATTTTATCTGAAAGAAATAAAACAAACATCTCACACGTGATGTGGCAGAAACCCTGGCAACAGAAGCAGCAGGTCTGCTCTGGAGCAAAGCTGCTTTTTGGCTCCCTGTGCACCAACCCAAGCGGAGCCCCCGGGCTGTGCATCCTCCTGTCGGGTTGAGCCGCAGTTCAATTGACTTTGGTTGCCTTCCAGAGAAAGAATGTGAGCCTGGAAAATGCTCTTGGATCCTTCGGGGGGAAGCAAGAGCGTTTAGGTCCCCTGGAAGTCACAGTGAGCACACTCTGAGGATCACATCACACTTAAGATGCTGCATCTGCTCCCTGTGCACAAACCCTACTGATAGTGGCTCTGCTTCACTCAGTGGCTCACCCTGACCTTCCAACTGACACAAAATCACATCTGGGGCTCAGAGCATCCCCTCTGACTGAGCCACTGTAAAATTAAAGCTACACCCTGCCCACAGGGCAGGGGGAACTTGGAGATTTCTGGGTTGTAGGAAGAAATCTGGTCTCCAAATAAAATAAAGCAAGGTTTTCCTCAAAGTGCTTAACTAAAGGGTATCCACGCCACACTTTTATTTTTCATCCTTTTCTGACCTTTGATTTAAGTGCTCAAGCAATTTTAGCTGTGTTTTCTTCTCAGCTTCTCCTACTTCGGGCCACACACACAAAGATCATTCTGTGACTTGACATCCCTCCTTTCTTAAAAACTCTGGTGAGGAGGAGGGAAAAAAAGAGGATGTTATTTTAAACAGCCTCAAACTAGAGGTTTTATGTCCATTAGGGTTCTTATTTATTCATCTCAATTCATGCCTTTTTTACATTGAAAATTATAGTTTTTAGAGATTCCTGTAAATGCCTAGGTATGAAAATGGCCTTTCTCCAAAATGTGCTTCTGGATCACTAAAAATAATTCACTTCTGCTTGTATTTTCCCTGTGTGGAATTCAAGGTAATAATGTGAACGTTTGCTGCTCATCCCTATCTTTACTGATCTGTGTTCTTTCATTTTTAATCTACCTAAAAAATGTATTTACTGCGGATAAAATGGCAGGAAAGACACTGCTCTCCTCTTCACGCACCAGATCCACGAACAAGAGGGCTCCTCACCCCACCCTACCCACTGAGCCCCAGGAGACATCACCTCTGGGTGCATGGGACACAAGCAATGTCCCCAGCACTCTGGCTCTGAGTGACAGGCTAAGGTTGCCATTTAACACATCCCAGGTTTGTCATGGCTCATTCACAGCACCCACAGTCACAGCCCAGGTGACTTTCTTCCTACGCTGCTGTAGCTCTCCCTAAATGCACTGAATTAGTGATTCTAGAGGACTTTGTCTTTTGTTGTGACATTATTGCTTACTAAAATAAAATTCCTGCTCTGGGGACTCATCCTGCCACAGTATTTCATATTTTCACGGAACGCCTGATCCCTTCTCCAGCCACCACTGATGTAATTCCTTTGCAGAGCTGTAAGAGGAGCAAGGTTAGAATCACTTGTCACTGAAGAGTCAGGTCATTTTCCAACCTTGGTGACCTCTGTTTCCTCAGCCAGATCTGTAAGACACTCACATCTCTACCTGCAAGCTCCTTGAAAATGGAACCACTGCAATGATACTCCCAAAGCAAACTTTACTTTGGTTTGGCATGAGGAACAAGGCAATCCAGCAGCTGGCTCTCTGTGGAAGTTCTCCTTTCCTTGTTATTTCCTTCCAAGAATATTTAAAAAGAAAAAAAAAAAAAGAACATTCTCCACTTTCAAATTGCTGTTCACTCCCCAAAGCGAACAGCCCTTACAGCAAATGTATTTCCAGTGAACACGGTTCACAAAACATCAGTAAATTCAGCATGATCAGGATGGCAGCAGTCTCTCTGAAGGGATATGTCATGACAGAAGTAATATCCCGGAACACAAACTTTCTTCTGCCACTAATTCTATCTTAAACCCTTCTGAAGGGTACATGCAAGGCTCCTAATTTAATTGCTGTCCACTGAGGTGGAAACTGAAACAAAGCTAAACACAGGTTTTGTGACCAAACCTTTATCACCTAAATACTATTTCACTTATTACAGGATTCATAAAGGTGGAACCTTGGACACTTACAAAGATATTAGAATTATGTGGGGGTTTGGCCACAAAAGCTTTTCTCTGCAGGTAATACAAGGAAAAAAAGCTTCCCAACAATAGCGCGTGCAACAAGTTGGAAAATGAGACTTATTTTCCGATAAATAAGCGCATGCAAATGACAAGAGATGGGCCAAAAGCTTTCTCAGGAGGGCCAAGCATTGACATCTCTGGGCAGTAGAAGCAGCCTTTGAATTTTCACTTCAACTGCTGCTTCGAAAGGCCACTGTCAGGGAGGAAACACCTACTGAGCGCCTTCCCCTGCCTTCTGATCCCTTATTAGTTAACCCTGAAGTGCATTTGTACACAGCCCTAATCCCCAGGCGGGGCTCCGGGCCGGGGGAAATCTGGAATTAATTGCGGGGTATTTTGGTTCCTAATGCAGCTGTTGTGAGTGTTTGGCTTGGCAGGGGAACAGAAAAGGCACTGCATACCAATTTCGTGAGCCACTGTAAAAGCTGCGTGGAGGCCGTCGTCTTCAATCACCGCGCAGCTGCGCTCCGGGGAGCAGATGGTCCCGACGTCTGCCATTCCCAGGGTATCACAGGAATGATGCCCACATAAATCCTGCCCGGGAAAGGGAAAAGAAAACAAAACAAAAAAATTTAAAAAATAATATTAAAATGAATTTTTACACCCAGCGGTAACGACCGGTTAAAGCCGCCTTTGCTGACAGCAGGACCTGGATGAAAATATCGGTGTAAAGTTCCAGCTAAAGATGGTAAAAGCACTGCAAGCCAATCAATCCCTGGTAAGGTGAGTGGGAGTATTTTCATGGACTTTGACAGGTTTTGGATACGTTCTGCAGCTAATTGTTGTTAGTTACATTTGTATTTCTGTGATGCTCACGCTTGCATTAAGGTAGGTACTGAAAATACGGAAGCATTTCCTCCTTGACAATAAAAACTGAGAATTCTCTTTATTTACAGAAGGTAAACCAAGGCACAGAGAAAGCTTCAGCTTCCCGATCAGTCCTCGAACTAGAGATCACCTTTCTTTTCTGAAGCCAAACCCATACTCTCACTTAACAGAAATGAGACTGTGCGTGTGAAACCTCATTCACAGAAACATCTGTGAAGCAATAAAATTAAGAACGTGCTACTCAATAATATACCAAGCATTTAGCAACTCCCAGAGATTGCTGAGAGTCAGTGATAGGAGAGAGTGCAAAATGCCAACAACTTAACCACTTCTCCCACACGTAGATATGGAGTGTTGTCCAAAAACCATTCAGGTAACATCAGGTTTTGTCTTTCAACTTTGGTCAGACATGGTGTTTTTATCACCAGCAGTCACTTTTCCATGCTTCTGTTGAAGCAGAGAGAAGAGTATTAGTATGAATGTACATATATACACATTTTTTGGATGAGAAGGAAAATTAGGGGCTATGCTATTTGAACAGTCCAACATTTCACTGTGATTGAATGAAATTGTCATTTTCAAGGCATGACAAATGTTATTATCAAAATGATCAAAGAGCATTTTCCCCCCCTTCATTTTCAAGATCCTTCTTCTTCCCTTCAGATCTCTTTCTACAAGGACTTCTTTTTATGAAGCCTTTCATAATTAATCCATGGGAATAAGAGACACCTTGTAGGAGGCTTCAGAGCAGCAGCGTTCACTGATTATGACAGGTGAGGCAAACTCGGAAATGCACAGGATCCAAATCCCACTGAAGTCAAAGAAAACCACACCGAGTGCACAGATACCGTGACAGAGCACCTCTTTACAGACACAAAAAAAAAAAAAGAAAAAAAAAAAGAAAAAAAAAGAAAAAAAGGTTTGGTTTTTTTCCCCCAACAAAAGACATTTTTCAAGCTAAACATACAAAGCAGTGTGACATATATGGAGGAGAAATTTCAGGCTCAGTTCTGGCTTCCAAGAAACTATGAATGGGACAAGAAGAGACTTAAGCTCAATGTTTAGGTTGGACATTAGGAAGACTTTCTGTACAGAGAGCTTGATTAGACATTGGAAGGGGCTGCCCAGCCTTCCCTGGAGGTGTTTAAGGGAAGACTGGATGTTCAGAGCCATGGTCTAGCACAAGGTGTTGGTCACTGATCGGTTGGACTCAACGATCTCAGAGGTCATTTCCAACATGATAGATCCCGTGATTCTGTGACAGAGCAATGTGACCTGAATGCACACAAGCAGCTGAACTGAAGTTCTTACTCAAGTACCAAAAAGCACATAAATCAGACAGAAAGCAGCTTAATTGAGGAGGGCTAGACAGGTTGACAGTGCCAAAACAGTATAAACTGCATTAATTCAGGCTTTGTCTCTGCATGCAGATTCTGTGTCACTCAGTCTTTTCTTGTATTTGGGTGTCATTATTACACAGGTAGTGACATCACTGCTGCTCCCAGAGTGGGCACAATGATATCAGCACCCAGATGCCCCATGCCAGTCAGGATTTATTCCCATTTGCACATAAGGAGCAGCGATGCTGGGAATTTACACCAGCAGGCACAGCCGGACTTCACAATGATTCACCAGGTTTGATGACACAAATATAACTAAAAATATATATAATTTTTCTAAGCAGGCAATCTTGTAAACTTCCACAGAGCTAATTCTGATGGGATATGTGGGGCATGGAACATTAGGGCAGAGATGTTCCCACAATCTCACCTCAGCATTTCAAAAGCTGTGCACAGGACTGCATTACAATGTCTTCCCTAGAGATCACGGCTGTACCAGAGGCTGGTGCTAGGAAATCCCACAGCAGGAAAGACGTGATTCTGCCAACTGCTTCTATGTAAAATCACCTGGCTCCTCCAGTTCCCCACGGACAGCTGGCCAACAGGTGTCCTCAGATGCTGTGGGACCAGGCATGCCCAGCAAGGAGCAGAGTGCCCACCCTGGGGTCAGCAAGCGGTGGGCAGTGCTACAGCACAGCCCTGGCCCCTCAGCAGCCCCGTGGCCACCTCCCTGTGCCCCCCAGCAGTCGGGGTGGGAGTCCCGCAGCCGCTGCCAAATCTCAGCTGGGAAGCAGCACAGGGGCTTGTAAAGGATTCTGCAAACAAGGACAGGAAATATTTTCTGGCATCAGCTCCTTTGTAAGAAGCTGCTGTGAGGATGTCTGTGGGTTGCCCATCTGCTGCTAGAGCAGGGCATGCCATGGCTGTGCCTTGAGCAGAGCATGGCTTGAGCATCCTGGTTTTCCCTGCCAATTCCAGCCCTTGGTGAATATTGTCATTGTCTCGTTCACTTCTTTACTTCTACCTCTGCAAGATTTCAACTGGAATGTGTTTCTTTTCGTAGTATATACTAAAACCAGAACTGCAGCCTATCAAGAGGCATCTCTGAGACAAATATTCTGAAGGGTTTGCTTCTGGGTCAATTCACCAATATCAGCTTTCAAACAGTTTGACTGCAAGTGATGTTACTGAAAATCATGCCTGCTTACCCATTGAACACTGGCTATGGACTATTCATTACCAGAATCAATAGTTACATTTGTTTCTTGCTTTCCTAAGCAGTCCTGGAAAGCAGTCTACTACTTTCATGAAGAAAACTTTCTCAGAGTACAGTAGGTGGTTTTATTTCCATGGAAAGTATTTCAATTTTTTGTTAAAAACAGGCTTCAATGTAATGATGCAATCATAAAAAATCTGTGTGGGCAGCCTCAACTTTTCATACTCCAGCTAAAGCACGAGGAAAGAGGGGACTTGAGATACATAAAATCAGTTTCCAATGATTATTTCACTCTTTTTTTTTTTTTCCCCCCTTCTATTATAAAGTTCATCAGCTGCTCAGATATGGATGCTCAATTGCCTTAAAACAGTGGCAGAAGCTTTAAAGAATGTTTTTTGATATTTTTAAAGAAGGAAAGCAGCCTGGCCCTTGAGCTGCTTTACAGCAGTCTCAAAACAGAAGGATGACAAGGAAGTGCATTTGCTATGCAGGAGGCAAGAGATGTTAAGACTTAAGCTTTGGCAAAGGAACGGCTCAGTAAAACTAAGCTGTACGTCACAAGTCTAGTAGTTAATTAGACAGCTCATTAGAGGCCAAGTTTTCTTGGCATTCTAAATCCATCAGGAGCAGCTGGCTGGCTGCCACATATACATGGCCTTGTTGTGAAGGGAGGTAACTGTCACCATGTCCTGCCTGGAGCAGGGAGTTTTATTTCACCTGAAATGTGCTCTACAGAAGGTTTCAAAACAAGAATAAACTGTTCAGTGAAATCTGGTATTAGGTCAGGGCTCGCTGACCAGATCCAAAATGTGATGTGAGCACCAACGTGGACAGTTTGGTGGGATTTAAAGGCAGAAGAACACGTCCTCAGGTCTTTTGAATTATCTACCCTCACAGGGCTTGCAGTTTGGGATCCTCTGGGCCCTAAAGTGCCACAGTTCCAGAGTCTGGAACAGCTAGGCACTCTGCTTATTGGGGTGCAGATGTCTCATGCTTCTCCACTTTTGCCCCTGAGGGAAGCCAAGCCTACAGAGCTTCTCAGACCAGAATGAGAGGAACCCACAGGATGAGGCTTTATACCAGCCCAAACTGCACATCACCTTCTTGTAAAGCACAGCTAAAATCTTTAAGTAATAACCTTTAAGTTTTTGTAAAGCACAGCTAAAACCTTTAAGTTCTGTTCACGTGTTCTTCTGGTCCCTTTGCAACAGCTCATGAGCTAAAGCCTTTTCCCAGTAAGAACGTGATCCAGCTACAAATTCCTTCCAGGGATGAGGCCAACTAGAAGCAAATTTTTTAGGAGAGCACTGTATGGACTACACCAGGCTCCTGCCATGCACACAGGGAGCTGTGGCTCCTCCTGGAGCAGCCCCTGAGCCCAAGGTTTCTCTAGCCCAGGCTGCAGCTGAAGTGCAGTCAGCGAAGGGACCCGATTTTTGGTCCCTGTTGCTCCTCCTTTCCCACTGAGCAGCCTGTGGTTAAATCCCAGACACAGCCTCCTCTCCGTGCTTGAGGAACCCAGACCACCTTGCTCCAAGCGCTGCGCTCCACTCCGAGGCTTCAGGTCACGATTCCTCGCGTTCTCACCGTATGAATTACTCACTAAACAGTGACAGACCTTTGGTCAGAGGGGTGGAAAGTTTCCTTAACACCTGGAACAGCTTAGGTTAAGGACCTCTCCTGGGAGGTGGGCGATACAGACCTAAAATCCCTCAAGCAGAGGAAGGAATTAAGCACGACTTTCCGACTTCCTGCAGCAGCGTTCCCACCGCAGGCCTGGCCAGGGAGGGTGGGGTGAGGTGGTGTTAGGAACACACACATTCACCCTCCCTCTGCAAAGTGGGTGAACTTTCACTGGTGTCACGGCAACGTGGAGTGGCACACGTGGTTTGAAAAAACAGTGATGTTCATGCGAGCAGAAAGGATTCAGGGTGAGGAAAGACTCGCTGGGTTACTTCTCTGTCCTCCCCTGGCCAAATTTTGAGAGGATAGCCAAAGCCTGGTTACCTTCTGAGGAAAACCACAATGCTGATACCCGCCATGGCTACCAAAACAACACCCAAATCTGTTTCCCCAGCAGTTTAGCTTAAAAATTGAGGTAATTTGCTTTTGGGGTTCATATGATAAATGTGAGCCTGAGGCCTGAGCATCTGGAAAAAACCCACAGCACAGTTACGCAAACTACACGTTATTTAAACATATTGACAAAAACACACATAAATCATTTGGAATCTGCAAGAGGAGAAGTTTCATTTATGAAACTGGTGACTGATGACCAGGTAAAAACGTGTAATTTAACCTGCCTAAGCCACATTTCCTTTGTAGGGAAGCTCCACACCATCTCTCCAGACCAGGGTGAATCGAATTTCTCCTCTATCAGTTATGTCCCACTTTGTTTTCCCTAGGGACATTATTTAAACGTCTCAGATGTGCAACAGAGTTGGTGAAAACACTATGAAACTGGCATACACATCACACTACAATTTCCTCAGAGTGATAATAATTAACAGTGAAATCTATTCTATTGACCACAGTACAGTGACTTGTTTTACTCCTAGGGGATAATAATTGTTGGAAGATGATAACAGAGAAAAGAAAAAAAAGAAGAAAGAAGTAGAGCCAAAGAAAGCATGCACTCCATGCAATGAAATTATCATCTACAGAGCTGAGATAATACAAAGCTTGCTGTTAAATTTCAACAGCACTGCCAGATGGACAGTTAAACTAAATCAAACACACCAGCCCCATATAATTATTGTGCAGAAAAAGGCAGGACAGTGGCCTTTGGCTCTAGCATGAACCCTCTGCTCGAGCCAGGCATGATGGTACTATCACAGATGATGCTAACAAGCACTTACGAAGGGATTTTTTTCTTGCTCCTAATGTCTGCATCTACTGTGAGAAACATCTATTTCAATCTTCAGATGATTCAGAACTGGGGGGAAAGGAAGAGAGCTGGATTTTGTCCAAATGCATTCAATAGTTCACTCGAAATTTAACTAAGGGCCACTAATGAAATAGACTGGATGAATTCTAGAGGGTAATTGCAGAGCAGGCTGGACCTCAGAAAAAGAACTGCGAGTTCAACTGCAGTTTGCAAGCCCCATCTAATCTGTTTTGCTACTGTGATAAATAATCTGGCAAGGGTTTTGTTGCACCCATAAAAATCTGAAGATAATCTGCCTCCAGCTTCTGCAAACTGTTCACTATAAAAAAGGCTGAAACTCTCAATTTGCTGTTGACTTCGCTGCCACTGAGAACAAGCGATGAAACACTAAATTCTAAATTTGCTGTTGACTTCACTGCCATGGGCAATGAGTGATCTAATCTCCAGGGAAAGAGGGCTTTGCAAGCTCTTCCTCCTCCCTACCACACAGCCGCTTCTCTGTGGGCTGGAGGACTCACCTGGCCACCAGAACTGCATCCCTGCACCACCATATTCCATGGAGGATGCTCTAGGATTCATGTGGCCCGCAGATTTATGGCTGCTGCCAAGGACTCAACCACAAAGTACTCCAACAGCAGGGAACCCATGTATTCACTAGGGCCGTTATGGTCAAGCTGCCTTGAGGAAATTTAGAAATACCAGAAAAATTATCACATTTTTTTACTGTCAAGTCAGACCTCTGTCATGCTTCATCCTGCCCCTCGTGCGTCAAAATGAGAGATTGGGACCACTGGGAAAACACACTTCTCGTTATCAGATTTAAATAATCGCTGTGGAACCCAACTAAATTTCTGCAATATTTAGTGACAGATAATTTCTGTGTCCACTGAAGGTTTTCACGATGGCCAGACACGTAGCTCTGGCGTTCCTTGCATTTACAGAGTAAACACAGGACCCACTGCAACTAATGGACCCTTGCCATCACTGATAAGCAACACAGAGCCTAAAAACAGCTTTAAGATATTGCCTGTACCACCTCAAACTGAATTCATGTTCATACTGATTTACTGTGATCTGCAGGATAACTGCTTTAAAGCACTTATCCAATTAAATACAGATTACGACCAGAAGCAAGTGGCTGTTTTAACTCAGAATCAGTAAATTTCCTTCTAAATTTTTTTTACATGGGAAGTACTTCCTAGTATGAATAACGATGATGATGATGACAACAACCATGATTTGAACTTGTATAACATAACAAACCACTACTAATTTAATAATAAAGGAGAGCTGCCAATGCAATCTCATTCTACCACCAGTTACTAATTCATGTTTGAAGAAGTAAAGACAAACCAAAGAAGATGAAGTGAACACTGCTGAATTCTGTCAAGACTCTTCCTTTATAAGGAACTCAAATACAGCCCTCTTTTGGTGTAAAAAAAACCCCATCCAATCAAATGTCACTCTGGAACAAAGACAATTATTATATTAGGGATTTTACAGCACCAGCCATGCCCAGTGCAGATTGTATCCACACAAAACCAGTTCCATACAGCTGAGGCCATGCATTCAGCCGACAAGCGATCTGCAAATACTATTCTGTTGACAAAGCTCAAGGTGGCCTCAGTTAGTAAACAACGATGGAAAATGTACCTCACACGTCTGCCCAATGCCTGAAACCCAAGGCACTTAGAAAGAGACATCTGGATGTTCAACAATCTGCATGACGATATTCGGAGCCCATCAAAACACGCAGCCACGGCTCGGCGTCTTGTCGCTTAGCAACCAACTTCATCCGTCCAAAACAGAGTTGTAAAAGCGGTGCTCTCCTGCCAACTGCTGCCACTCTCATTGAAAAGCTAAACTGGAAAAAATCTCTCCTTTAGTTCAAAGTGGGGCTGTTTTCTCCAGGAAACATCTCCACCGCTTTTTCATCCTTTAACCCTTTTCGTGTTTACATTCCACAGGGAGCAAACAGATTCGTGTTGACATTTCAAGGGTAAGCATATAAAAATCGTGTGGGCTCACACACACTCTCTGCAAAGAACATCATGAACACATGTAGCAAGAAACTCCAGTCTCGTTGTTAATTCAGTCAAACCCTGCCAAACAATGTCCGTGTGCACACAGCAGAGCATTAAAGCAGATTAAGTTGTCCTGAACTGTATGGAGCAGCTAATCCCAGAGTTAGAGCTGTTAAAATGCAGACCAAGGAAACACAAGCCTGTGCTTTTTTTTTTTTTTTTTTCCTCATGAAGCAGACCTGAGTAGCAGTGCAAGCAACAGTTGCATCTCAAGAGCGGAAGGACACCACAGGAACTGCGGTGATTTGTTTATCCTATGCGCTACTTACATCCCAGAGAGGTAATTCTATGCATTGCTCACGACTCTTTGAAAGTGGATTACTGATTAGCAGCACCCTCTTATTCTGTCCATGCAAAGAATTACAGCTAACCATCTGTAAAGCAACTGCACTTTAAAGTCACATCCTATCTCAATTCAAATTAACTTTTAACAGTTGACGTTAAGGTTCACAGCCGCCACTCTAAGCGTTTCTGAATTGTCATATAGCCCGGGGAAACAAGTGGCAATACTGGCAGAGTGAAACACTCTTCAGAGAGGTGAAGGATTCTGGCCCAGGCTTAAAGAGCCATTAGAAAAGATGTCTAGCAAGCCCCAAAACCTTCTGACCCAGCCTAGGTAGCCTGCTTCCATTCAGGTTATAGTGATAAAAAAATGAAAGCTTGTGAATTGCACTGACGGGCTTTAAACTGCTAAAAAGGGCTCCTGTTGTACAAGCGATGCCTGACACAGAACCTAATGCTTCAACTATTTACAGCCATAAAAGCAAGCCAGGCGCTTTTTTTCCCCCCTTCTGGAGCAACTCCTTCCACAAACCATCCAAAGCATCCTTTTTGGCAGGCTCCTACGATGTAGCAAAGCCGGAGAACTCAAATGAACGGAAAGTCATGCAGTTATTTTTTTTCGTACTTGGGGAAAGAGAAAAAAAAAGAAAACACCAAACCCAAACCGCCGAAAGGATATTCTTACAGAACTCCATTGCATAAACTCGGCCACATGTCTACCAGAGCAATGTCCCTTAACGACCTCTGGCAACGTAATTAATCAACAACCCAGCGTGGAGCAACAAGGCACGGCTGTGCACGGGCAATGCAAGCAGCTCTGACCCACAGCTGATCAGGGCACCCACTTAGGGGACAAGACAGGGGCTGCAGCCCCTTGCCACCAGCCCAGCTCGCTCAGCCGGTGCAGCTCTGTTTACCTGCGGTCTGCATTTACGTCCTACACTTGAACCACAAGCGCTGCTGGCTCCCAGCGCGGTGGAGCCATTCTTGCTGGAAATAGCATCCCAGCGAGCTCCACAAGCACGACGTCTGTACTCCTAAGGTGCTCTCACCACTGTCACTAGCAGGTTCGGCTGGGGACTAATTTAGGCTGGGAAGTGCTATCAGCCCTTCCCACCTGGACCAGCGCTGCAGAGCAAGAGGAGCCGGGTGTTAAACATCTCATGGTACAGACAGGTCACGTCTGTCACACAGACAGACAAAAACACCTCACAGGGACAAAAAAAGTCATGTCTCAACCACAGGGATGTCAGGCTGAGCCCTACCTCCCCACCGGGCTGGGGTCCCGACACTGCACTGGTGCACCCACAGCGGGGGTGACAGCACAGGGCAGGGGACACGCACAAACCTCAACCCCTCCGCCATCCCCGGCAGCTGGGCACGGGTGCCGGCCCCCGAGACGCCGCACCGCCCGACGGACGAGCCGGATCCGTGAGCGGGGAGGCAACCACCGGGCAAAGCCGGGCAGGGTGGCCAGAGGTCCAGCAGCGTGGCCATCCCACGCTCCGAGGACACCTCGTCGCCGTCACGGCCACGCCGGCGGCCAGGGCCATGCCTACCTCGCGGGTGAAGAGGATGGCGGCGTCGTAGTGCTCCTCGTGGTCGTCGTCGAGGCGGTTGTGCTGGTGCTGCCACTTGCAGAAATTCTTGAGCGTGGTGGCGGCGTTCCTGTTGATCTCCAGCCCCTTCTCCTTGTCGCCCAGCGCCACCACCTTCACCACGGCCAGCCGCACGTGGTTCTCCAGGCTGGCGTGCGCGTAGAGCCGGGAGGCGATGGAGGCCAGGGTGAGCAGGTAGTGCTGCAGCCCCTTCCCGTACTTGCGCACCATGGAGGCGTCGGCCACCAGCAGCAGCTCCACCTGCCGGGCCCGGGACACGGAGCGCCGCCGCCGCCGCCTCCGCCCGTCCCCGCCCGCCGCCACGGCGGGGTCCCGGGTCTCGCAGCTGGCGCGGGCCGGCACCGTCTCGAAGCTGAAGCGCTCCCTGCGGAAGACGTGAGGGGCGCGGGCCGGGCCCTCGCCGTAGATGCGCGCTCCGGCCTCCCCGCGCGGAGCGCGGCGCGCCGGCCGCACGGTGTAGCGGGAGCGGCCCACGGCGAAGAAGCCGTCGAGGCCGCCGCAGAGGTTGAAGACGGCGAGCGAGCGCGGGCTGCCGTCCACCGTGCCGCGGTAGCGGCAGCGCGGCCCGTCGCGCTCCAGGTCGAGCAGGAAGCGCTGTCCCCCGGCGTAGAGCACGTAGCCCGCCCTGCCGCCCCCCGCGTAGGTCGGGTCGAGGCGCCGCACGGCCCCGCGGGGCGGCCCGGGGGCGGGGGGCCGGGCGGGCGGCGCGCCGGGCTCGGCAGGTGCGGGCGGCGGCGGCGCGGCGCGGGCGGCCAGCAGCAGCCACAGCAGCGCCGGCAGCATCCTCGCCTCGGCGCGGGGCAGCGCGGCGGCCGCGAGGGCAATTGCGGTGGCGATAGTGACGGTAACGACGGGAGACGGCGGGGGAAGGAGCCGGCCGGCGGAGCGCGGCAGCGTAGTAAGGGGATGGGGAAGGACAGGGGAGATGCGGGGATGGGGAGAAAAAAAAAAAGAAAAAGAAGAAGAAACAAAAAGCAGCGACAACAACAAAAAATAAAAATAAGGAAAAAAAAAAAAGTTCTCGCTCCCCAAGTCAAGTGTGAGTGGGAGAGAAAAAAATGTCAACAAAAGCCGCTCGCGTGTGAACTTTGTGTTTCTCTGCAGGGAAGAGCCGGGAGCACATGGAAGGACAGGGGGGGAGAGAGAGAGAGAGGGAGCGGGGGGGAGGGAAAAAAAAAAAAAATCCCAAATCGCTGCTGCCGGAGAGGCAAAGTGAGGAGAGAGGAAAAGGAGGAGAGACGGCTCGAAGCCGGCAAGTAGAGAAGTTTGAGCACTTCCCACTCCTCTTCCACTTCTCTGCTGTAGTCACCGGATCATCACCAGCAGCAGCAGCAGGGGCAGGTCTGCTGCGGCTCGGCACTTTCTCGGGCTCCGGTGGGCTCCTTTCCTGCTTTTGCCCTCTTTTGTTTTGAAGAGAAGGAGGAGAAGGGGAGAGAAGTTCAGGCACCCAAAACTGCCTCGATCGTCTCCGGTGAGATGCTTAAAAAGGAGAAGAAAAAAAAAAAAAAAGAAAAAAAGAAAAAAGCCCAAGAAGCGGAAAACGTCCTGGATTTCTGTAAAAGCCCCCTCCCTGTAGTTTTTCTGCTGTTGTTGTTGTTATCCCCAGTCTGTCGATGTGAACAAGAGGAGAAGGGAGAGAAATGTGAAGATGAGAGGAGGTGGAACAATGAATTTATAGCGGAATGCCATCCTGCAATGGCAATTTCAACAATTCGTCACTGCAGGCTGCCTCTTAAAGGGAGAGCTTCAAAACCACCACTCCCACACTTCCTTCTCATTTAATCAGACAGAAGGAGAAACTTGAGGGGAGGCGGAAAGGGGGAGGGGGGGCGGCTTCGGGGGGAGGAGAAAACCGGCGAGAGTGAGCGGCAGAGAGGGAAGCAGGAGAGGAGGAGAGCCGGAGGAAGCCGGGGGCACGGCAGAGAGACACGGGCAGGAGAACGATGTTTGTGGTGCGTGTGTGTGTGTGTGTGTGTGTGAAAAACGCGAGGTTCCCCCGAATCGCCGGGAGCCGCGCGGGGCTCGGGATGTCCCCCGCTTACCTCGCCTCCTGCCGGGGCTGCGGCTCGCAGAGCTCAGGGAGGAGGAGGAGGAAGAGGAGGAGAGGTCCCTGCTGGCTCCGGAGCCAGCGAGGGAGCGGCCGCGGCTCTGCCGGGCTGATGGAGCCCCCGGGTCCCGCCGTGTCCCCGCTCCTGCCCCGGGCAGCGCCGAACTTCCCGTCTTTGTGCGGGCAGCCGCTCTGCTCCCAGCCTGTCATTAAGCGCCGGCAAGCTGTCATCCACCCGGGCGGACCGCGATCGCCCCGAGCCCCGGCAGCAGAGAGGGCGGGGAGGAGGCAGTGCTTGCTCTGACCTTGGGGATGACTTCGGAGCCTCAGATCATCCCCCCGCTGTCACACACACCCGCTGACCCCGTGCCCTCGTCTGCCGCCCCCCGCCTGGGGCTGCCAAGGGCAGGTGGCCGCGGTCACCTTCGCACCTCGGCCTTGCCGACGGACCGAGTGCAAACGGCAAGGAGCCGCTTCCCTGCCGAGGTCGTGGGCTGGAAGGGCTCTGGGAAGGTGAAGGCAAGGGAACCCCCGAGGATTCCGAGGGATTTCCCCCAGCTGAGGTGCAGACCCCACACCGACAAACAGAAGCGCTTACTTACGCCGTGTTTCCCCTGCGCGTCCCAAGACAGAGCCAGGACACAGGTGCTCTCTGGCCGCAGCACTCTGCAGGGATGCAGGTCTCCAGCCTCATCCTCACCTGTGAGCAGCACCTCACCCCTGACCGCTCTGTCTGGAAGGAAATGACGTGCACACCTGGAATGCCTGGCAGGGTCAGGATGGGTGCTGCGATGCACAGACCTGTCCCCGTTACCTTCCAGGGGCTGCTCTGCAAGTCCGCCATTTCTCTAAGGAACAGCTTAACTAAAGCCACGAAAGCTTCAAAAATTAATATTCCCATGTAAATGACTGCTTTAACATAACCCTGAGGTTGTGCTTATGAAATGTTTAACTCACCAAAGTTTTGCCGGTGTTCATTCTTCTTTTTCCATTTTTTCCAGAAATGCTGATGCCTGCGAACTAAAGTTCACTTCTTAACCTCCTGGTACTTCTTTTTCTACGTTTCAGTGTTCTATCATCTCCAAAAATTCTTGATCGGAATCAGTAAGCTTCAAAATTATTAAGAGTTATGTATTAGGGAGGTCACACTAACTTTTTGGGCATTAGGCCAAGACTATTCAACATTTAAAAATTTAAGGGTTTTCTCAGTTACTTAAACTCGTTATA
Organism: Hirundo rustica; assembly: GCF_015227805.2. Taxonomy (NCBI): domain Eukaryota; kingdom Metazoa; phylum Chordata; class Aves; order Passeriformes; family Hirundinidae; genus Hirundo; species Hirundo rustica. The sequence goes on from NC_053451.1 coordinate 1,736,524, forward strand.
AAGTTAAAACAGCAGAAAAAAAATTAAAGGGAGAGAGAAAGAGAGAAGACATATTTTGATTGAAAAAAGAACCTGTGATTTTCTTGGATGGGTTTTACTTTTCCTTTGAGCCTAATGCATGTCTGCTCAGCGCCAACAATATTTTTATTGACTTCACTGGGACCCGATCGAGCCCTGGATTTGCAAATATCTGGGTCCGAACTGCCAGATACCCCTGGGAGAGGTGCTAGAGATGAGATCTGGGATAAGGAATGTATTTTGGATAACAACCTCAGCACATCTCATTAAAGAAGTGTTAGTTTGTCAATGAAAAGGCATATGGTGCACAAGAGGCCGGTGTAATGTTCTCCCAGGCCACAGCCTAATTCCAACTGTCCGGCCATATAACCTTGGAAAAACAGGAATGCTTAGAAAGGCTGCTGATAATTAAATGGTGTGTCCCACTGCTCATCTCTGCAGTTGTCTTTGATTTCCCAAATGACAGAAGAAGTCGGCTGGGCTGCCCTGTTACACCAAGCAAGGATCCAGGCTTTCCAGGAAGGTACAAATTATTCTGTGCAAATTACCCCACGGATTAGGAAATCTGTCCTGTTTACATTTCAAAACTGCAAGAGCTCAGCACAGCAGTGCAGTCATGGAAAGATGGGTCAGTCATGCCTCGTGCAATGTGAGGGAACATCTTTTAGTGTGAGAGCCTGGAAGTGGAAGGATAAATCACTGGAATGAATCATCTCCTTCCTCACAGTTTTGCCCTCTTAGCCTCTTGTGCCTTTAAACAAGAAATCCTGTTAGCATCTCCCAAGTTACGGATGACACTAAATCCTTGTCAAACAGTTCTGACCTGGAAATTTCAAGGCTGACCTTTGCCAGCTGAGAGATAGAGAGCCACAAATCCTCAATTAGCTCTGAGGCACAACACAAGTCTTGCACACTTTGGATGGAATTCAATCCTGATGAAAGAAGACACGGCCCTCTGGAGTCTCTGGGAGCTACAGGCTGCTGTCATTAAAGTTGTGTTTCACACCCTGGGCTTGTCTGTGAAACCCTTTAGGATCCTGCAAACAACAGCCTGGGTGGCAGGGGATTCCTGATCCTCGAGTGTTTTAGTCCCAAAAGGAATTTTGCTGTAAGCATTATCAACACTCACATGAAGGAGTAGCTTGAGAGATGTGGAGATACTGGGAAAGTTGTTCATGATTTTATTCAGGTGTCCTTCCAAGTTTTTATAAAAAGGTCCTGTTTTACATCACCTCTTTTTCAATGCTCAGGAACATTAGAAAGGGTTAGAAAACCATGAATCCAAGGTCCTGTCCGAGGCCTAGCAGGGATGTCCTACCCAGCAGCACCTGTCTTTCACCATTAATTGGAAATAAATTGTCTTTCTTCCTTCTTGGAAATTAAAATAGTTCAGTTCAGTTTCCATTGTTCAGGTGTTAGGACTGTCTGGCATTTCTGTCATTGCACAGGGAAGATGGCAATTACTGTGGGAAGGAATATTTGTTCTGTGAAATTCTAAGAAGGCCAAATCAAGCCCAAGAAATTTACCTGCCCAACGTGTTCTAAATACCAAAAAATCAGCATTTGATAGACTTGTGATCAACACAGGGCGAGATCTGAGGATGGATCCAGGTTTGGTAAGATCCTATTAAAAAAATCTACCTGTGGGAACACAATTCTTAACATAGGACAGCTTTGTCCCTCCTGAGGGTCGAAAGCCTCTCTTCTGTAAACTTTACATGAAATTTTAATATGATGATGATGATCAGAGGGATGGAGCAGTTCTGCTAATAAGGAAAGGCTGAGAAAACTGGGACTGTTCAGCCTGGAGAGAAAAGACTTTGGGGTGACCTAATGCAGCCTTCCAGTCCCTGAAAGGAACTTAAGAGGAAAGATGGAGCGAGATTACTTTTAAGAGCCTGTAATGACAGGATAAGGGGAGACGGCTTCATATCGAAAGTGAAGATGTTTAGATTAAATATTAGGAAAAAAATTGTGTTCTGAGGGTGGCAGGGCACTTGAGCAGGTTGCCCAGAGAAACTGTGGGCGCCTCATCCCTGGAACTGTCCAGGGCCATGGTCTGTTGGGCTTATCAGAAGTCTTACCAATGCAAACATGATGATTACAGTGCTCAAATCTGCTCATCTTAAAGCTTCCCTTCAGTGATGCATTAAAACCACAGAAGAAATTTATTTCTAAAGGGCTTATTAGTAAATAAAATACTCATTATAAGCAATTTTGCAAAGAATTCCTAAAGATTAATATTTTAGGCTAGATATTCCAGCATTTGGAGTAAGTTATACAGTTATGTGGTCAGGAATGCAAGTGTTTCTGGTGTGAACAGCTGTGGCTCCAAGGCAATATGTTTCACTTGCTTCTTTATGGCCAATGGCATCTTCGAGGGAGCAAAGGAGACGCCTTTGCTTGGGGGTTGTGTTTTTATTAGTGGCATGTGCAAGCAGTGGATCAAGGCTACAACACTTCCAGTAGGCTGAAAATTTTACATTTAACGTCAGCCACGCTTTTCTGTCAGGGCTGAGGAGGCAGCCACGAGGGGTGTGGAGTTAAAAGTGGGCTGGGCACTTTTAAAATACTGTATTGTTTTACTGTAACAACACGGGAATGTTGTGAATTTGCGGGTACCGTGTCAAATTAAAATAGGAAACGATCTGAGGCCTGGCTAGAAATCAAACCGTTGAGGTTATCACGGAGGAGGAGAAGAGAATTCTGCAAGATTAAACATAAATAAAAAATGTAGCATGTAATAAAAGTACAAGTCTTACAGGTATCCAGGGGAGGGGTCGGCGGATGGATTGTCCAGTCAGGAGGAGCAGGAGATGCAAACGACGAACTGCATCTCTTACACTTTCAGGCATTCAGCTGGAGAACAGACTGGAATGGGCTCCTCGCCTTCCAACAACTGCTGCAAGAAATGGACTCACATAAGCCTTAAGACAAGTGAATAATTGTGACCATCGAACCTACCATGAATTCTGTTTAAAAACACATGTTGGGTGGAGGCAGTGCTCTGCAGGAAGTATCACATGTTAGCAGAGTAAGCATCAGACCCTTCTCCTATTTTATTTTCTCAACAGCAGCAGGATAATCAGAGGAAGGGTAAAATGTTAAACTTTCCTTGTAAAAAAAAAAAAAAATGACACTTATTATAAAAATACATTTTAAGGGTGCAAGATACGCGTGTGATGTATTCTACAGCTGTTCCTTCAGAGGAGTGGAAGGCCTGAAAAACTCTCGAGTGCAGTTTATACGAGGAGCAGCAGACATTTAATTAATCGCAGTCCTAGAATTTTACAGCCAATATGCGGTCTCTGAACATCTCCGCTCTAGTTAGCAGAACATCTGTAGTAGAAAAACAGAGCTCAAATAAATCTGCATTCTCTTGTACCCCTCCAAACCTTACCACTTTTTGTCATTATTTCTTTAAATCTTTTTCCAAAGATGTGTTATGTTCAGCTTCTCCTTGTCCCCCCCAGCCCTTCTTTTGCACATAGCCTGGATATAGATCCTATATTCTGAAATTCGGCCAGATCTGAAATTCTGGGGCAATTATAATCAAAGAAATGCCCCCCAAATTTTTTTTTTTTTTAAATTATTTTCTTTTTCAGTCAAGTTCTCAGTTGCTGCAAATTGGGATGGTTCCACATGGGCAAACTGTTAGAGGCACAGCTTTATGAATTGACACATCTATAAATGATATTCCAGTACTGGAGGTGGAGTATCTTTTTCCATGTCATCTGAGGCACAAACCAGAGAACGCACTTCCCTGGACTTCAAAGTCGAAACCGTAAGAGCGATTAAAGAGAAATTTAAAACAAACTTTCGCTTGCCAGATCTCACCTGGCATTAATACACATGCTCCACCACTGCAGGGATCAAGCTCTGGTTGCCGCGTGCAGGGATTTTTCCATCTCGGCCCTGGCTGCCCTGAACCTGGGGGAGGAAGGGCTTTGCAGGTGCTGTGAGGAACGAGGGAACACTCTGGGGTGGCACCGCTGTGCCTGGTCCAGAGCTTCAGCTGGCTGATCCTCGCTCCAAAGAGAAAGCTCTGCCACGAAAGGGAAAGCTGGAGAACCCGGAGCTTGCTCTCCCCACCTTAATCCCCAAGGAGAGCCACTTGGAGAGCTCTTGCTGTCTGAGAGGGCCTGTAGGTGCTCCCAGGGTAGGATTGGGATCCTGCTTTTGGAGGGATTCTCCTGTTCCCTCCAGTGCCCGCGCTTTGGTTTGCACCACGGAGGATTCCTTTGGGATGAAACTCAACTGGAAATACGTTGCCATGGGCACACAGGGCACAGGAATAGAGAGAGCCAGACCAAATTAATCCTCCCAAAGGGGTGCCGAGTGGGTGCCACGTCCTGAGCACACCGCTCCACGTCCAGATCTCCCATCCAGCTGCACTCCTTCCTCGAGCAGCCACTCCTGCTACTTTAGAGGAACATCAGGCTGCAGTGTCGGCTGAGCCCCGCACAGCGTTCCTTTTCAAAGGTTTTAGACACTGTGCAGGCTGAGATGTTCCATCTGTAAGACAGGGATGCAGCTTCTGGGATATATTTTCCTGTCTCTAGCAGCGGAAAGCATCAGTTCGATGATTAGCACAGACATGTTCACGATCAGCACATACATTTTAATGTTTAGCACAAACCTCGCAGCCCTCAAGAAGGGCTGGGAGGTCTGTGTGACATTTAAAATGCTATTTTAGTCTTTATTTTAAGGGCTTAAAGTGGGTCTCAAATGATGCATTAGGCTCAGGCTGGCCTTGGGCGTAAGGGTGCGATTCACCCCCAAAGAAAAGCCCGAACACAAGTCCCATCACAGCTGCAATATTCATTTCTGGAAGGCACCCAGCAGGTCTTATCCAAGCCACTACAGACAGGCCGTTTGAGTTTTTCCAGTTCCTAATGATTACACAGTATCCTGGAGTCAGTTGGACAACTTCCACCGAGAGTGAAACTCTTTGTATTTAATATCCCCCGAAAATAAAAGTGGTATAAGAGAAGGGCCTCAGTCTTTTTCTTCTTTTATTGCTGCTGTTGAAAAGGTTTAGCCCACAGGGATTGGAGCACTGGGCAAAAATACAAAATATGCAGTACATCCTGTTACACCAAAGCAGGCAGATCCTCTCCCGTAACAACCAGACCGGTACAATGGGAGACTTTGTCTGGATTCCCTGACCATACAGCCTGCATGGGCTGTCATTAGGGTTTCCATTTCAGGAAGTTAAATGGTGGAAATTGATAAATATCACGACTCCTTTTTCACCATTGTTCCGGGAGGGTGCGTGTTTGAAAGGGATGGGGGAGCTCCATTACCTGATACTGCCGTGGAAGTATTCCTGCACCAGGAAATGATTTCCCTCCTCACTGGACACCCAGAATATCATCAAACACGACTCTTGGAAATCTTCAGCAGCCACGACGCAAAGACCTTCATAAAGAAATAAATAAATGCATTGTTTAACAGATATAATATGCGGGCAGAGCACAGAACAGCTTGATCTTGAGTTGATGGATTCAAAATCCATCTATCCTGACCTGCAGCAGGAGAAAAACCCGAGGTCCACTACACAAACACACTCTTCCACTCTACATCATGCTACAAAGCCTCTTGTGGCCTGAAATGGGTTAACAAAGGAGTATAAAAACACCCAGCCCATCTTTCAGGGTGTTCAAACAGAGCAAGAAACTTCCCAACCAAACCAAACTTTTCCTCTCCTCTGTAGTCTGAGTTGCAGGGATTTCGTCATAGCCTCAAGGCTGTTTCCCAAATCACCCATTCTCTCTCAGAACCCTTCTGCTTCTCTGCTCTCTTGCCTGCAATATTTTCAGATTTTTTTTCTCCCAGGGGAACATTTTGTAATGTTCATGTCATGGTCTAGATCATAACCACACCAGGCAACCTTATTTCCTTCCTGATGTTTACTGGGGTTTGTATGCTCCAATATGAACTGACAAATGTGTGTACTCAAGCCCTTGCCAGTGAACAGCACGACTTTCCACGGTTCATAAAAACTCACCCATCCCCAGTGCAGCAGCACCATTCTCCTCTGCTCAGAGCAGGAGTTCACCACTTCCAAACATGGAAATCATATGGTGACATGTTTTAAGAGGAAACAGAACCAAGCAATGTCTCACCCGTGACCTTTCCCAGCAAAAAGCTCCCCTTTCCATGCTGGAACTCCATCCAGTGCGGGCACCTGCTGTCCCACAAGGTGCCAGCTGCTGCTGGGCGAGGAAGATGAGTGTTACCAGCTTGTTTATGCCATGTGCTCATGCCCAAAATACTCAGAATGACCCACTTGACTCAGTAGAACTTGGTATTCTCAGGGAAGAAATGAGAGCTTTTGGAGCGGTGTTCCAATGCTTATTAACCTTAACTGGTAAAAAATGGCATCCAGCTCCTAATCTGAAATCCTTTCAGGCTGCAGTGCCCAGACATCACAACTTATTAAACACTTTCCTGCCAGTCTGAAGAGTCTGCTCCTTCTTTTTCCTAATTAGTCAAATTATAGATAATAGCTCGCCACTCTGACACCTTCCTTGTGAGCCTCAGGCACAGTAAGGACTTTGTGCTTATGCAAAGGACAAATTTCCAATATTTGAGTCTGTGTTTTGGCCTCCTTCAGCTAATCAAAAGTATCTCTGAGCTGTGGATATTGATGCTGGACAAAGCTATGCTGCAACTTGACTTCCATAGCTCTGCTGGGCAGAGACCACACCAGGAACTCATTACCTGAAGAAAAGCAGCAGCTCCTCCTCTTTTGCACAGCCTCTGCTCTGCTCAATACTTCATCATGGGGATCCTAAATTCTTCATACCACTGTCCAGCCTCTTTTAAAGCTTAGACCGCCTCCAAAGCTGATTTTATGATTTATATGACTCCAATTTTATACTTCAGGGACCAGTGGCATCCCTCAGGAGTCTGCATTGGGATAGACTGGATCAAAAGGTTGCCTAGAGGAGCTGTGGCTGCCCCTGGAAGGGTCCAAGGCCAGCTTGGATGAAACTCTGAGAAACCTGGGGCAGTGAAAGATGTCCCTTTCTACAACAGTGGCGTTGGAACTAGATGATCTTTAAGGCCCCTTCCAACCAAGGCCATTTTATGACCCCGTGATTCTCTGTCTGTTCACAGCCCACTGATACAATTAAACTGTGCTGTGATAAGAACTGTGTATTTTGCTATAGAGCAGGAAAGCCTTGCTTGATTCTGTCTCTTTACAATCCCACCTTGAGGTCTCTCACTTTCCAATCCAGCCAACGTTTGCTGCGTGTTTTCTATGCCTCGGCAAATCCACGTGAGCAACGCTGAGCAACCACGGCGGGATGAGGGTGAGTAACAGCTCCTGGTTGTACAGTCACTTCCTCCTTGACCCCTGTGAGCTGCAGCTTTTGCCTTCCAGGCCCAGGGCTGCTGTGTGGGACGTGGCTTAGGGGTCCCTCAGAGTGAAGCCAGGCTTCCTGAGTGCCACTTACAAAGACATGACCTCACTCCAGCCCTGTTTTGGCTGCTTGGACACGTTTCTACTTATAGGGCTTAGACAGCACCTCCCTCCTGCACTGCACAGAGACATAAAAACCCCCCATGCTTTCCTGTTTGCATCTTCTGAAGAGCTCATTTTGGTAAATTCTAATTGCAAGGGTTTCTTGGTCTTAGAACAGCCTGTCTGCAGTTTTGCCTATCTGAGGTCAGAGCAATTTTGTAGTGAAGAGCATTACAGCAGTCTCACATTCCCACTCCCCCACCAGTGGGATCAGGGAGAGAACTGGAAGGGTCAAAGCTGGAAAACTCATGGGTTGAGATAAAGACAGTTCAATGGGGAAAGCAAAAGCTGCACACAAGCAAAAGCAAGACAAGGAATGAATTCACTTTCTCCCATGGGCAGGTGCTCAGCATCCCCAGGAGAGCAGGTATCCCCATCACACCTAACAGTGCTCTGAGAACACAAACCCCGTCACTCCAAACGTCCCCTCTTCCTTCTCCACACTTTGTATCCTGAGCAGGATGTCACTGGGGTGTCCCTTTGGTCCCTGGGGTCACCTGTCCTGGCTGTGTCTCCTCCCCAGCCTGAGAGGACGAAAAGCAGCAAAGGCCGTGGCTCTGTGTGAGCCCTGCTCAGCAACAACAAAACCATCTCTGACCCAAAACACAGCCCCACACCAGCAACTGGGGAAAAAGTTACCTCTACCCCAGCTGAAACCAGCACAAGGAGAAAACATTTGGTGGGTGAGGCAGATCTGCAAGTCCTTGACAAAAAGCCTCGCCGCACATCACTGTGCACAAGCTGTACTTGTCCTCGGCAGCGAATGCTGAGCGAGGCGCAGTATTTTATTGGTTTTGGTTTGGGTTTGGTGAGGTTTTGATCTGTGTGCTCATTTACAGGCATACAGGGTACTCCCAATTCTAAGCAGTCAAGGAATGCCTCGAGAACTTCATGCACATATGGAAACGAACGCGTGAAGTGCAAGGCCCATCAGACTGTCTGCTGCCTGCAGTGTAAGCCCTGTGGCCCTCTCTCCTCCCTCATTTGCCTAACCCTGTTTTAACCTGGAAGGGTTCAGCTGTGATGCTCCTGCTGTTCCTGCTCTGCAGACCTGGAGGAATCCCTCACAGGCTTCTCTTGACGCAGTGACTCGCACGGGGCAGAGGCAGAACTCCAGAACAAAGCCAGCAGATGCTGTGGGCCCATGAAAGCCACAAGAAGTTGGAGCTCTGATGGTTTTCATTAGGCTGTGGTGTGAGTGCCCTGCGTTCACACGGCCTGATGGATTTCAGCAAGCTCTGCCCTTAGTCTGAGTTTCAGGCTCTTTCTGCAGATTTGAGGGCACTTTGTGTGCATGTAAGGGGGCGGGGGGGGGTGTGTTATTTTCTTTTTTAATGTTGGAAAGCAAAACACTCTCTTTCTCCAGCCTTTTTACTTGCTGTGCTACCAGGAAAACTCTGGGAGAGTTATTGGTCAATACCTCTTTGAGCAAAAGTTAGTAATGTTTCCCAGTAGTAAATGTAGTGGCAAAGACATGAATTCCTTTCAAGTTCTGAATCAGATTCTTTTTTTTTTTTCCCTTTCAAACCAGCCCTCAGATCTGAGGAGCTCTGAAAAGAAGGGTTTTCATACTGAACCCAGAGCTCTCTGTATTGTTAATGGGGCTGTCAAGGTGCTGTTTTTACAAGATGCGATTCAGAGCTCAGCCACCCACACGGCAACTGCAACCGCAAGAGGCAACACTTCAGAGCATCCTATCTGAGAATCCATCTAGAGGACACTTCAGACAGACCTGAGGCTGCTCTGCTCCTGCTTGGAGCTGCCTGGACACCAGCCAGCTCTAATTTAGAAGTCCTGCAGACATGTTAGCTCAGTTCTGTGCTTGAGCTAATATCAAAGCCCTTGCAATCATCTGCCTCGAGATGATGCCTTGCAGGTAAAACCCAGTCCTCAGGTGATCCGGGGTTTTGCTGCCTTTCTGGATGTCAGAGGAATTTCTCCTCAGAATAAAAGCGCTCAGGGGAGGAGGTGTTTTGCTGCTTTCTGCTATGCCATAACCATAGCTCTGGCCCGGGAGATCTTTCTACAGAGGCTATGCCTCGTCTCAGGGAACCTCTCTGGACCCTGCTGAACACGAAGCAGGTTTTTAACAACCTCCACCAGCTTTCCCTGCCTTGCTTTGCACCCACTCAGGTCCGGCCAAAGTCCAGCCCTCAGCCACAGCCCCTAGGACTCCTTACCTAGCGCACGTGCTTTGCAGATAAAAAAACCCAACAGAACCTGAATCAGAAGAAAACCAGGCAGAAACCCCCTGCCTGCAGTCACGTGTCACACCCAAAGCAAAATCAAGGCTTCTTGGCTCTCGGTCCCAGCGGACAACAAGTCTGCACCTGAATCATTTGGAAGCAACATCTTTTCAGGGAAAAAAAACCCCGCATCTGGCCCAAAACGCAGTACGGATTCCTTTGTTTGGTTTAGCTGAATCCCACGGTTTTTGCATTTTCATCCCTCAATCCTCGCTAGCAGAGAAACAAATCTCCGGTAATTTGAACACGTGTCCGCCGCGCGCCGACTCCCGACTCGGGTAACTTGTTCCATATTCCTGGCACCGTCTGCATGAAACACTCCTGCCACGATTCCCCCGCGCTCCCAGCGCACAGAAACAGACGGGCAAGCCAAGCAAAGAACGGCCCTGCCTCCTGCGCCTGAGTTTGGGGTGGAAATCTATGCAAACCTGGGGCCTAATCGGGTCCTTTGGAAAGAAGGGAAATTGGTTTCTTCGAAACGTTTCTTCTTGCAAAACGTTTCTTCAAACGAAACGAAACGTGAAACCGCTCCGGAGTACAGCATGTAAACTGATGTGGAGATAAGACAGGCTTTGTTTGGTTTGAGACTCAGAAAGATAACTTCATGTAAAACTCCTTGTTGTCAGGCAGCCTACTTTCTTTGCTGGAATATGATTTAAAGTCATCATTTAACAGCTTTTTTCACTTTGATGGGTGTAGGAGGAAGGTGGTAGTGGGAAGTCTTTCCATGAGAGGTTTGCTGAATAGTTATGAAAATGCTGGATTTAAAGCCCTGTGCAGGAGAACCTCTCTGCTTGGCTTTTTTCTCCTGAAAAATCAGACCCGCGGTTGACAGTGCCCTTCTCATCGTGTTCATTCTGCCTGTACCTTTTAAAAAAAATTTAGAAATGGAACCTCCACTCTGTTAAAGAATGTTCTCCAAAAGGCTGTTAGGCAGAGTCTTAATCTGAGACAACTGGTATTTTACTGACTCAGGCAGCAATGCTTAATGATTGTTAACAGTATTTAGTGACTGTCAATGTTCAACCTGTATTTGCTTTGCTTTCTGTTTTGTCTCTGACTCCCTCCACTAAAGCTGAAAACCTCCTGGAAAGCTGGGAAGTAGATTTGCATAAGTTTTGCTAAAAACCAGGGAGATATTTGTGATGTTGAGTGAGTTTGTTAAGCTCTGCCCTTTCCAGCTCTTCTACCTCCAGGAGCAAGAATGAGATGGAAAGCTGGAGACCAATTGCTGAACAATAACTTCACAAAATAAATAAGGTGCCTTCAGCTTAATGTCTACCATAGTGAATTCTGGGTTTTTTTGTTGTTGTTGGTTTTTTGTGTGTGTTGGTTGGTTGGTTTTTAAGTTTTTGTTTGTTTATTTTTTGTTTGGTTGGTTTAGTTTCTTTAAGGGCTGGAACTTTTTCTTGCTTCTTAGCATGACAGCAATGAAAGTTCGCCAGCTAAAAATAAGCACGGATTGGGTACCTGAAAAGGCTCACTGCTGCTTAGATAAATTTAAAAGAGTGAAACTCTTGATGAGAGATTTTCTGGAAAGCAGACAAGTCTCCAAGCTGAAGGCACACAGCAAAATGGTCTTGAAACGTCCAGTGCCTCTTCCGTGTACAGAAAATTTTGGTTTGGGGCCTTATTCGGGATGAATTGGATGTGGCAGATCCTTATCCAAATGCCATAAGCACCCAAACTTGCAGGGAGCTGGAGCACCTATAAATGACCTTCAGCTCTTTCGAAATGGCAGCAAAAGCATCCCCACAGGTTCCTACACTTGCATTCCAGAGAAGTGCCTGAGGCCGTCCTGGAAATGCTAAATGCCGTTGAAAGTCGCTGACAAACGGCTGGGGAGTTTTGTAAAACCCCTAAATAATTTAGGAAGGAGTTCGAGTAATCCCCTGAAATTGCATTTGGAAAATCCCAGCAATGTGGATTTATCATTACAAATGAGAGACAACTGTGGAAAACCTGTGAAAAGGAGAGTCTCTTTTGCTGTCCTGGAAGACGTCAGCTATCACATTTTATCTTCTCCTGCATCTCTGCCTCAATTTGTTCTGAAATCTTGGAACAAAAGAACACTTTGGTGCCCAAGCCATTCCAGAACAGTTGTCTTACAGATTAAATGACATGTCTGGAGGCATCTTGAACCTATTAATATTATTGCAATGACACTGAAAAGGTTCTCTTTTATGCATTCGATACTGGGACAGTGCTGACAGATCTCCAGCCTCACCTAATAACAGTGCTTGAAGAAGTTAAGATTTCACTAACCATTCATCCTACAAGACACAATTCTATTTTTATCATTCTGTTTGCCTAAACAAAAGCAAACTTGCCTGCTTTTTCCTTTACTGCTGTTAGTCGTACAAATATTTACTGACTCACCTAAGCCCGGGTTTCCACTCCAACAGTTTTTATCCAGCTGAATGAGGTAATTTAAATGGTCATTTACAATTAAAAAGAATTCTCACATACATCAAACCCGGAGTTTTACTTTTGGTAGAAGGGAGGGTGGTTTGCTACAATCAGTTTTGAGCTAGGCTTTATTTTAAAACGCAGTAAATATTGCCACCCATCAACTCCAACCAATTAAAATGACACTGGGGCACGATCAGCCTGCCCACCACCTCACTCTGCTGCTTTTCTTCAGGGGGAAAGGATGAGTAAAAGGATGAGGGAGGTGTTCACTGTGCAGGCTTCCTGAGAGGCCATGAGCACAAGGGAGAGTCCTCTTTTTGGAGGGATTCTTTCCTCCTTTTCCTTCATTTCAGCTTTGGTTTAAAGAAACAGGATAAAAAGGTATAATACCATTAGTTCTAGCTTTGTTAGAAGGAAGCCAGCACTAAATCTTGCTTCCTTCTAGGCTCTGCTTTATATTTTGTTGATGTGAAGAATGGGGTCTGAATGCACATGGGCCCATTATTTATCCTCATCTTCTTTCCTATTTTTCCTCTACATTTTTAGTTTAAATGCAGCCCTGACTGTCTGCTTCTAAGGCCTTGATTAATGGGAGCAGCCCACATCCTCAGCAAAGCCAGGAATGCTGCTGTGACATTTTCCAAGCCTACCTCAGGTCGGATATTCCCTGAACTGCAGTGGAGTCATCCAGCTGCCCTCAGTGGTTTGGAGCTCAGACCCAAGGTGTGTGGTGGAATGTGCAGGAGAGATCTGGATCAAATTCCTCTTCAGTGTCTGTTTTATAAAGGAAGGAACTGGTTAGTGGGGCTTCCCAGCCCAGGTCTCAGTGCTCTACCATTTCATCAGCCAAAAAGGGGAGAGTTACGAAAAGCCTCTGAGTGCTGTTTCCAAAAGAAATGCCTTTCTCAGGCCTCTGCACTGGAAGCATCTGTTCTTATTTATGCCATTTTTCATATACAAGAGGATGTCATACATCTTCATTCTGGTGAGATTATTCCCGATTTAAAAAAAAACACAACCAAACAACAGAGAACCAACCTTAAATAAACCGAACATTTGAAAGGAAAACAAAAATCTCATACCTTGAAAGTATCTCCAAAGAAGGTGAGACTGGCTCCTGGTAGAGATGTTTTCACCCAGGCTGGCCCTGCTTCAGCAAAGCACTCAAGTGCATCCACAGGCTCTGCTCACTCCAGTGGGAAGCCTGGATTTTGACCGGATTTGGTGGAACAGCCGCCAAGCAAACTCCTAGTTCATCCTGGTGCAGGGACGAACCTGATTAGAGCTGTTGCACGAGACCTCTGGAGAAAGCCAAGTGCTCTGTACAACAACAACTTTTATGGATGCCATAAAACTCAGGAACACTCCTCTTAGCCAGCCACCTATTTTTGCCCGCTATTTACAAAAAATGAGCCCTGCTATTCACGGATCTAAAGCCAAAGAGCACTCTTGCAATACGTGCCAGCCTTTAGAGCACTCCATGAAGAAAACATCAGTGCCCTCCACACTTGTGCAGCTCCAGGAAACTCTTCTCTCCTGTGGAGCCAGACAGGAGTGATCCATGGTGATGGAGAGAGGAGAAGTGATCCTGATGATCCAGAGAGCTCTGTGACCAATCTAGCTCCCTGAGTGGGAAATGAGCAAGGGAAACATGTGCCAGTGGGATCCTGGGCTGCAGGAGGAAGAGTGTGGCCAGCAGGCTGAGGGAAATGATCCTCCCCTCTTCTCTGGGCAGTGCTGGGTCCAGTTCTGCCTCCCCAGTTCAAGAAAGAGAAGGAATTACGGGAGCAGGTCCAGCTGAGGTCTGTGGAGATGCTGAAGGGCCTGGAGCATATCCCTTACAAGGAAAGGCTGAGGGAGCTGGGGCTGCTCAGCCTCGAGAAGAGACAACCAAGAGATCAGACTCTTTCCAGTGGTGCCCTGAGACAGGACAAGGGGCAGGAGGCACAAACTGAAAACACAGAGAGTTTCATCTGAATACAAGGAAAACCTTCCTCACTGTGAGGGTGACAGAGCACTTGGAACAGGCTGCCCAGAGAGGCTGGAGTTCTGCTCCTCTGGAGATATCCCAAAGCTGCCTGGATCCTGTGTAACCTGCTCTGGGTGAACCTGCTCTAGCAGAAGAGCTGGGCTGGATGACCTCCAGCAATCTGTGAGCCTGTGAATCACTGCAAGGTTTAAAGCTGTGCTGCTCTCTGGGCAGTATGCAGACACGTGTGATTTTCAGATTGGCACCACGGAGACAAACAGGGCTTTAGCAGGGAGTGACACAGGATGGTGGAGAGAAAAAGGAGGAAGAAGGGAAGCCCCAGTCTGGAATGCCACCCACTTAATCCATTATTATTGCCTGTATACTTCTATTAATTCATGAGCAGCTGAGCTCTGTTTCATTGCTCCTGTCCTGGTTGTCTTGTTCCCTGTCCTGACAGATTCCAACTTCAGCTGAAATCAGACCCTAGAGGAAATGAGTTGGGTTCATGCCTGTGTAGAAGGGTCGCCCAAGCAGGACATCTGTTTATTAAAGCACTGTCTGGCAATTCTCATAGGGTGTCTATAACTTGTAAACCTTTAATTCCAAATGCAATCAAGAATACAATGGGGTTTGCAAGTTCCTGCAGTCATTCCTCTCCAATCCTATAATCCATCCTTCCGTGGTGACTTGCATGGTTCTGGCCTGACCCTACAGCCCTATTCACATGGAAATACGGATATCCACATTAATAACTCTTTCAGATCAATGTATTTTACTCCATGGTATACACATTTCAGAATCTGACCCTCTGAGGAAAAGGTGGTATTGTTAGCAGAAAAAGAGCAAAGTGTTCCTCATTCTCAAATGACCTAGTGGGAGACTCAGTATTAATTTCTCTCAGATGGGGAAAGCGTATTTTATATAATTTTTTCTAAACTGAGAGGGGAAACCTCCAAAAAAACGTTCACTTCAATTTAGAGGTATAAAACAGAGCCTTGGAGAGGTGTGAAGTCATCATCTGGTCCATGCCTCTGTTGAGGACTGGCTTGTAAGGAGAAACAATGAGAGAAAAGCTTCGTCTGGTGTTAAGTAATTATATTAACGTAAAATCCACTTTTACTCATTGGTGATAGTTCTAATCTTTTTAGGAGAAAATGACAGCTCTGTCACTAGATGTTTGATAAAGGATGTCATCAGCATGTGATTTCTTTAAATATCTTTTTAAAAAATATTTTCCCATTTCTGAACCAAGGATAATTCCTGTTGACTGCTTATCCCAGTACAGAAAACTTAGAGGGGGTGGGCAATTGTATTTTCATTTATGTTTGGATTGCTTCTCCTTATTTTATTAAAAAAAGTTAGACTCCCTCACAAAGCAATGTTATCAGCTCTTCTAAGCAGATAATTTATGAGCCAGCACAGATTACATCTGGGATGAAATAACCATAAATCTGTAGCATCTAAGAACGTGGCTTTGTTGAAGAAAAAGTAATTTGGAATAAGTCACTTTAAGCACTAATTTGTCTCTGATACCAATAAAACCCTTTTCCCTAGGAAGAGGAATTCTGTGGCAATCAGCTTCTCTTCTGAGCCTGGAAAGAAAAACAGAGTCTCACTTCCACTGAAGTGAATACTGAAACACAGGATTTTCACCTTCCCACCAGCACTGATCCAGACTCTGGAATAAATTAAACCCTCAAAATTTTAACTGGGGAGGACTTGCAGTGTCTGAGGCTGCTTGAAACAACAGATTCTTGGCACCAGACGTTCCTTGAGATGCTCTTTCCATTGTAAAAAGGATTAATAATAACCAAACATCGCTAGTTAATTTCTCCAGAGTCCTTAAAGGGTGGAAACAGTGGGTAGATGAGGTAGAACCCCTCACTACTGTCAGCATTCAAAAACCCTGCTGGGTATTCATAGCCTTTGAAATGTCTGCTTTTAATTATGCACGTTGCCTTTGTGCCAGGGAGCAGGTGGAACAGCTTTCAGCTCAACTGGGAGCTCACATAAACTCCTCTCAGCAAAGCCTCTGCAAGAGCAATCTCTTTCTGGGCTGCCTGTGTCAAGCTGAGACTTCAGGTGTGCACAGGAGAATTTTCTCCTTCCGGTTAATTGTACAAGAAGTAATTGGGAAGTCAGTGGAACCTGCACTTCCCCTCCTGCTCTGTTTTCTGCCCAACAGCCAGCTCTGTGGCTGTGCTGTGGTGAAAAAATCCAACAAACCTCTCTCTTTGTATCCAGCCTGGCATGGAACCATAAATGCACAGAATGTCTCAAGTTGGAAGGGACCCATCACAGAGTCCAACTCCCCGCTCCTCACAGGACTGCCTAAAACTAAACCATATGGCTACCAAAAAAAAATTTAAATATTAAAGGAATGTTAACTGGGAATGTCCTTCAGAAAATGTCACGCTGGTTTTCTTTTTATAGCCACAACTCAGAAGGTATTATATATCCAAGGAATACACACCTGTGTGCTTCGCTTTGGGACTGTTCAGCCTGGAGAGGAGAAGCTTGGCAGTGACTCGATCGTGGCCTTCAGCGCCTGAAGGAGCTACAGGAAGGATGGAGAGAGACAATTTACCATGAAAGCAGTGACAGGATGAGGGGGAATGGCTTCAAACTGAAAGAGAGGGGGTTTAGATGGGATGTTGGGAAGAAATTCCTCCCTGTGAGGGTCGGGAGGCCCTGCCACAGAGTGCCCAGAGTTCTTGGATTCCCCATCCCTGGAATTGTTTCAAGCCAGCTTGGAGAGAGCTCTGAGCAACCTGGGATAGTGGAAGTTGTCCCTGCCCATGGCACAGGGTTCCAGTTGGAGGATCTTTAAGGTCCCTTCCAGCCCAAACCATTCCGGGATCCCATAACAGAAATTCAAACAATGAATTAATGGGAAAAACTAACCTCAAGCAGTCACTCTTATCTCTCCCCTATCTTTTTGTCACTCTTTATTCCAGTGGCAAGAAAAACTCCCGGCTGACTAACACGGACCTGCCCTTTGTTCTTACTCCTTCTCAGCTTAAACTGAATCTGTCAGGGAAACTTCTTCCCCTTTTATGGCAATTTTTTTTTTTCCCCCCCCAGGTTTTCCCTGCGTTGTTTATGGCCAGAATGAACACAGCTGCATCTGCAGGCATGACTGAAAGTCAGGCATCCAAGCTGCCTGCCTCGTTTCCATGTGCCAAAGGGCTTTGGTGCACAAGCTGGCTGCTGACAGACATAAGGAGATCGAGGTTTGAAAATTCCTGTGGATATCGTTACACTGTACCAGGAATATCTGTCAACAATCAGGAGAAGTCCTACAGACCCAAGGTCTGCCCCTTGAAAATGATTCACAGAAACTTTGGTAAGGTTTGGTTAAAGAAGACACAGCAATTGGTATTTTTGAAGTTCTGATTTGAGAAACAGCCCTAAATGTAATAGCTTTTCTGAATAAGTGTCAATGTAGATAAAAGCCCAGTCCACTCAAATGAAAACAATCCAACAGCCCCAACCTGCCCTAAGCCTCTCATCCCCTTTGGTTTCATCTACAGCTCCTGGGGATGAGAGAGGAGAGATTGTGAAAAGACAGCATGGGCTTGGCACAGCCACAGCTTTTAAAACTCTTGGTATTTGTCTTGAAAATGGAAAGTACAGGCTACTGCCACTCAGTAGCTGGATTTTGCTAGGGAAACTATAATCACCCATCCTACTTTTCTCCTGTTGGCTTCACTGTCAGGAGGTTCTCCAGTTCAAGGCTTTGGTTTTGCAAGCAGGGCAGGGACAACTCTCAAGGGCAGGGCTATAAAAGTAGCAGATATTCCATGCCACAGACTCATTTTTCATCCGGGAAGAAACTTTCCCCTCAAGAGACAAGACTGGTGGTGCTATGCAGTGGTAATTAAGGAGAATGCAGACAGGAACTTATTATCTATGTAACATAAACAGGAGAAGAGCAAAATTAAGTGGAGGGAGAACTAGTAAAAGTAAGAGTGAAGGAGAGCATTTCCAGTGTCCTGAGGCTATCACATTTCTACCACAAACTTTTTTTAAAAGCAGTTCCCTACACAGGTATTAGCATTTCTCAGATCAAGTGACCAGCTCCTCACAGCTATTGCACAGAGATGTCACTGTCAGTTTTCATTCGCTGGAGATGCAGGCAAAAAAAAAAAAAAAAAATCAAAGTAGGGCTTAAGTGGGGGTTTAAGATGGGTCTAAGCTCCTTGCAAAGCCTGAGGAACAGCTGGCATGCAATGTAAGCATTTTTCATCCAGCATGGAACAGTCCTAGGTCTTCTCCCCTTACAGGAACTCCCTCCTGAAGAGCCTGTTAATCCCTGCTGGGGCACTGAGCACCAGGAGCAGCACGAGAACCACAAAAAACATCACTGAAACAAGCACTGGGCTGTGAAAATACTCGTGTGGGACAGTGAAACCTTGCATGCAGTAAAAAAAACCACTCAAAAACGGGGATTAGAGCAGTAGGAGTGATCCTAACGCTCTTAAAGGTTCCCTCTGTCTTCAGCACTGTAATGGAATTCTGTGTGTCCCCAAGACTCCTCCCAAAGCAGGTTCCAATGCCATGGTTTTTCACATGTACCCATCTCATGCTTCTAATAATTAGAGGAAATAACTGGACATCTCTGATGTGCAAAACCCCATTGAAAGTAACGATTTACACTTGAAACAGACCCCAGGAATTCCTCCCCTCTCTCACCCTCCTCTACTGAAATTGTGGCGCGTTAAGAATCATCTAAGAAAAACTCAGGCCACAAATAGTGATAAAATAGCTGCTGCTTTCCTTTAGTACTATTCTGGTCCTACCAAAGTGCAGCTTAAAATACCTTTTTTTTTTTTTTTTTTTCCCTTTTGGTTTAAGTCAGAAGTGTAATGGCATTTCAGCTCTTTTTTCAAAGACTTGTAATTGCCCAGATGATAAAGCTGGACGCTGTGGCAAAAGGCATAATGGAAGGAATGTGTTTCACTTCTCACCTGTCTTTCCCAAAATGTGCTGGCAGCCAAGGATGATATTTGAGACCCTTTCAAAAGAATGCTTCTCTTCTCTAATAAAAGGAAGCTTTATTCGGATACTCTTTTTAATTCCAAGGTCCAAAAGAGGCCACGCTCTCAACATCCTCAGAAGCTCAGATGGATTGAAATGGAAATGTTGGAGCCAGCACATGTGTTGCTACTTCTTTAGACACAGTAATTTAAAAAGAAAAAAGAAAAAAAAAATCATTATTAAATCTGCTAAAGGGTTCAGTTCTGCCTGGTCCTCGGTGACCCGAAACTCCCGGAAGGCAACGAAGTGGAGTGCTCAGCCCCTTTTTGGATTCTCCAAAGCACATGACTTCCTGACATCTGCTGAAGCAGCGCTACCTGCACAGCCATGACACTGCCTGAGGTACTGGGAGAGCGCTGGAATCCAGCCCTTTGCAGATGAACGTCACAAGTATCCCAATATCTCGACTAACTCCTGACACCTGCGGACAGGAGAACCTCTCAGCGCTGCAGCACTGGGCAGGAACAAGCACAGAAATACCAAACGGAGGCAATACAAGAACAGAAGTAATAAATCTTTACATTCAAATGGAAGCAGACATGGTGTCTATCTTGCTCAGCTTTACCCTCCACATTTCCTCTCACTGCAGTGGCTTGCAAACAAATCTGTTGCCCTTGCAAGAGATTGTTCAACACCGAAGAATTAAGTCTTGGTGTTTAATCTGACTTGGAAATTACCTCCCTAAGCTTTTTTTGGGAGACAAAATGTCACAAAATCATCTAATGTACACACCACGCTGTATAAGATAACATTTACATAGGTCACTGAGAAATGTCTCAAGATTTCCAGTGCATCTCTTTGTTTTTGGTTTCCCACACCTCCATCCCTTCAGAAAGTTGTGAGTTTTCACAGAAAACACCCAAACCCTGTGAATATATGCTTGCCTTCCAAAAAAATAACAACAACAAAAAAGTTCTTAAAAACCCCAAATGCTTTCAGCTGAGAACTCATTTTTGCATAGTTTCCACAAATTTAAACTGTCTATTTTCTTCATGGCTGCCAGCATCTCCCTTTTATTTCCTTTTTTTTTTTTTTCTGGCCCAGAATCCCAGCCTAGTTTCAGTTCAAATAAAACCCCTCTATCACCCACAATGTCCATGTAGGGACTGAGAAACCCTTCCCTTACAGAGCCAAAGTAATGTAAAGTAGCCAGAAAGCATTAAAAATGTCTTTTAAAAAGCATTAAAACGTATTAGCAGAATTGGCCAGAGAATTTCTTCTCTGCTGGGGAGTTTAAGCTTTCAGTTTAAACCCTTCAATAACAATGTCGTGATCACTATTATTAAAGCCCTGTTTTTATTTTAAGCTTGCTACTGAGCACTTATGAGCCTATAAAGCACTTTCATAGCTACAATCCTGGTCAGAGGTACCTTTCCCTGTGTTTTACCTGTTTCCTTCACCTGCCGTCGTTTCACCTCCACACTTTCTCGAGGCACTCACACTGCACCAGGCTCCCACGACTGAGAGGGACTCTCTGCTCTGCTGTGTGCCTTCCAGAGGTTTGAGTAATTTCTCTCCCTTTACATCTCTGCTTTTGGAAGTCTTTCCTCTCTCCATCCCTTCCAGCTCCAAATGTTCTCGTCTTGTTATTCCTGCTTTTTTTCCTCTGGATTTCTTTGCGGTCGCCAATGAATTAAAAATATAACGTCACCACAGACCTCCTTGAGATAGAGGGTGGCCAACACCAACCACTGTCCCAGGGAAACAAGGTCATACTCCTTCTTCCAGAGTAGTGGATTCCCAAAAATCCACGTAAACCTGGACAATAAAACACCTGGAGCTACACGCACATCGCTGGTTTAAATTCATACACCAATCAATGACAGTCAAAATGAAAAAAAAAACCCCAAACCCCAAACCTTTAGGAGTAACTGCACCTCTGTGCCACTGGAAATGCTTTGGGGTAGCTGGGATACCTCTGCAGGGTTGGCAGCACGAGAAAAGGTCCTTTGGGAAATTTGTGTCCTTTTGGAGCAGCAGAGAGAGGCCAGGTGGGATCCCCAGGGCATCTCAGATGTCCCTGAACACCTGTGTTTTGGCACCTGAAGGGCAGCACCCCCACTCCAGACGGCTGTTCCTGATTAAACTGACACTGATGCCATCCCTGATAGAGCTCAGCAGATAAGGACCAGTTCTTCAACTTCTGTCTGTAAAGAACTACTCTGAAAAGTGAAAAAAAAAAAGTAAGAAGAAAAAAATCTCACCAGACTTTGAAATATATAAAGCAACCTCACTTTTTCTTTGAAATCATTATACTTCATAAAAATCGACGACTCAAAATCTTGTTCTAATTTCTTGGGTTTGTTTCTAATGTGTTAAGACTTTTTTTAGCTGTATTTTCCAGCTTTTCTACAATTCTAAATGCTTGGAATCTCACCTTTGCTTACTGTTGGTGCTGCAGGACATACATGGTTTTAAGAGATAGAAGTTAAAAAAATAAAAAATTGCAAAACTTCCAATATGAAGCATTCAAAAAAACCCACAAACCTTTGCAACCCTGGAGCTGTGCTGATTAAACCTGACTTTGTACAGCTCAAGACTTAGAACAACTGGATGTGTTAGAACATGATTTTCCAGAAAGCTTGTATTTGTCACGGAGGTTTTGTTAAAACTTTATTCCAGGTTTTACTACCTATAAGTAAAATGCAAGTAAATGACTGTTGGAGTGAAAGGGGTCTAGCAAATAAGCACTGCTAATTCTGATTATTTCAAGAAGGAACAGAACAATTTCCATCAGTCTTGGGTTGGTAGCATCCTCTTTTGATTTGTGTTTGTATGGAGGATACTTTTGAAACTGGAAAATCAGAACAACATAAACTTTCAAGAGCACTTAAAAAAGCTGGAAGATTTTTTTTTTTCCCCCCCCAAATGAATCAAAATCAAAAACAGGCTGTATGGAAACTGCCAAGGAGGCCCAGAAAACCCCCTCACTTTATAACTCCTGCCTCGCTGCCAGGGCTTGTATCAAGAAATCTTTCTATCAGACAGGTGGCCCTGACAAAGAAGGGGCATTCGATGGTAATCTAATCTCTGAGAGTGTTTTCATTTGCAGAGAAGATGAGAATTATTAAAAAAAAACCAAAAAAACCCCCAACAAACCCCTTTCAGCAAGAAAATTAAGTAGGAACCAAAAAAAACCCCAAAAAACAAAAAACCACTAAACCCACCTATTTAAATGCTTTGTGAAGCTGCACTGGAAAGGGTGCTTACTATTTCAAACAACAACTTCCATTAAAAGGAATGTCTCCGATTGCCAGCCTGCCTAACTCCAAGAAGAATTAAAGTTATCAAGATTGCCGGGTTTTTGAGCGAAGCTTTTCTACCACAAAAATTACCTTAAATTTGGATTGTGCTGCTTTCCATGAATTGCTGGGGAACATGGTGGGCTGGGAAAGGAGTAGCTCTTGCAGCCACTGAATCACATTTCTGACCAAAATAGTTAAATTCTATCTGCATGGCCTTATTCTTCACGTATTTCTCACTTGCCTTCAGCATACATAGAGCCTTAGGAGCACAGCTCGAACATCTAAAAAAACTATTAAAGCAAGTTATTTCAAAGCTCTCTTACTCACATTTTTGCCACCTTGCTACCGCCTCGCTCCGTTATTTGACACGCACTCGATGTAAAACACCTATAAAGAGAAGAAAAATATTACCCAAATTGGCTCAGGCAGACAAGCTCAACTCTGTTCCCAGCTAATTGTGAAAACAGGGATTTTCTGCTGGCTGGGAGCAGCCTCAGCGCTGATGCACGGCTTTTCCCTGATTCTCCTTGAGCTGCGCTCAGCAGAGACAGTTGGTTTCAGTCAGGTACCGAACTCATCTGTCTCTCAAAAGCTGAAGCTCCTGGCTTTCCACACTTCACAAAAACTGTCTCCAGCTCTGACTCAGGCAGGTGTTCAGAGCAGAAGGCTGGGAGGATGGCAGCTCGGTTCAAGTGGCAAACCTGGAAAAGCCTGTAAGCATGGTTTACTTGTCTCCATTTCCTTCTTTCCCCTGCAAGTATCATTTTTTTTTACAGCTGCTTTCACCTCAAATTCAGGTTCAGGTGCCCAGCAGAGCCCATGGTGACCAGTGAGGCAGCTCTGGTGACCCGCCCCAGCTCCCTCGTGCGCAGGAGAACATCAGGGCCACAGCTCCAGGGTGCCAGCATCGCTTTTCCTGAGAAAGCTCCTGCTTCCTTCCCAGCTTTTCATGGCACAACACCCAGCTGCTTGGGCAGGAACAGCGCTTCTGAGGAAGCAAAACCCTGTGGGACTGTGGAACTCGCCCCTGAGCACCTGCTGATGATTCCTGCTCATCATGAGAATGTCTGGTTTTGGTCTTTGGCTTTTTTTTTAACATTTGGTGACTTTCTGGCAGGTGCACTTGAGGGAAACACGTTTTATCAGCCATTAAAGGACATAACCGTAGTGGTGGAGCCGTCACCAAAAACGGTGACAATTTTTGATTGAACTCGATGTTAGAGGCCTTTTCCAGCCTTAATGACTCAGGTTCTTTGTGGTTCTTTATGCTCTCACCTCTTGAGGTCTGTGGGATTTGATTTGGGTGGGAATCCTGACCTGCCCTAGCACTGACAAGGATGGCCATGTCCCCTCAGAGAGCCCCTGGAACCCTCTGCTCCTGCCCTGCTGGAAATTTCCAGGGGGCTGGAAATGAGGCAAGAGGATTTAGTGTGCTTGTTTCGATTCAAAATGTATCTTACAGTTGAAAAAATAGATTAAATCCTCAAAAGTTAAATTAATCCATGGCAAATGAGAACATAATATTGCAGCAGCAGTGTCTCAGATGAGTTCACTGGACTTTGAATCATTGAAACCCATCTGCTCTGAGCCCTTTTTGCTTTTTTTTCTTAGAGTATGAAAATTTTGCTATTTTTTTTGTGTATTTTCCTTTTTCATGACTGTCTCGTGGAAATAAAAATGGGAAAACACTGCAATTTTAGATTTTTCCTACAAGGTCTCTTATAATTCTCCTCTTACTCCAGAACCTACAACTCTTTTCTATTCTATTTTACTCTTTGAAGAAATAATTGGAGACCCTTCTCCAGATACTAAAGCAGCAACAGAAGAAACAGGTATTTTATAAAAACAGAGTAAAACAAAGAATCAAACTAGACATAACCTAAAAATATTTTCCCTCTCTTTTAGTTAGAGCAAACTTGCACATATCTCTTAAGAATATATCCTTTGTTTGTAAATTAATGTTTTCTCTTTAACGAAAATTACCTTTTAGCATGCCCAGAAAATTCAGGATCATTTACATCTTGTTTTACATCATCTTTTAATGCTGTAAGATGAGAAGAAAATGGTGTCTGCTCCGCAGAGGTCTACGTGAGAGCCTCTGCATTTGTTCTCCTACAAGAGTCACTGTAAGATGATCCCTCTGCTCATGGCTGGGAAGTTCCGAAAGCCCCATTTTCCTCCTCCACTGTACATTTACTACAAAATCCAGCTTGCAGTGAGGTTGCTTTGTAAAACCACGAGGAAAGGAGTCTGGAGTAGGTCTGAGGTGAATCGCTTTGCATGCCCTGCTGTAGTTTGTTGGAAGACTCTTCTCCTTATCCCGAGTTTTATCACAGCTATTAACATTTATCAGTGGGTACCTGATATAAAGATTGCTCCTGTATAATGAGCAGGATGAAAGGCCCGTTTGTGTCTCTCATATCAAGCACTCTGGAGATCTTTTGCAAACTAATTACCTTGATGAGAGCAGCTTGCAAACACAAAGCGCTCCAAAAACCCAGGCTCCTATTTCTCAATTTGTATGAAAATGCACTCAAACCTTAGCCTTAAACGAACTCTGCTTTAATTTACACCTAAATGTACACCAAGAATAACTTCTCCAGCTCCTGCGCTGCTTTGTTCAATCCTAGGGATCTTCCCAAACAGATGTAATTGGGAGGTTCAAGGCTTTCTTTCTTACCTCAACATCAATGTGAATCATCACTGTCAGGGCCCTAAAATTACACACAACTAAGGCTGCTGTTCCTTCTCATCCTGATCCCACGCTGCTGTGAGCTGCTGGGCTGTGATCTAAGGGAAGAGCGCTTTCAGCCCAGAGATGTCACGGCGGCACTGAGCCAAGGCCCTCCTGATGCAAGGCAAAATGCACAGTGAACAGCTGACGTTTTCTGCTCCTTGAAGTAAGTCCAAAGCAATTTAACACGAGGCTGCGAGCATAAATTATGACAAAGTAACATTGCTGATTTAAAAATCCTTGTATCAAATCAAAGCTGCTAGTCTTTCAGGAATTTGGGGTTTACAAAATAAACTGGAAAGGAAATAATCCCTGAAGTGTTCCAGGGCAGGTTGAATGAGGCTCGGAGCATCCTGCTCTAGTGGAAGGTCTCCCATGGCAGGAGGTTTGCAAAATGGATCTTTAAGGGCCCTTCCAACCCCAATCTTTCTGTGATTCTATGCAAAATTTCCTTTCTGAGTGATTTTCCCTCCAGTGACACTGCTTTCTCCCTCAGGTGTTGCGTCTCTCTTCTGTCTCTTCAACTCCCTGTAGCAGAAACTGCACAATACAACAGCAGAGTAAAGGAAAACATTTTGAAGATGGAGATGTCCACTGTGCTGTGTAGCATCAGCAGAAAAGAGGCAGGAAAAGGTCCGGGAGCAAAGGAATGATGTTGATGTGAATTAGTAAGGTCGCTGTCTGAACTGTGTGATGGCACTGACTGAAAAAGATTGGTGAGTTCTTAAACAGTAGCAAGTTATTTGATTAAAAGTCCAGATACTGGTGGTACCCTCGAGCTGCTTAGTCCCCTCAAAGGAGGACAAGAACGTGCCTTTTGTACAGCAGTACAAAACCATCGTTCCTCATCGAGGAGTGCAGGAGTTTAATGGCAGCAGGGGAGCCAGGGCAAGAGGGAGCTGAGAGGGCGGTTCCATGGCTGGCAAGGGGAGAATCCCTGGGAGCAGGACAGGAAGGAACAGCTGAGAGAGCTTCCTGGCATTCAGTGGGAGCTGAAACAGGTCAGGGAGGGGCCCAGCAGGCAGGTTTGCCAGGCAGAGCGAGCAGCTCCAGAGGTGGTTTTGGCAGAAAGTGCTTGTGCACTCACGCCTTCAGGAGGAGGGAGAGCTGCGATGGGGAGAGATGAGGGAAGAGAGAGAAAAGCTGTTCAGCCAGTGGAAGGAGGTCTTGGAATAATTTGAAAGCAGAGTTGGATGTATGGGGTGATGGAGAAAGCAGTCGCTGATTTTTTCTAATTCAGAAGGATGGAAGGGCAGTAATATTTCTAGCAGTGATAAAGAGGTAGGAACACAAAGCAGGACAGAACCTTGGGCATGATATAGCCAGGATAAACCCCTCAGGAGTTAACTGTCAGGAATACAATGATAGGAAACAATGAAGGGAGGCAGTTAAAAAAAATAAATTCAGGGTTTGTCATTTCCACTGTCCATGTTTGCTTTAATTCCAAGTGGGTAAGCAAGGAATCTGTTTGTCCACATTAGATCACAAAACCACAATATTCTCCCACATTAACCTCAGAAAGGGGGAGAGAGACAGAATGAACAGCTTCATGACAAAGGTACTTATGGTGTTGCCCTTGAGTCAATAGAATTATTGTACTTGTCCCGTGTATCCTGCACTGCACATTTCCCCTTTTTTTGTTTTGTTCAGCTAGGCAGGATTCTATTAATTTTCACATTTTCAAGCTTCGGGTCTGCAAGATACACACCGTGCTCCAGCATAAGAATTTCCTTCCAACCCTCAAGCAAGAGCACACACGGCACTTCGCACAGCGTGTGTCAAAGCAAGTCAGAACTGCTTACACATTAAAGGGTGGCCAGATACTGTTTTCTTTAGGCACTCAATTAAAGGCAGGTGTCTGGCCCCTCATCAGTTCTAGGTGGTCTTTTCCTCTTGGGTTGTTTTCCTTCGCTTGGTGGTGACTCAAGCGCTTTCTTCGCTTTTGAAATCCATGAAACTCCCCAAGATCATTTCATATTCTCTCTGGTTACATGTGCAAAAGTTTCCAAGGAACAGTCAGGACTTGGTAGGTAATTTTTCTTGCTTCTTCTGCTAGGTATAGTTTTACTCCAAATTCCTAGTGGTGCTTAGTGATCTCAAAAGAAATGGAATTACAGAACCAGGAGCGTGGATGGCAGGACAGGCCACTTTCCACCGAGTGAGTTCAGAGGACACTGAATTCTGTCTGCTGCTGAAAGGCCCCAGAAATGGAACAGTGATGAGGACGCCTGCTTTGTTTATCCTTTGATTCTGGGACTCGAAATTTAACTCCTCTCGCTGTCTCTTCCTCTCCGCAGAAAAGCTGAGAAGGCACCACGTGTTCGGATTTAGCCGCTTTTGGATGCAACTGCACGAAATTCCCATTGACTCCGGGACCTCTGCCAGGGTACATGCTGACACGAGACAGCACAGACCTTGGGCTGATAATGAACCTCTCTTCAGTCATCAATATTTTACATTAATAATCATAGGGTGAAGTGGAGAACTGCAGAGGGTAAAGGGACGTAGAGGGAAGAGATCAAAAGACACCCGTGAAACTGCGTGAGGAGGATCATTTGGTGGGAGGAAAACAGAGTTTAAAATGGATTTTTCACCTGTACCCATCTACTGGAGATGAGCTGCTCTTCAGGAAACAGCCACCTGCTCGTGGTGGAGCCACGTCCCCCTTGAATGAACGGCACAGACGCTTGCTCCAGCAAGCGCAGGAGGAAGCTTGGGCCGGCCTTCGTGCAGCTGCGCCCCGCGGGAAAGGCGGACGGAGCGAGAGCGCGCCACGAGCACGGGCAGGGCTCGCTCCTCCTGAGCTTCCATGGAGCACCCAGGGAGCGAGCAGAGCCTGGGGGTGGAGGCAGAAGCACAGCCCAGGCTGCCCGACAGGCACAAGCGCAGGACAAGCCTGCCGCACGTGCACGGGCTCCATCAGGCGTGCGCGGGCCATCTGCGAGGAAAACGCCGCGCTGGAGGCAGCAGGGCCCCTGCGGAGCACAGCTGTCACAGGGCAGCAGCTCCCTCCTGAGCAGGGCGAGGGAGGGCTCTGCCCCTCTCCCTTCCAGGCTTGTTACCCTGGTTTTTCTGAGTTTTTTAAAGCCTTTTGAATTTTCATGAACTGGAGTCAGACCTTTTAGCTACTGTACAATATTAGAAGCAGTTTCTACCTTTTTCTCACAGATGTAGCATAAACAAATCCTTTGTTTCTCATTCTCTGTCCTTTGTTTGCATATTTCTAACCTGAAGACAGTTGTAACTGACAGTTGGTCTGGCCACTGAGGCTGAGGGGTGATAACTCCAAAAGCCAACCTTCAGCCAGACCCACAAACGTGTAACAAGTAAGAAATAAACAAGGAGAAATAAACTCTGCCCTGACTCAGCTTGAGCTGGATCGGAGAAAGTCTCTGCCCCGCGACACTTCTCGTCTCTCGCGTGATTGCTTTGCGTATCACAATCACGCAGGCTGACTGCAGTTCAAGGGCTTTTTCCAGCGACGGCCGCGCCACGTGGAAGGGCACGGATGTTAAACCGTGCCCACCAAACGAACGTGGGCAACTGCACGTGCCAACAGCTCATTGAGAGGAACTAAAGAAGCCGCTCCCTTCCACGTTTTTTGCACAATGCCAGCTGTTGGCAGGGAAATATTCCCATTTCTTGCTCTCCCACCGTTACAGGGCACGGTTGGAGTGTAAGGAAAGCACAGCCAGTGGTCTAGTAGGGATTTAACCTGTACCTACTTTGGATGCTCCAGAACTGAGTTTGGTGAGATATTCCAGAATTTTAAAAAATGGGCTGGAAGTGGCTTCTGCAAGCCCTGTATTCCAAACTCCTGGCTAATTACTGACATGACAGGGTCTTGTCCAGTTGAATTTTAAAATTCTTTGAGGATGGAGAGACTTCACATCCTTCCTGGGCACCTGTGCTTGGCAACTCTCAGAACGAAGAAGTCTAATACCTCTTTAAATCCCATTTGTACCCTGCTAGTTTTCCTCCAGTTATAATCTTGTACTCTATTTGTTCATTCTTTCACTGACAGGGAATGCAGGTTGCATTTAGCATTCCATATATCAGAGTAAGATTGTTATCAGGAAATATGAAGTCAGAATTATGCTTAAATAATCGAACACCAGACAGGCTTTAAACTTTTAAGCAATAACTTTTTCTTTTTGAGGGGGGAATAATATCTGCATGATCTGAGCAAAACACTGCAACTATCTTCTCCTTCTTTCTTTTTTCATTGAATTTCACAGATGTATCCTTACTCTCACTTTTTAGCTTGAATTTACAGACAGAGAAATGGGGCATTCCTCTACAGGATTTTTCCTACTTCACAGAGACTTCACGAGTGTAAATATAAGATTTTTTCTGTCCGTATCTCAGAGGAAAATGTGCCTAAAAAAAGAATCTGCGCACTTTTTTTTTTTAAACTAGCATTCTACCTTTCCAGAATCCAGTTAGGAAGATTTTGGAAGGGACAAAACCACCACTGAAATACACTGGAATTTATACCACCACTGATCTCTTAAGAAATATTTTTTTCCTTTTCTCACAATTCTTCGCTACCTCCAACTCAAACCAGCCCCCTCAGCTGTGTTTTAGGTTTCATGAGATGGCAATGCTGCATCAATGACTCAAAGAGCCACGACACAAAGGCCTTGTCCTCCTGTCCCATCTGCTCAACACGATCTCAACCTGACATCAGAAAAGATGCAAATGATGCCACATTAAACAACGCATTATCCTTTTAAACAACTGCCAAAAAAAAAAAAAAAAAAAAGCTTTGCAGCCCGAGTGAATGCTTGTTTTTCATCCCAAAAGCGACTTTTTCCATGTGGCCTTTCATTATTAATCTTTGTAACCCAGGTGTGATGCCCACAATGAAAGGTGACATCCCTCAGGATTCCTACTGGGAATGTTTGAAGCAGGAGCAGAAGCAGGAACCAGATAAACAGAGACTATTTATATCCTGCTGGAGACAAGCCTTAAGGCTGCAATGGACAGCTATAGACAGGCAATGACAGAGTGGCTAATGAAAAGAAATAGGAAAAAGCAATTGGAAAATTTTCTTACTTATTCCTTCTATGAAAAGTAAGTAGGAAAAACACCCTGCTAACTGGGAAAAAATGCAAATCTGAGAGGTGTCTGATATCCTTCCTGTTATGTTGAAAGAAATGGGGAACTGGAAGCAAGTGAGAGGGGAAGAAAAAAACCCAAAGCAAATAATCAGCTTGTTTACGAAGAAGATCCCAGCAGCTGGATGAGCAGCAGGAATGGAATGGGCTGGGATGGTCTGGCCTGAGCCCACACTCCCCACAGGCACAGCCCCCTCGAAGGAGTGGCAGCATCCCCAGCCAGTGACCTCAAACAAATTGAACCTCACTCCTCCCCGGGGCTGGGCAGCTCCTGAGCCTGAATTAACTCTGCTGGGGCTTTCCTTCTCTGCTCTCCCCTTTGTTTCCAGCTTTCCTACTCCTGGTCGTGCATTTAGGTCCTTCCCACACCATCCTGAGCTCGCTGGTTCCTAAATGAGCTGCCATGCATCCCGATGTCCCAGCAGAGTGAGGAGTGTCCCCGTGACCCTGGCTGGGACCACACCTGCTGGAGGTGCTGCTGGAGCAGCCTGCAAATCTCTCAGGCACTTTATGTACTCCAAAGAAGCATTTGGGGTGATTTCCTTTGCTCCCTCTGAGTCCATTTCCCTTTGATTTCCCCCTCTGTGTCTCTTTTTTCCTTTTCCCTTCCCAGTATCCCCTTGCTTGATCCATGCTCACTATAGTGCTGCTGCCATGTATTTTCCTCTCTTCCCTTGTTCTACTCTTTCCCACTTTCTCTTTTTAGGTCCCTTTCGCTTTATTCATTCCCTTTTCCTGTCACCTCTTCTCAGTTACCCTCACCTCATTCCTGACAGGTGAGGCTTCTTTTTTTGCTAAGTTGCTGCACTTCTTTTCAACATCACTTTTCATGCCTACACACACACAGAGCAAACCCCTCACATACTACACAAAGAGCCAGAGGACATAAAACAGCTGAATTTGCTTTTCCTGAGAAGACTCCATGTCACATCACCGCTGTGATATCACAGGGATATGGAAATGAAGGACATTTGGGCACAGGGCCCTCCATCACTGCACTCCCATCTCCTCCCCATGTTCACTGTCCTCTCGTGCTGGCTGTGGTGGGGTGCTAAGGTGGGAAAAGCACAAAAACTCTGATTTTGGCTCACAGAACGAGGTGGCACCAGGGCACTTCAGTGCCCAGATACTCAGCAGCTGAGTCAGGGAGGCAAAAGTTCAAAGAAGGGCAGCATCTACAATCAGAAACATGTTTTGGGCCTGAGGACTAGAGGAGTTAAAAATAGAGACATGTGGGCTTAATTACAGAACAAAGGGAAAAGAGGCTAGAAAAAAGAACAATTTTGGGAAATTAGGAACAGTTCATCAACCAGAGCATTGCAAACAACCTCAGACACCGCTGCTGCTTTCCCCACCGAAGAGATCCACATCATCTAACAGATGACCCCTGCTCTGCGTGGGCATAAAACACATGGGGGGCTAAAAATGAGATGTGCAGCTGACAGGATGATTCTTGCATGGTAAAAACAGGGGTTAAACCCATCCTTGTAGAAACTGCACAGGCACAAAAGCTGTAGCAAAACCCACAAAATACAAAACCTGCCTGATCTCTCATCGACCAGGCCAACTCATGCCCTCTTCCTCAGAGCCTCAAACCTTGCTCCCCTGTAAACTGAGCAGATTCATCTCCTCAATTTATCCTCTTCTATTATCTCTCTCAAAAATTCTCTTTTAACTTTTTAAATTGAATATATATTTGAGCAATACTAAGACTATGAGAATATTAAATTTCAACCTATTAGATATTTTTGAATGTCATATTTCATTGGGTATTTATACAACTCTTTCTAGACATTAAAACTCCGATTAGGGCAGTAACAAGTCGGTGGCAGTACAATTTAAAAATGGCCTAATGGGGTAACACTGCAGCCAAACTCCATTTTGATTTGGGCCTAAACCCTTCATTAGCCCTCAGATCTCCTGACCCAGTTCTGTTGGCCTGTTTTGAACTGGCTCTGTGCTTGTACAGATGGTAGGAGATTGTCTCAGCCCTGAAACCTACCACAGCAGAGCAGTAGCCAAAGCAAGCATGGAAATTACTGGATCGGTGTGTTTGACTGCTGCTCTTCTTTCTTCTTGCTCTGATTCCAGCAGGGATGTTTGAACATGCCTGGCTCTGTGCACTGTCCAGTGTGAAATCCAGCTGGACTTGGATTTCACATTTGCCAGCAGCACTTGGGAGTAAGTGCAGTGGCTTCCTGGCTCTGTCTTATTTTGCAGTGTTGAAACACCATTTTCAAATGTTATCTTTTTGTTCCAGCATTTATAGTTCAAGCTTCTGTAATACTGGACATAGACTGAGACAAATCCTTATGCAGAACTGTTTCTTTCCATTAAAACCTGCCCAACACAAGCCAGAGAAATGCCATGGTAAATTTAGAGGCTTCATGCAGCACAGGGAGCCTCTTTATGGCAGAGATCTCACTGTGTCACGAAACTGATAAAGAAGCAATAAAAACGAGTGTGAACCTTTTTGGTGATTGATTGTGGCGATTACACAGAAAAAAAGGAACTGATTTTCCCTCCCAGCCCATTTGATTAACCTAAGAACTTTCCCCTCAGAACACGAAGAAACATCAGCCAACCTTGAGGACCTGCAGTCCTGAACAAACCCTGTCCCATCCAGAACGAGAACCTACACTTATTACCCAACCATGCAACAACTTGTTGTGGGTTTTGTCAAAACTGTTCTTGGACACAGAGTATCTCCTCCAGTACTGATAATTTACACTCATTTTATCACTGAAACCTGTTTGCTCTTCTGCTTCGAGCTGCTCAGATATGGCAGAGATCAGTACTTTGAAGGAATCTGAGGATATTTGTTTTGGATCGTGTTTTTTTTTCGAAAGACAGCGAAGAAAAAAAACACCTTTTTTTTTTTTTTTTTTAAAGAAGAAAAAGATCTCTGACTCAGCAATCACAGAAAGAGCCACTGACACCTATTGCAGAAATCTGCAAAGATGACTTTTTTATCTACCTGAATTTTATCTGATCATCATCATCTGTACATTTTTCCTGACATCTAGAATGGGTGGAAGAAAAAAAAAAAAATCTGTACTTGAACTAACAGAATAATGATCATCTTTCCTCTAAATAAATAAATAAACCTTATTTGCTCAAAAAAACCAAACAAGGACATGAGAAAACATTCTTTTGGGTCCAAAGGGTCTCCATGGGCAATCAATCTGACTTCCTTTTCCATCCATCTGTACCCTGGATGCCACTAATGCCTATAAGAAGATGAGCCTTTCTCCCAAGATGTATCCATGGAGAACTCCAGGATCTCTATGCTGCAGGAATTATTTCTGGTCACTGAAAAAAGGGAGAACAATTTGAGAGTGCAGCATCTAAGTTGTCTCCTGTGGACATTAGAGCATGGTAGGGAGCAGCTTGAAAACAGCGTTTTCTAATTTCCAAAGGAGTATTTGAAATAAACTTTCCTCTTTCTCCCCTGAGGTATTACTGAAATGACAATTTCTTTCCGTTTCCAAGCAAAGAATGTTTCCAAAAATATTTTCTTGCTTAACCCCAACAGGCTGCTAAGACATCAAATTACAAACGTTTATTTTCTGCAACTCCCAGAGTTTTATTTCTCCTTCTTTTATGTAGGCCTGCTTTGCAAAGCTCGATCTCCAGTGCCTAAATGTGGAAAGGCCGATAATTTACACTGGAACCAGCATTTGGGGAACTTGCGTATCTGGAGAGCTGGTTTGAATAGAAATTGTAAAAATGCACTAAAGAGGAAAATTGACTGCCAGAATTAGACTGGCACACTTCAGGATTTTAAAGGCCAAGCTTTCTGCAGAATGGCCTGATTAGCTCTGTGTAAATTCATTGCTGAAGTACAGATAATGCTGGTGATCCTCAAAACTCTGAAAGATGAAACGTGCAGCCAACATTTGAATGCACAGATTTAAGCTCTAGGGTATTCTTTTGGAATACAAAGCGTGTTAAGTGTGGTAAAGCACTGGACATGTTCAGACAATGCTCTGCCAGGAGGGTGGCTGAATATTCTCTTCAGTTTGACCTCAGGGCTCTGTTCTTGCTTGAGGTTTTCTCTTCCCCCAGCAGTTGTGATGCTCAACTTTGCTTCAGTGGGAACATACTTAGTAGCAAGCTGGGAGTTTTCCTTCCTTGTTCCTCCAGCAGATTTGGGAATTTCAGTTCAGTCCTTTATGACAAGGTTTCCAAGAAGCACAAGCAAGTTTGATGTCTGGGCACTTTGACCAAGATGCTGTTTCTGTTACTGCCTTGGAGGGCTGGATGGGAACTGATGGCGAAGGAAGGCAAAGCTCAAGATCCCAGCCTGAATCCAGCAATCCACAGAGCTGTAGGAGGTTGAGGCCTTCTGCCTCCTCAGATATTATTTACAGGAGCAAGGAGTGACAGGAAAGGGTGGGGGGATGGCTTCAAACTGACTGAAGACAAGTTTAGATGGGATGTTGGGAAAGAATTCCTCCCTGTGAGGGTGGAGAGGCCTGGCACAGGGTGCCCAGAGAAGTTGTGGCTGTCCCTGGATCCCTGGCAGTGTCCAAGGCCAGGCTGGACAGGGCGTGGAGCAGCCTGGGACAGAGGAAGGTGTCCCTGCACATGGCAGAGGGCAGCACCGAATAATTTTAAAGCCACTTCAAACCCAAACCATTCTGGGATTCTGTGAATCCTCCATCTGCCCCTCACCTCCATCTGAAAACCCCTGCCAACAACGGATATCTGACCGTGCCCTCCAGGTGCACTGCTTCAAGCAAGGAGAGATCTGCATTTGCTAAAAGCCAGCTAATCCAGCTTTTACCCACATTCTCCATTTGGCCCTTTAATCACAAGATTTCACGCACAAATCTACCCAGAGGAGAAAATGCAGAACGTACAGTTTCAACTTTCCCTCGTGCCGCGTGTGGATCCACGCCTGGCTCTGCTAGAAAAAGAAACCCCCTTAAGTTAAAGAGGGCAGTAATAGACATTCCATGCTCACACCTGCTAGGGTTTCATTTCAGTGACATCATTTATCAGGCTGACTCTGCCAAAGGGAAGAAGTTCACGTTGTAGGATTCAAAAGGATGAAATGGGTTAGGAAGGCCTCGGGTTTCAAAAGGACATGCCAGACGCGGGCCTTCGGTCTGCTCACCCGACTTCATTCCTGGAGATTTGCATTTGTAACCAAAACTTTCTTCGTTTCAACCTTGAAAAGCACTTAGAAAATGAAAACACATTCCAGACAGTAAAAAAGGCTGCGTTAAAAAAGCTCATATTGTGTTTTGGAAAGACATGAAGAGAATTTAGGGGGATTTCATGCGGATTCTCTAGCGAAAAGGCATGCCAGATAAAAAGCTTAATCACGTTAACTCTCTGCAAGACAAAAGGACTGGCACACTTTGTGTATGTCAACTTACAGAAATCCTAAAACTCCTCAAAAGGGTTCTTGCAACTTAATACACTCTGCAGACTCTTTTTAGTTCCTGGGAGACGCCTTCTCATATTAATTTCCTTTTTTCACCTTGCTATGTATAACAAAAGCTGGACAAATGTCAGCGACTCAAACACACAAACACAGGTGACTAATCTAGCTAAGCCTCGGAAATAACTGTGTGAATAAAATACAAACCAGTCTAGCTAATCTAGGAATGAAGAGGAGGAGATCTCCAAGCAGCAGAGATGAATTCTATTCCCGCTCCAAGCACTGAATGAATAAAAGGCTGAAAAGAAAATTGGCATGTGAGGATCCCCTTTTCCCTGCTGTTCCGAGCTGGTGTTGCATTTCTGCCTGATTGTGTCCCTTATGGCTTTGTGCCCTTGTGTGCACCCTTGCACCCTCTCAGCCTGACTGTTCAGGCACATGTGACAGCAGGAAGAACGAGTGAGCGGAGCAGAGGGTGAAAAGGAAAGCTGCTCAGAGACTAGCAGATGGCACACTTCTGCTCGGGGCCGGTGTCCCTGAAAGGCTCATTCAGACACCAACACAGAAACAAGGAATCCCACAGGATTCTCTGCTGATTGTCTCTAGAAATGCTCAAAAATGTTGTTTTCTACTTTAAAGGGACTGCGTTAGAGAAATCGAACACTGTGAAACCAGGCAACTCTAAAATCCAGTAGAGATGGGAAAGGGTCAGATTACTCCATCCAGACATTTTCCCTCCTGCAAATTGTCACCATTTGGTGAAGTTCTCTTACAAAACAATTGTTTTCCTAGATCACAGCGCATCTTCCTGCAAAGCTCCTTCTTTTATTCTGACTAATGTAGGAAGGACCATGATAATGGGTGTGGAGGGTTCCTTCTCCCCAGGATTCGCTTTCAGCCTCTGGCAATTTGTAGCTGAGAAATATTCTAACACTCCATGAATGTTCCTGTGCTTAAAGACCTTCAGTGAGCACTTTATTCCAGGATTTTACCCAGCTGCTTTCTGAATCCACATAAACTCCCAAGATCCACAAAGAATTCTCCAGGTCAACCAGGAAATACATGAAGAAATGTAATATTTTTGTTTTCTTTTGCTGTGGGTTTTTGCCTTTCTTTTTTCCCCTGTTTCTGTTTGAATCTTCCACCAGTTGGTTTAGGTCAGTTCTCCTACAACAGGTGCCTAAACCTGAGCAAGT
The DNA here is from genome assembly GCF_015227805.2 of Hirundo rustica. Taxonomy (NCBI): domain Eukaryota; kingdom Metazoa; phylum Chordata; class Aves; order Passeriformes; family Hirundinidae; genus Hirundo; species Hirundo rustica. The sequence goes on from NC_053451.1 coordinate 1,773,433, forward strand.
AGAATTTCCCACAGAAGGCCCTCAAAAGGCAGCTCTGGGGCCTTCTAAAAGCAAGATTCTCTTGGCACTTAAGAGAGCGGGGAATTTCTCTGACCTGGAGCTTATGGGATGATGCTTTAACAAGATTAGGGAGCAGTAACAGAACCCATGGGAGTCCCAGACAGAGATATTTGGGGGAAAACTTCAGCAAGGTGCACATTTCTACTGGCAGTTTGATTTGAGGAGGGAGAAGAGCACAGAGCAGTCGTGGCTATTCTTTACCTCTCCTTTCTGTACTACTGTGAGGTTTTGGCAACTCTTCTGGGCTTGGACTGCACGCAGACAAAAGGAGCCTTTTCCATACTGATGAAAACATAGAAGGGAAAATTGGTATAGCTCTTCTGATGGGAAAATGAAGATCAAGAATGCTGTTAAATTATAATATAGGCCTAGGAGAAAATAGAGGATGATGGAAAATACTGACAGTCTAGCTGGCTTTTAATGAAGGATAACATTTTCCATTACAGGAAACAAAAAGCACTGGAAAACATTTTGAGGAGCTATCATTTAAAGTTTTGGGTTTTAGTGGGAAATGTCCCTGCTCAAATTGTATTCATGATACAGTCTCATAAATATGGGAACGTAAGTTGCCTTTAAAGTTTTGGCCTTTCTTCAGCATCTATTTTTTTAAAATCATTTCATATTGTAGTAACTTTTTGTTTGCTTTGAAGAGAAAAAACATGTTCCTCTCTGTGTTTCCATTCCCCTCCCAGTTCTCTTCTTTTAATGAGATGTTTGACTCAAATATCATCATTCATGCTGCCCTCCTAAATTTTTATGCTCTCTCTATTCTTGCTCCTGGCAACATCAGAGTCTGCCTTCTCCCTCTGCAGAGCTAAACGGCTTTCTTAAACCCCAGAATTCTCCAATCAACACCTAAACTGTGCTTCTGTCACCTCTTGAGCATAAATTCTTTTTCATTGAGTAATTTATCAATAAATCTACTTAACAAAGAAACATCCTTTAAAGAAAATGAAAATGGTTTGCATTTGTCCAAAGTGGATAAGGTTGGTTGAGATGCTCTGACCTAATCCCAGTTCAGCTACCAAATGTAGGTCTCTTCTTGCTAAATAAGGTTTTTTGTGATGAAATTAAGCTCTTCTGATTAGAGGGGATAATTTGTGTACCACTGAAGATGCCTTTTGAGCTATATATTAGCAGCTTACAACACGGAAAAATTCAGATTCCTTAATTTACTATCAAAGTCGTGGTAAGAGGAAGATAAGATAAAGGTGAATAACACAAACCACCAAAACAACTTCATTTTCTGTGATTGCTGAAATTAAATTTACCAACCTTTGGCAAAAGCTGATCCTTAATTCCTCTTGAGGGGGTGCCATTTACAACTGCTTCATTTAAATCAAATTATTGCCATTGAAACAGGTGAAGTTTCATTGAAAGGTCAAAAAACACACTGTCTTTCAGTCATGAAAAATGAGGTGGTTTGGGTTTGTCTTTTTGTCTACTTGAAAGCTCTATGGCTCTACCAGCAAACTGCTTTGCCCAGCTCTATCCAATGGTATTTGAGATTCTGGATGACTTGGCTCTGTTTTTCTAGAATTTCATTACTTTGGGAGTATTTACTGTCTTGCTGCAACATTTCGAGTTATTTACACAGCCCAACAGACAACTGTGCAAAGATCCTGGAGCTGGTGGGAAGCTGAGCCAGAAATGCCATGTGATCCAGTCAACAGTCCAGTCCAGTGTGACTGACCACTGGTGAGTGGCAACTTGCCAGGGGCTGGCTCTGGAGCCCTCACAATGGCAATAATTATGTTTGATTAGGCCTTTGCATCACAGAGAAACTGCATTGTCCCATCACACCAAGGCTGGACAAGTCCCTCCTCAGAAGCTGTGCTGTAAATTTGATTTATTACAGGCAAACTCCAAAGCTTCCTCACAAAACCCATGGAATGTGGCCTCTGTATCTGGCCCTCTCCTCCCAGCCACCTCAGCTCAAACATGACAAACACGTGTCCCCGTTACCCCAAATCTCATCATAATTATTATGTCTTTTAAAAGATAAAACTTACATAACCTCACAGGCTCAGCAGGACCAAAAGTTCATTCTTGGCAGAGCAGAATTACCCGTAGGTGTTTCACAAGATGAAAAACTTTCAATTGCCTGTCAGATTCAAAGGTATTTCAGGTAAGACTCCAATCTGCCTGAAATTTGCTCAGTAAAAATTAAGGAATGTTGTCACCCCACTTCAAAGTCAGTTAAATCCTGATAAAAAGTCACTGCTGAAAACTGGGCCATCACTGTATTTTGTTTGTAAGGTGGGAAGAACTTCCACGAGCACGAGATGTAAAAATCCATTTAGAATGAGGAATGGATTTTCAAATTGACAAAATCAAGTACTTAGAAAGTTTTTGCTCCTTTTTCTTACAAGTCACCAAAGTGCACAAGTATTTCAAACAGCTTGACATCTGTATTACATAAGCAGAAAGCAATTCAGCTGCTTGGAGAATATAAAAAACAACTTTGACCTTACACTGGAGTCATGCTTCAAAAGACTGATTATTCGTATGAGTAAAACTGCTCAAAAACAACTGCTTGGAAATATTCTCAGAAAGAAAATAGATTGATTGTTCTGAGGCAATAATATAATTATGGTATAACAAACTGCAATTTTTTAAAATTTTACTCCTAAGGCTTTTTCTTTTTTCACAATAAGTGCTTCATCTGCTCGTATTTGAAATATTTTATCTTTCAATATGTTTCCCCTGTTTGCTCAGTGTCTTTTTTAGCTCGCTTGAATGCAACTCTTCAAGAAGTTTGAGAGTTGCTGCTAATGGGAGAATTTTCAGGCCATGTTGCCCCTCATTAATTCTGACCCCATTATATCCAGAAACCGTATCACCGCAGGGTTAGAGATGTGTTGTGTTGGTAGAAAATACCACAGGTGTCCATTACAATAAAAGTAAATTGTGATTCAGTAAATGTTCAATGTATTCTTGATACAGTACTAAATGACATAAATTCTGGATTTATTTCAGGGAATATTTTCTCTCTGGAGGAGGAGCTACACTCATCTGGCTGAGGGGCTGAGTGGAAGCTCAGGAAATCTGGGTGCAAATCCCAACGCTGCTTCTGGTTTCCCCCACCGTGCTGGGCAGAGAACTCAGGCCCCGTTCCTGAGATCTCTTATGCAGATCCACAACTCCACTGCTGAGAGCAGTTGAGGATTTCACCAGCTCTCACCATAACCTGGCCAAATGTTAAAGACTGAGGCCATTTCCCCTCAGCTTTCCTCTGAAACCCGTGGATTTCAGTTCTTTCTGTCCATTCCCCTCCTGCCCCCGGTGTCTGTTAAGTCCGTGGATCCAGGATTGGGTTCTCCATCCAAGCAAACTGAGGTGTCTGAGCCTTGCCAGTGCCCTTAGAGCAGCACATCCCCCACAGTGTGCTTGGTTCTTGCAACACATAAAAATAAACTGGACTCCAGAACCTCCAGAAGAGCCATAAAGTTTGGAAAACACCCCTAAGGTCATCGAGTCCAACCACAAACCCAACACTGCCGAGCCCACCACTAACCCATGTCCCTCAGCACCACATCTACCAGCTTTTAGAACACTTCCAGGTAATTCCACGACTCCCTGGACAGCTCCTTCCAGTGCCTGACAATCCTTTCTGTGAGGAATTTTGTCCTAATCTCTGATCTAAACCTCCTCTGGGCCAGCCTGAGGCCGTTCCCTCTCCTCCTGTCCCTGTTCCCTGGGAGCAGAGCTCAACCCTCCCAGCTGTCCCCTCCCATCAGGGAGTTGTGCAGAGTCACAGGGTTCCCCCTGAGCCCCCCTTTCTCCAGGCTGAGCCCCTTTCCAGCTCCCTCAGCCTCTCCTGGGGCTCCATTCCCTTCCCCAGCTCCATTCTCTACCCTGGACACGCTCCAGCCCCTCCAGGGCTCTCCTGGAGAGAGGGCCCAGAGCTGGACACAGGATTTGTGCCAGCACAGGGGACAATCAGTGCCCTGCTCCCGCTGCCACACATTCCTGATCCCAGGCAGGATTCCATGGGCCTTCCTGGCCACTTGGCCCACTGAAGACTCACAGCAATTAATTCAGTCCACAAGCAAATCTTGTCACTTGGATTACAGGATCTGGTTCCTACCGAAGTATTGGAGCTCAGTTTTTCCGCAAATGCCCCTTTACAGTAGTCCAAATTCTCTCCCAGCAGAACTATTTTTTACAGAGTTTATTAAAGAAGTCAAACTAAAAAGTTGCCTGTGTCGTCCACATTGAGAGGTTTCTCGAGAAAACCAGACTGTTTTTTCCAAGTTATCTGTAATTCACCTCAGTGAAACCATTTCAAACAAGGATTTCCCCTCAATGATCTGTTCACAGAGCTCCAGACAGTAACACGACATGACATTAAACCAGTTTTAAAAGGTAATTCATTGAGTGCTTCTGATGTGTATCCTAATTCTATCACTACAGAATCACAGTTCAATGGGCTGCTTCTTGTCAAGCTCAAGCTATTCTTTTTCTACCTTACATTTTTCAAATAGTTTCTAAACCAAGGGCAGGAATTTCACACCACCAATCAAAATAAGCCACTCAGCAGAAAAGTTTCAATTTCCAGCTCTCAATAAATCACACAGATTTAAATCAGATTCGCGAATTCCACCGAAGTTATGCATTTATGTTCTCAATTTCCATAACAGAAGTTGCAACCCTATAGGAAAATCTGAACTCTCTAATAGTTACCTGCTGAACTTAATCTTGGGCAGAACTCATTTGTTTATGTCTGCTGGCCCCTCACTGGAGAAATGCTAACCACGGTACAGTATCAACATAAACTCCAGCTCATTCACTCTGGAGCTAAATGAGCAAAACAAACAACTTCCTTCCTTAAATTCAACACTGATCTCTATTTATCACACTGGTACTAACAGAGGCCAAGCAAGGACCGTAAAAAGTATCAGCTGATTTTCAGCAGAAGCGTGGGACTGTGAATCTCCTTGCAAATTCCCCTCCACCAAGACGCTGCAGCGTCCGTAAGGCGTGTGGCGCTGTGATCATCAGCCCCTTTTCCAGCCTTGATTACTGAACCTCTGCGTTCTGGTGAGCACTGCTGCTCCCCTCTGCGGGCCGACACTGCTGGGGCCTTCTCCCCAGAGCCAAAAGGAAGCTGCTCCAAGAGGGGGTGTTTTTTGCCAGGGATGCTGCAAGCAGAGCTCCACCCTTCCCCTGTGCTGAGGAATGCATGGATTCATTCCACGGCTGAGGTCCCCGAGTTCGCAGCAGAATGTGCTGCAGTCATGTCCCCAAACTGGCTTCCTATCAGGCTCCAGAACTAAGCACTGCACGTTGTCTCCTCGATGCTAACTTGGCCAGAAGGGACTCTTTCATTTAAAAACATACACAAAACAAAAGTGTGTATACGTGTGGGTAGAAACACTGGGGAAAAAAATAACATCTGTGACCTGACACCTGTGTGTCAGGAGTGATTGGTGACATCGAGGGTGCATAAACACATGAAGCAACTAGTTCAGCTTCTCCCTGATCACGAGCATCACATTTGCTTTTTCTTCAGTTGAATACAAATGCTGCGTGATTGCTTTTAATCCAAAAGTAATAAATTTGTCCTGACTGCTTAATCTCATCTCTAAATGGAGCTCTTTGGCTTCATCAGCCCCCGATTTATTGCGTTTCTGAGATAAAGCAGCCAATGTTTGATACTGTTTGGTTTTAGTGCGCTGCGTCCTTTTCAATTCCTACTTTTACTATGTTTCTGTTTATTTGAATTCCTTCTGCAGATAAATTAAAACCAGTAAGATCTTTAGAGTTCCAAATCTATTTTTTGATTTCAATTTTTTCTTTCCCCCCCTCCCAGGTTTTGCACTTGAGGTGCACACAAAGTATCAAAAGACATTTCAGATTGTGCAGCATTAGCTGAACCTCAAGATGTGTTTAAACTCTCACTTTGCAGCTCTATTGGCCAAAGCCAACATTCTGCTCTGCCAGAAAATGCCAGGTGGTAACAGAATAATTTTAGGTACTTTTTTAGCTGTGCACCAGATGGTGATAACACGAGGAATAATATCAAACAAGTATTAGCTTGTTCCTAACCCCTGCCTCCACATGCTACAGATGCAAAAGGTCATTTATATGAAGCACTCACCATGTGCTGGGCAAAATACAACAGAAATTCCAGCCAAACTGGTCCCTGGAGCGTCCAGGAAGCATCCTGGTGGAAATTCCCCAGTGACTGTGGAAAATACAAAAAGTATTATCAATCTTTTGTGAGTATGATTTGGAATCAACCACGTCAAGTAAGTACTTCACAGCATTATGTCAGTGCAACACTCTTTCAAACAAATGGGAAACGATTAAAGCAATTACAGGCTGTGTCCTTATTTAAGGCTTACCTGGCAAGAGGGGTATTTTGTGTGAAACAAGCACCCCAAAACAATGCAAGCAGTGACCTAGAATTAAAAACAAATTATTCCTCCCTTTACCTTCCATTAAAAGGAGCGGTTAGGGCTCTCTATTTCCCATGGAAATAGATAAACCAGAGGTGCCTTCTGCCTTAACTTCCCCATGCACATTTCCAGACCCTGACATTTTCTTTTCCTCAGCAAAATCAGACCTGAAATTATGGCATCTCCATGCTGGATTGCAAGTCTTAAGAAAGAATTCTGGACTTCCTCGAAAAGTGTATTGGAATAAAGTCACCCAAATTGCAATGTCAGATTGCTTGGCTTTTAATTTGAATACGAGAGTGATCCATTCCAAATGCTCCAGAGAAGTATTTCCTTCTTCAGCCCCCTCTTGCTTCCCCCTCAGCTCCTCCTCCAGGCTTCCTCAGATCATTTCCAGTTTGCTTTTAATGGAAATTCCTTCTGACCCCAATCTTCTGCCTGATGAATTCAACCCACTGCATGTATCAATCATACAAGCCTTTAATCCAGTTTATAGGGGGCTGGGGGGAACAGGAAGGAGCAATTGTGTGGAGATCAGTGGAATCAGAGCAATGTGCTCAAAACCCACCCCCAAACACGTGAAATTAAGCAGTCTTCTGATTCCTTCTGGGAGCTGAGAGGCTTTTTAATATCTTGCTGCTTCTTACTTGAGTTGGAGCAAATGCTCTGGACCTTTTATACCATCAAATTATGGGTTATTGTTCTGGTTCCAAGGTGTGCCTGGCAATATCTGTGTAGTCAAGGTCTCAGAAGCACTGAAGGCCTCTGGCTGATCTCTCCTCGTGTATGCATGGTTTGCATGCCTGTCTGCAGAGAAGCCCTCCTGCCTGACCTCTGTCCCAGCCAGCCAGCAGCACCATCCTGTGGTGCTGGCATCTCCAAACCTCTCATGGCACCAAAACAGGAAAAGCAATCCTCGAATAATCCAGCAGGCAACGCCGAAAAGTCACACTCGGAATCTGAAAGTGACTTTGACCTACAGAGCTCTTCGTGCCCTGCCCCAAGGCTTCTGTATGCAAAACCTCACAGATTTCAAAATAATCAGAGGCTGATTACACCCATAATTGGCATTTTCCACTCGTAGCCATCTAAGCCCATTTATTTCTGCTGTCACACCTTTTATGGGTTGAGTAAGAAATTCTTACCCCTGAAATCCCAGGATGGCTCAGGCTGGAAGGGACCACAGTGGGTCACTGGTGCCACCTCCCTGCTCAGGCAGGACCATTCCAGGGCACAGGGCACAGCAGTGTGTCCAGATGGCTCTGGAATATTCCCAGTGAGGGATAATACTCCACACCTCTCTGGTCTCTGCTCAGGGCTGGGCACTGCCCAGGGCAGAAGCTCTGCCTCCTGTGCAGGGGAATTGCAGGATCAGCCCCTGCCCGTGACTCTGGTGCCATGGCTGGGCCTGGAGCAGAGCCTGGCCCTGCTCTGTCCCTCCCTTCAAAATCCTCCCCAACAGTTCCACTGATTGCCTCTCTCTTGATTTATTCTATCACAAGGAGCTGATACGTCTTGAGAAAAGAAAAACGACTGAGGCAAACTCCCACTTTTATGAGACGCAACTCAAAAAACTGCCAGGTTTCTTGTCAAAATGAAGTACTTCCACTTTCCCTCCCTTCACTTGCTCACAATCATTTGATTCTTTAAAATTGAAGTGGAAAGGATTTGTTTTCAAAGCAAGTAAAGTTGAATAGGAAAACTAACTGGGCTAACTGTAGCAGTATCCTTCAGCAGTAGCTTCAGCACACCCCCATCCTCTGGGAACATTATATCTGGAATATTACTTTATTCCAGAACAATCAGTATGCTTTCAAAGCAAAGTAATTCTTCTTGGGAGGAATAAAGGAGTGGGGGAGGGAATTCAAGCCACTTTCACTCTGGGTTAGAATTCCCTACCAGCTGTTCCTTGCTGCTCAACAGAGAAAAGCCGCCTGGACAAAAATGCGCTTTTCTGCGATTCCGAGTGGACGAGGCCTTACCGTTAAAGAAGCTAGATAAGAAGTTAAAATTGACAAGAGAGAAAACACCCAACCTCAACATACAATGCCCTCATGCAAAGACTTCTTATCAACAGCAGCAGCTGTGGCCCAAAATAACTACGGTTACTTTAGCAATAATCCTGAACCATAAGACCAACTCGAAACACCTTCGGGAAAAGAAACACATGTATTATTAAAGGCTTAGATAATACACCAGTGCTTAATTTGAGTCAATACGAGTTTCTGAAGTGTGTGCAAAGCTAGAGGTGCTCACCAAATGTGTTAAAGCAGTTTCCTTTCTGTTAGTTTGGAACTGAATCCGTGACCGCAGCTCTTTCAGAAAAATATTGCTTGTCTTTAGTCAAAATTGCGCACCAAAATTGCAATAAATGTAATGATGTGAAAAGTTTTCAGGAAAATTTATTCTCCCTGGTTTTTTTTTCTCACACCAGAAGTTGCAGTGGAAAGAACCCCAAAAACTCCAAACCTTTAAACGCACAACAAATGCCTCTGTGAAAAATCCTTGATGAATTTCACGAAGGAAGTAAAATTGACAGATATACTGCAAGAAACCTGGTTGCTGTGCAAGAGCAAGGCTTGAAGGAAACAGTTCCTCAGACATAATTTCTCACCCTTCTTGCTTCATTGGTGACTTTGAAACTCAAGCCTGGTTTTGGCATTATCCCACTGTGGAGACTGATTTCCACGGCTTCTCATGGGAGTGCATTATTCATCCAGGTTAAATTTCAGAGAGTGGTAAAACAATCTCTCTCATGACAGTCTGTCCTCTCCAGGAGCAAGGGGCCTGCTCAGACACTGGGGTGTCCAGGGAAACACCACACTTCATCAGCAGGAACAGGGAACTAATCGGATTACGTTGGCTGATCCTATTTTCTAATCACAAGAAATCGTGATGGAAAGAAAACCGGAGCACATGTTCTAATTAATGCACTGAGAACTTGCTCTGGAAGGCACTGCAGCTGGGCTAAACATGACAAGATAAAAAAAAAAATCTAGAGTTCAAGGACTTACACGAAATGTAAGAAATGTATCACGACTACATTGTGGAAACATCTGTAGCATTTTGTTCCCAGCACTCTCCTTTTTTTATTTGGATAGAAAAAGATGTTGGTTGTGATGATGGTGATGGTGGCGAGAGAGAAGGAAACGAAAAATGGAAGGAGAACCTTTTAGGGTTCTTAATATCTTACCCTGGTTTCAAACTCAGTATTAACTGTGTAGAGCCATAAAGAGGGATGGGAGTCAAACAGCAAAAGTAGGATTTTTGGAGACTGCTGCTAATACAAAACTTACAGTACCTGGTGCCTCTTGGGGTGTAGCTGAATTTCATCTTGGACTGATGAATCGTGGTTTTTAGTTTTCTCTTCTCTTCTCTTCTCTTCTCTTCTCTTCTCTTCTCTTCTCTTCTCTTCTCTTCTCTTCTCTTTTTCTCTTAGGAAAGAAAAATCATGATGTTTCAGAGAGAGAACATAATTCAGGAAGTGAAATAATCTGTAAGTCATTATTAATAAATTTCTATTGAATTACAATTGTGCCAGTGATCACAGAAGTACTAATATGTGAAAATAAAAACAGTGTCTCTCACTCAGGTACCTACAGTTCAATTAGAAGGTCAAGGAGCTGGATTTTTACCTGGAGCTTTAAGTGGCACCAGAGTTTTAAGCTAGAAGCAGCAGCTGTAGAAGCACCGTGATCACCCCTGATTTCGTAAGCTCCAAAAAGCTGAAGGCTGTTTTTTTCTTCCCCCATTTAAGAGTGGCACAACATTAATGGAATAGGAATTTATAGTCCTGTAACAGTTTACAGCTTCTAAATTGAACCTCCTGACTTTGCCTCAGCAAACGTCTGTCAGTGGCAGGATTTGAATTGCAAACCCTATTCCATTAAATTTTTTTCAGTGTAGAATATGAAAGTGCTGTCAGTGACATTTTAGGGCATGCTCCACCAGCTTAGCAACGACTGAAGAAACAGAGACAGAATAATGTTGGGAGGAAAAGCCAGAGGAAATCCAGATGGGCCTTTTACATCCTCAGTTTGGTATAGAAATTGTTGAGAGAGTGGGGGATTACACAGTGACACCTGTACAATATAATATGTAAGGTACTGATAAGTTATGAAAGAGCTGTTCTTGAATGACTTTCTTGAGTTTCCCCTTAAAGAGGTCTGTGTTTTGTTATTGCAAAGGGAAAGGTGGGGACAGCTTTATGTATGCTCTTTTGCCATGTGTATTCCCTGCTTAACTCTTTCTTGAAACACAGGCCAGATGCCAGAGCTTTTCAGGAAGCATTAGGTGAAATTTAATGTCCCCCGAGCTTTAACATCGTGTGAATAGTTCCTAATGGGTTTCCAAAGAGGGACTATCAAACAATTCTTAAATAAACCTGCTCTGAGCACCACAGAGCACGAACTGTAGGCAGCAGAGAAGATAACAAGCAGTATCTGCTCAAACAAAAAGGAGAGCCTGGGCCATTCAAGGAGGGAAGTAGAAATAGTCTGTGCTACAGGTTTTTTTCCCCCCTCCTTCTTCTTGCTCCTTCTGCCTCATCCTTCAGTGTCCTTGTGGGAGCTTCTGGAGGAAAATGAGTCCACCAAGTTGGTTAGAGAAAAAGGCTGAGAGAATTGGGATTGTTCAGCCCGGAGAAGAGAAGCTTTGGGGTGACCTCGTTGTGGCCGCCCGGTACCTGAAGGAAACCTGCAAGAAAGATGGGGAGAGGCTCTTTACAAGGGTCTGGAGTGACAGGAAGAGCGGGAACGGCTTCAAACTGACAGAGAGGAGGGTTAGATTGGATATTAGGAAAAAAATCTACCCTGTGAGGGTGGGGAGGTCCTGGCAGGTTGCCCAGAGGAGCTGTAGCTGTCCCTGGATCCCTGGAAGTGCTCAGGGCCAGGTTGGATGGGGCTTTAAGCAACATGACCTAAGAGAAAAGTGTCCCTGCCCACGGCAGGAGGGTTGGAACTGTATCATCTTCAATCCCTTTCAACCTGAGCACCTGTGTGATTTCCTGATTCCTTGTACAAGCACGAAGCAAAACTCCCAGCTCCCCTCATTAGGAGCCAAATGGAAGAGAAGCTCAGAAACAAACGGTGTGCTCATCACACAGCCTTAAACTTCCCCAAGAGCTCCCGTCCCTGGGAGAACCCGGTCGCCAAAGCAGCAATTCTGCACTTTTGCAGCTCCCCGGGGATCGATTAAGAGACTATTATACTCTTTACTGCTGCTGCAAGATGAAAACAGCCAGCATCTCCAAGGGAACTTCTTGTAAAAACCCAAATTGAGCTTAATGAGAAAAGACTCTTGACAAATGCTGTTAGATGTGAGATGCATTTAGCACTTGTTAGGAGCCGTATTCCTGACTTACTGAATTTATAAGTTAAGTCATGCTCCAGTGTTGATGTGAAGGAGCCTGAGACCCGTGGCTTTGACAAGGCTGAGGGCACTGGGTACATGGAGCAGGCCAAATTAATGGGATTCACATTAACTTGCATTAAATATATCAAAATGAACAGCCATAGCTTGGGTTGAGTTGAATTTGAAAGCAGCTTTTTTCTCTTTAATGTGTGAGAATACACAGTTCTTTTGGAAAAGAAAAAAAAAAAAAAAATCAAAGTATAGATAAAAGAGAACTGTGGACAAACCTTAGAAGAATTTCTCAGGAAGAATAAAAACCAGCAATCAGGTTTGTGACATTTGTCACCAAGCAGTCTGTGATCCCCTCTGTGAGCTCCAACATCACTGAATTTTAAGGGCATTGTGTGAATTTGAAGGACATTGTGCAGTCACTACATCAGGATGCTGTCAGGTTTGTCTGAGTTCTCCCCTGTTTTGAGCTCCATTCAACCCAAAAAGGTGGGTAAGGAGAAGGAGGAATCATCCTGCCTCGTCCTACAGCTGCTGTGGTCCTGGCTCTGAGGCAGACAGGCATCAAACTCCAGGGCAGCCTCAGAGATCTGCCAAGATCTTTCTGGAAGTGCCACCTTTCAAATCAGAGGAGGTGGGCTGTGCCCATATCCTTGTGCTGCCACATCTTTAGCACATTTGAAAGTGCAACCAAAGTAAAGAGCAAGTGCATTGGAAGAGATTTTAGGGGCAAGTGTTTAGTACAGCTGGAAAAGCCTTTATGCTCCTGCAGTGCAGGTACAAATAACAGAAAGCTGAATTAAGAATACTTTTTTTTTCCTACTGTATGGGAAGATTTTTTCATTTCTAAAGCAAAAAGGGGTATCTGTGCCCCTCTGTCTGCAGAGCAAGGTGCAATTCCCACAATCCCTGGTACAAAGGAGGCTCCAGCTCCAAGACAGAGGCATTATGAGATTCGGAGGCCCTAATAAAACTGCTCTGTCCTGCACATTTAAAAGTTATATCCAAAGGTCCCTTTTCTTTCCCTCTGTTTTTCTCTGTGCTTAAATGCATCCAGTTTCTCTCCCGTCTCAGCAATCCCATGTTTGTGTGCCCAGCTTCCACGGCAGGCAGGACAAAGGGGGCTGTTATAAACCCAGTCCCAGGCAGCCCTTGCTCACAGGCCTCACACCTCTATTTCTTCCATAAATTCCAGGCAAATCTCTACTCTAAGAGGCAACTGCTGAGTTGGCTGCTGGCCCTGGCAACCGCAATTTCAAATAAAATGCAACAGAGGAGAAAAGAAAACTACTTTTCTTCTTAAGGACAACAAAACAAAATTAACTACTGCTGGAGGAAAAAAAAAAAAAAAAAAAAAGGAAGGATTTTAGGTAATGGCAATAAAAATGGGTTCAAATTTAAACCAGAGTGAGAAAATAATTCTCCAAAAAGGTTCCTATTTAAAGATCAATGGGACTCAATCTCAATAAAGTGAGAGAATTCCTTAGAGGTAATGGATCCCTGACTATTTGTTCCAGAGGGGAATCAATGTCTCTTTTCAGGACAATTTCCTCTGTACCTGTGAGCCACGGTGAGGTGGGCAAATCCTTTCCCTGCAGCTTCCCCCTTCCAGCCTCGTGTTTTGATTGATTTAGCAGCCACCTGGCCTAAATGGCAGAAATAGAATGAGAAACATTTAATTAACGTGACAGGAAATGCTCCGAGTGTGCTTGGAAATAGCAGGGAAAACATTAACATGTCAGTAATTATTTCACAGATTTACAATCCTTTCAATTGAGGCTTTTATTGACTTAACAAACAAGGTTATCCCTGTGCTGCCTTTAATCCATTTACAGTTAGTTGGGTTTTTTAATCAAAGATATGGGTAAAGGTAACAGGAGACCACTCATTTCACACATGGAGGTATGAGGTGCTCCGGGAACGAGCAAACCCTCAGGGGCATTTTGCAAAATGTTTATTACCTAAGGCTGGAAAGAATCCCTGATATTTAGATTCTACATCATGCTATGGAAATACGTCTGATGAACAGGGAAAAAACCAACAAAGGAAGTGGAAGAAAAGTTTGAGTTCTCTTTTTAAAGGGTTTTTTTTTTAAAGGAAGAAAAAACCCACCACCTTGCTCATACTAGAAATTTGTTCTTCAGAGTCATGAATCTGCAAATTCTTTTCAACGACTACAAATTTCAACAAAACCAAGCCCAGCATTTTGAGAGGAAAGAGAAAAGTCTAACACTGTGAGCATCTGTTTCTTGGAAAACCAAGCTTTTCCACTTGTATTTCCACCTAATTGCAGAGGCTTCTCTGCTAATCAGAAATATCAAAATTTGCCGTCAATATTTGTCACAAGACAAGCACACAATTTAGAAAAGCCTAATTATTCAACAGCAGCAATCAAGAAAACACAGAATGTGGCGCTTCTGCAGAAGATCAAAACATTTCTTCTGGAGTATTAAGATAAGTAATTGAGCCCACAACCCCACTGGATTATTTCAAGTGTATAAAGTCCTGAAAAAAACCTCCCAGCGCTCCGTGCTGAGCAGGGCAAATTCTGTGGAGGGAAACAAATTTCCCTAGGTGACATGTGAAATGAATCTTAGCTCTGCTCTTATCAGAGCCTGGTGCCAGCAGGAACAGCTCTGGCTCGCTCTGAGGAGAAACACTGGGACACGGCATACCAACACCTCCCTTTATGACGCCTTTTCCTGAGGAAAAGTTAAACCAGCTCCGTGCAGAAAGGCAGCTGAAAGGTGCACGAGTTACTGGCGTGCAGACGGGCTGCGTGCGAAACGAAACACAAAATGCATTCGCCGGCGGAACGGAAAAGCAGGCGCGGTGGGAGCTGCAGGGATGGCACACTGGAATTACTCCGATTGCTTTCTGATACAACACACTGAGGCCTCAGCCTTGCCAAGAACCCATCTTTGGCCTCTGGAAAGGCTCCCTGCAGGATGATTTTTGTTTATGTTAAAGCTGGCCACGATTATGATAGTAAATGTCTTGAAAGGACACGAGGGTCAGGCTTTACTGCTGACTGGGAAAACCTGTGTTTAGAAATGCCAGCGCGTCCCTAAGAGTCTCATGAAAGGAGATGGTTTATTAATTGAACTCTGGCATTTCAGCCACCAGGCTGCAGCAATAAGAGGAGTGGCTGCACAGGTGTGGCAGGCACTGGATGCTGAAGCGGTTCAAAGGCTCTGACACAGAACTGGAATGCTCGGGGTCATCCCCACGGTCAGATCAGAAACCACAGCTGGGAGACTTCAGCCTCCATCAGCTGCAGAAGCAACAAAACCATAAACCACCCTTGTTTCCTAGACAGACATCAGTGTTCTCTTCATTACAGAACAAGATTTCTAACTTTCTCCCCTTTTGATAAAAAGAGAAGTGTGAGCTGTGACCCGCTGGCCTGGACCAGAAGCCTGAAATACCTCTGTGGACGTTCTCCAGTTCTGCTGCCAAGGCCGCGGCCTCCTTCGCAAGGGCGAAATCAAAACCTCCGAGGGGCTAAGTTCTCCAAGAGCTGCAAGACTGAAGAAGCTGTTCCTTTTCCAGAAAGGGTAACAAAGGTATCTTTATATACCCTGCTCAAACAACAGGAGCTGTGGGAAGAGGAGGGGGAGCAGGAGCAGAATAAGATATTAAGAAGGCCTTTATAAATTCTTATACACCGATTTGAGGAAGGAAGAAAATGTAGCCCACGAGGGCGAGTTCAAAGCAGCAGCTGATATTGTCCACGCTGTTCAAAAAGTGCTTAAAGAGCTCCCTGAAATTCTGATGGCAGCTCTTTTTTGCACCTCAAATGTAAGACATAGGTGACAAAAAAAACCACCCAGGTAGATTTGGAGTATTTTAAAGCTGAAGAAACTGTTCCTGAACTGTGGCCTATAGATAGCTACATGTTCCCAAAATCCTTGTGAGAGGTTGCTGTTGAAAGATGAGGCTTTTTCCTTGTTTCCAACTGCAAAAATACCTGAAATCCATGATATTCCTCTCCAGAACTATACTTCTGCTGGAGGTCACCCTGGAGCACGTGACCTGATCTTTAGTAGGAAGGGACTGGACACCTGATGTGAATTGAAGCGATCTCTGCATTAAACTGGTGTTCGTACTATAACACCCTGTCCTGAATTATCATTCCAAGGAAAAAAAAAAAATCCCTGTAAACATTTCTTAGGTGCATGGCCTATTTTATTTTTCCCTTCTGTGCTTCTAATCACATGAAGCAACCATAGCTGCAATCTTTTTGAGAAACATCAAATAAAATCTTCGTCCTGCTCCTTTGAGTTCCACAGCCTAATTCCTCTTGCATGAATTTTTCACCCTTATTAACTAAAACCTTAATTCAGTGGGGAATACCAAGAAAAAACAGAACAAAACTATTTGTGAAATGGTAAATCCACCCCATTATTAATTAATTAATAGGAGAGTGTGTGCCTGTGTCAATATATATAAATTGTCCTGACCAGGAGTATGGGGCTCATTTGCAGGATAATGTATTTTCATTTCTCAGAGTGTGAAAACAATGAAATAATCACCTTTTGCAACGTGAGCAAGCACTGTGGATTTTGTTCCAACTTCACATTTCAGCACTTTGTCCTGAAATGTTTAGGAATACACAGAAAGTGTACAAACCTGAAACTGTCTAACATTAAGCAGACCTTTCTTTTCATACAAATATATATACATATATATATATAAGAATATGAAGAAACTATAATTTCTATCTCCTAAAGACTAACAATTTTCACAGTTACAACTTCAACAGCAATCTATTTATTCCAAGGTGTTCAGCAATAAAGAAGAGCATTTCTGTTCTGCTATCATGTCTTTTTACATCTCATTCAAGGATATATAATTCCTATTTTTTCAAGCCTGTAGGTAGGGTAAATCTTGGAGGACTTGGTCCATTCCTCTATCACGTGAAGTGTTTTAAGGAAAGAAGAGTGTGAAAAGTTTTGGAGCCTATGAAGCAGAACGCACTATTTAAAAAATAAAATAAATTATGGGGTTTGTTTATTTGTTTCTCCAGGGCTGAAACAGAGGAACATGATTTTAGAAAGAAATGATGCTACTGACCACTAAAAAGCCAATCCCAGGACACTTGAGGGAGTCACACTGTCTCTGATACTTAAAGAGGAGCAAAGGAGATAAAAATTGCAGGTAGAGAGTTCCTATAGAAATAGATTTTGATTGCTGCTGTCAACTTGCTTTTTCTGTAGAAGGCTTTTCATCACTCTCCTCCTACTCTAATGTGGTTCATGGTGGCTGAGCAGAACAGAATTCAGTAAGAAAAAAAAGAAATATAAGCAGTCTCTGGGCAGCATTTCACCTTGTTTATGTTAAGACTTAGCTGAAAAATGAGATTCTCAGGAAAAAAATTCCGAACCTGCTCTTTCTTTAATGTTTTATATAATCTAAGGTAAGGGACAGGGACACAGAAGTGTTGTTAAAAGAGCTGATCAGCCCTACCTCCTGTCAGCTCTTGCCTGAGAGGAGTTTGCTATCTGGACCTTATCCTCTAAACCTTGGCTTTCCACGTTTTAAACGAGGATTTAATGCCCGTGGAAGGTGTTAGGCTGACGGTCCAAGGAGCGGGGAAATAACCTCAAACAGTGCACGCATCACACCCTTCATAAAAATATCACAGCACACTGTAAAATTAAATTAGACTCCTTGTTTTGCCCACAGATCAAATACACCACAAGGCAGAGGAATGCAGGGGATTTTTTTCTCCACCACCCTGCAAAAAGAACTTCAACACCAACTCCCAAGACTTCCTCAAAGGCGTGTGGCTAATCCCAGTTGGTCTCCGGTCCTCTTTAATAAGCCTGAAAAAAATTATGTGGTCACAGCTAGTACAAGTTGAGCTGGTGTTTTCTGTGGCGTAAACATCCAAGGGGAATTAGCCTGTACCAGTTTTTCCTCTCCAAGGTGAGAAATCATGAAATGCAAGCATAAAACATGTGATTCCAAGGCTGATGGGTTTGAAGGAGTGCCCTAAAAGGGGACAGGAGACCACAGTGGATAACCAGTAGCTTAATCTCAAGAATCACAGCCACTTTGAGGAAAACATTTAGGCAATTGTACTTTTCTCCAGCGTTTCAGTCGCAGGAGAAGAGCGCAAACTCTGGCAAAAAGAAGCGCTTTTTTGGGGGCTATTTTTCTACAAAAACATTTGAAAGATAATGCACAACAGTTTACACTGAAAAACAGAAAAGCCACGGGGTGCTAGGATAAACAGGATTAAAACCATGAATCAATCCTATTTCAGAGGCTGTCACTATGGGGAAGGAATTGGCTACTCCTTAGCAACTGCCCATATTAAAACATTTATGCCAACATAACATTTGCACTCCTATTTTTGTTTATAGACTAGAAATGTATTTTTGTGCCTGGTGTACTCTGGCACTCCCCAGCTAGGGAGGTAAAGAAGGCAGGAACTGTGGTCGACCCTAACCAGGAACTCTGCACACCGAAATCCCTGCCAATTCTCATCCAACATCTCACCCACCTTTTCTTGGAAAGAGCTTGTCATTTTCTCCTGACCTCTTTCCACTCAAAGAAAGGAGGAAGAAACCAGGAGGAAGAAAAGTAAATATTTTTGTTTGTTTGAGTTCAACTGGATGCATATTATTTAGTTGTGGAAATACGATAAAATAACAGAACAACAGAATCATAGAGTGACTTGGGTTGGAAAGGACCTTGAAGCTCATCCAGTGCCACCCCCTGCCATGGGCAGGGACACCTTCCACTATCCCAGGCTGCTCCAGACCTTGTCCAACCTGACCTTGGGCACTGCCAGGGATCCAGGGGCAGCCCCAGCTTCTCTGGGCACCCTGTGCCAAGGCCTCACCATCCTCACAGGCAAGTATTTCTTCTTAATATAAAAATTCTAAACCTACTTTTTTCAGTTTGAAGCTGTTTCACTTCACATCCTTTTGTCAAAAATACCCACACTGAACAAAGCAAAGTGAGTGCATTGAATATGTGCTTTCCAAGTAACTGATCTAGAGAAACAACTCTGTTGTCCAGTACAGCATCTGGTCAATAAAATGGCAGCAACTCCCATGTAATTATTAAATCAACATATTGATGCCTTTCAGCCTTACTGCATCTTGTGTAATTAGGCAAGATGCAGATGATGATTATAAAACATGGAATCTATTATGTCATGGCCTGTTTAATCTGGTTATAACCCAACCAACCAAAATTTTGTGAAATCCATCCAGGATTCAAATGGCTTTTTCACATGAGCTCAGAGCTCTTTTACTGTTGCAAGCAGGCCACTTAATTCCCAGGGAAAGGAGTGGTCTGGAAAGCGATATGGAAACGAGCCTTTCCCTTTTGGGGAGCCAGTGGTCATATTCCCCTAATAAAAAGTAACCTGTAGCTGTGGTGGAAAAGACATTTACTAAGAGAAAGCTGCTTGAGAAAGAAAGCACAAGAAGTGTTGCTCAGCATGTATTTTGACCGGGGAATTTCAGACCAGTTTAGCATAAAAAGGACAAGAGCTCTCTTTTTACCTCATGAAAAAAAACCACTCACCATTAGCAAGTCAACTGCTCCAGCTGGGCTGTTGTGTGTCAGCACAAAGCTTCCATTGTGGCCAACAGCTGTCCCAGCCCAGGTAAAAACACCTGAAGGGAGATAACAAGACCAGAGATGAGGCTGGAGATCCGTATTTCTATTTCCAGGCATCATTTCAAGGATATTGACGTGAACATTTTTTTTTCTTGTTTTGTACATCAGTTTCTTGTTCAAGAAACACCAGTGATGTGAGAGGGATGGCTGTGCCTAAAATTAAAACACCCATCGGAAATGTTGCTTCAATTAAGGCGAAAATGACGCTGAAATCAAGAGAACAGAGTAAGAGACGACCTCATTTTGACTATAGCGAATATTGTACAGGAAACACAACCTACTAAACCAAAGTGTTGCCACTGTTGATGTCTGCCCAGTCCTAAGGAAACACCTGATGTTTCTCTCAACAAAGGGTTAAAATGAATCAATATTGAAGGTAAAAAAGTAGATAGGAAACTAAAAAAAAAAAAATTCTATTATGAAAATACTAAATCACCAAAGGAAAGAAAAGCACTGCGGTGTGGGTACTGTATTTTATCTGGTTACATTACTGTATTTTATCTTTACAGAGATGTAAAATATCAGATTAGAACAGTTCTTTGCCCTGATTTCAGAAAAGTCAAGTACAAGAAGTAAAAACCCTAACCCAGACCCTTGCTTTCTCATTTCAAATAAATCACGTTAAGGATTTTTTTTTTTCAGCTATGGATATGGTACTTTCTCTT
This sequence comes from Hirundo rustica, assembly GCF_015227805.2. Taxonomy (NCBI): domain Eukaryota; kingdom Metazoa; phylum Chordata; class Aves; order Passeriformes; family Hirundinidae; genus Hirundo; species Hirundo rustica. The sequence continues at coordinate 1,793,564 of NC_053451.1, forward strand.
TTCCCCTTCTCATTTGGAAGAGCTGATTTAGCAAATGCTTGTTTTTCTTTCTTAGGTTTGCAGGATTAATTTTAAGCATATACTAAAATATTTTGCTACATTAGGGTTACACGTGGTAGTACTTTTAGCAAATTATTGAAGGAAAAACAGAGAAGGAGCTTCCAAGACACGGCTTGAGCAATCCCAATAAAGGCAGAGCTCGTTGCTGGAAAGCTGAAAGCTTAAATTTTTGGAAGGGAGGGACTCCTAAAGGAAGAGCATCAGTGATAAGGAATTCGGCTCCTCGGAGAATTAACGTTAATAATTACAAGTCCTGCCAATACGCAAACAGCCTGGTGGAGTCTGTCGGGTTCTGTCCCATCAGCAGATGCAACCTCCCTCGAAAGATGAACACCACCTATTCATCAGAAGTAGCTGAGCCATAAATCAGACAGCACAGAAGGGAACTGCAATAAATTGTTCAGAACCGAGTTATATTTTGGAGAAAATCCACTGTCTCGTCCCGACAGCAGAACCACACTTTGGCAGGCCAGTGCTTCATACATTTGCGTTTAGTCCCTGTCTCAGAATGGTTTTCCTCCCTACCTCTACCGCTGCAATTTAAAAAAGGGTATTAAAATTAAAATTATTTATTATCTTTTCCTTGTTTGACGTTGTCCATAAAGAAGGAAAAGGTGACATTTTGCGTTTCTTGGTTGGCCAAGCCACAGGGCCAGTGAGGTGCATGAGTTCATCCCTGTACCTTCTGGACCTGTAAAAAACCCCAAAACACTCCCCAGCCCAGAAAAAGGCATCTTTCCAGGGAAGTCTCAAAGTTACTAAGCGAAGCTTTCCCTGCCTGTGAGTTGGACTCTGCTCTGCCAAGCACTGGGAAGGGAAATTCTCCTTCGCCCTGGGGCCAAGTCAGGTTGCTGGGCCAGACTGGATGTTTCTCTTTCCTCCAGGAGGGCCTGGGGTGGCTGGGAGCTTCCAGGGGGATGGATCCCTTCCCATCCTGCTGTCGTCTCAGAGGGGAGGGAGGGGTCCTCTGCTCCACGCTCTGCATACAAGGACAGAGCTGAACAGGTTGGCAGGGAAGCAATTTCAATGTTCCTTTCAAAACTTTTGGGGTTTGACTGCATAGAACACTGTCCATAAAATATGTTCATGCGTCAGTTCCCAATTAATTAAAAAAAGATGTGTTCACTGATCTTAATCTGGGTTTGGAGAACATTGCAAACAGAATTTACAACTGTTTTGCACGGAGATAGGTAGCACCTAATACTTATTTCTGTCCATTTTAGTCTGTTGAAGGTGGGTAGCAGGCCCTGGGGTTAAAATGACACACAAACCCATTTTCTTGTAGGGGATGCTCATCAGCCTAATTTCACAGAATCATGGAATGGTTTGTTTTGGGAGGGACCTTAAGTCATCCAGTTCCACCCCCTGCCATGGGCAGGGACCTCTTACATTATCCCAGGGTGCTCCAAGCCCTGTCCCTTGGTCTCGGACACTTATAGGGATGGGGCAGCCACAAAAATAACCCCTCCCCTTTACCTCTCTCACCCCACAACAAACTACAGGTAGGATCCTGAAACAGGTGTGAGAATCAAAGCTACAACATATAAAACACCCCAGAGTTGTTGAGGCCCGTCCTAATCCGGTGGATGCGTCAGGAAGCGGATGCATGAGCTGCCCATGCATAGGGAGGGCTGGAATCACTGCACTGGGCATCCCAAAGCCTGGTAACGTTTCACACAGCCACTAGAGCTCGTGTGGACACCGGGTAAAGCATCCTGCACAGCTCCGAGCCCTTCAGTGGTGCCCAAAGACATGCACGAGTTTTTGCTCGGTGTTTAAAGATTACCAGATGGGCAGGGAGAGAGGATTTGGGGCACTGGAATGCATCTCCTTGATCTGCTAAGCTCCGTGGTAAGCCAGCTGTGAAGGACCTGTTTAACCAGATCCTCATTATTTCATTGACTGCAGGGAGGAGAAAACACCAACTCCTTAATACAACCAGGAGTTAATTAGCAGGGTCTCAATCACTACTTGCCACCAGAAACTCCTGCATGGTTCCCATCTCCAGCTCTGCACCTCACCCAGCCTCACCAGGAATGCCCAGTTCATTCCTGGAAATATTCCACGCTTCATATGGGCTGCAGTGAAAGTAAACAACAGCTGAGTGAGAGGATGTGATGGAGCATCCAGAACCCAAATGTCTCAGGGTACCTCATTTAGTGATAGACAGTGAGGGATTTAAACATCTTGAGTGCTGTTTCCAAGTTATTTCAGCCTCCAGCAGGGAAGAGTTCAGTGGCTGCAGCGTCCCCAACTCCATGACTGCTGTACAAGGAAAAGGAACAATCTCCACTTCCACCACTGATGGTTTTTTTGCTGTAAAACCTCCCCTGTCTTGACAGGCGGAGGTGGGTATCTGTCAGTCACACTGTGTGTGCCTCAGGATCTCAGAGATAACCTTTTGAGATTAGGCTGAAACATTGTGAAACCAGTTTTAATCTCAGAAGAATTGTGCCCTGCTCACAAAATGGTGAAGACTTCCTTAGTTCCCTGCATTTTCCTGTTACCCTCTCCTATTGGAACAGCTCATTGGATTGAATTTATTTTCTACATGCGTTCCTCAGGATTTTCACACAGATTCGGAGTCCCTGAAGGATGGAACCTGTTGGTTCTCCTTATAATTCCATCCACTTCCTGGGTGGGTGGGGAAAAGTCCTCCTAAAGGTGCACAGGAGGAGCTGCAGAGGCTGAAGAGCAACCTCCAGGTTTTCTATCCACAGGTTTCTAACGAAATATTAATAAAGTGACTGGACTTTGCAGAGCAAAAGAAGGGAAACGCTGCTTGGTGTGCCCCAGCCAAGCTGAGAACACTGAAATCACAGCATATGTTTTCTCTCTTCTTAAAGACTGCAGATTATTACAGGCAGGCTTTATTGTGGCCTATAATTTTGGTTTTCTACCTCTGCCTATGCCAAACAGCATTTTTTGTTTTGTTCAGGCAGCAATCAAGAATGGTATGTTATCAAGCCACAGCACTGTGACCTTTGGATTTAAAGAGAATATTCCAGCTACTTGGAGCCAACACATATATTAAATTCTAAGGTTGGAGGAAGGGTGAAAAACAAGAGGACATGTTTTTTAAGATGTCTTGCAACCCTGGAGCTCAGGTCTTCATTTCTCTTCTAGATTTATCGATTTTGGTGCATGACTACGGATTTTACAAGGATGTTACACAAAGGGCATTCCATTTATTTTGGTCAGCAGCCAGATAGTTAAATTTCTAAACAGCTGTCTGGGACTGGATGAACACATGGACTCAAGATGCCTTCAAATAAAATGAAATAATGATTTGAATGCTGTTTCTGCCAGTATAGGTGTGGTATAAAGAAGCGATTAAAATATTCCTCATTTTCATGTACGTGGGGAAGAAATAGAAAGTTTCTTAAAGAGAATATTAAGTCCTACCTTCGGGACAATTAAATGCATCGAGTTACTAATTAATTTTCTTCCTGGGAGAACACTTAACAAGGTTGAGCACTTTCATACAAAATGTTTAATCAGTTTTTTATAATAAACAACAACAAGAAAACCTCAACACTGTAAAACAAATCTTTGATTCCTCCATATGTTGTAACTTTTCTGCTTTTTTCAACCTCTTTCTTGATTGCAGTAAAAACCAAAATTGTCATCCATATTTCTTTATCTCTCAAAATAGTGTGTATTAATTTAACTGCATTAAGCGGTTATCTCATTAGTTAAGGTATATGGAATTCTGTTTTGTTGTTGTTGTTGTCTTCCTTGGAAGTAATAAAATATAATATAACTAGGAAGTATTACTTGCATCAGTGTGGCCTCCCATTAATCCTATCCTGACAGCATTAGAAGTGAACGGAGCACTAAAAATTATCAAACGATCAGAAAACAATGAGAAATTGAAAAAGAACAGAGATTTCTGCAATTTTTTTCCTTTTTATGCTGAATAAATACCTGGCCCACAATAAGGACAGCCTGGGGTGGGCTTTGACCCCGGCTGAGAGAATTACTGAACAAGGTTTTTGGTGACAGGATGGATGTAGACACTTGATATCTCTAACTTCTGCCATCTCCATTGTGCCAGCACAATTTTTATTTTTTTTTTTTTTTTTTTTTTTTTTAAAGCAGGAGGCAAGGAGGGGTAGATTGGACTTTTATTTCAGTCAGATTAGTCTCCCATTCCATCTCCCTGTGTACAAGTAGGAGTATTTGCCACAGAATAATCAAGGGGATAATGCAGGAAGGAATAAGTGGCTAGAAAAGAGGGAGATTGCTTCCACAGAACTCCAAGAACCACAAAACCAATCAGATCAGTACAGGCTTTACAGAATCCAGAACCAACGCTTCTAATTTGGACTAGAGGAGGAGCAGTGCTACAATTAAAACCCAACAAACCCCGAACTTCAAACTAAATCTAATCTCAGTGTGACTGTGGAGCTCGACAGCCACCAGCTCTACCACAATCAGGTGCTTCTGAGGAAAAACCCAAAGCTTTCTTCTTTCTGACAGCAGAACCAAAATGCCTCTGGTTCTTGCTGCAGAGAAAACAGGGAGAGGCACCTCCCAAAGGCTGGTTTTAAGGACCTAAGGCTGGTAGCTGCTTATTAAAAGGTACACATTGAACAAGTTACATTCCATACCTACTCACGGAACGCACCAGGTTAAGAAAGGTTCACCCACCGTTAATTTAAGAAAGGTTCTAAAGCACGTACGAGGTTCAGACCAAACCAGACTGTAAATTCACAATGAGAACAAAATGCCCTGAGGAACATTTCGCATCCCTTTTACCCCCCGCAAGAACAGCTCGGTGATGTGAAGACTGAAGGGCACGGGCCTGCCGTGAGAGATAAGAAGATAACCCAGCCGAGGTTACGCAGATTTTTACAAGTATAGCAAAGTTTAGGCAGTTTTCTGATCCTTTCTGGCTTAAACACGTTTTTGAAATATTCCCGTGTGGGTTGGAAGATCTGCCGTGGATCCCTGTGCCGGCTGTTGGGACCGGTCACTGAGGAAAGGTTTTCCTTAGTGCCAATTGTGAATGGAGTTTGGGGAAATGTGATTGTTAATGAGCATTTATGGGATGTCTCTGCGGATTCCCTCCCAATGAGATCAGATTTTCAGATGTGAGGTGAGCTTTAGCCCGTATTCTTATCTGATCTGAATTTAAGACTGAGATCTGTGCATGTGAAACTTAAAAGCTGGGAAATTAAAATGCAGCTGCCTGTATTGTAATCACAGAACTGTAGAGAGAAATGTTTTCATTAATTCCTGATCTGCCTGTTTTGACAGCAGCTTAGTTGTCTGATAACGGCAACGAGACAAATTAAATCCTGCTGCAGGCAGTACACAGACCACATTACTCAAAAAGAGAAATTAAAAACTGTTGAACATCTGTTATTGCTGTGACTTTAATCTGTAGAACAACTTCATTATTTTACTTTGCATCTTTTACTTTATTACTGAGGAAAAAGAGAGCGTCTTTGCGGTTAGAACATTGTCTTCTGGAGGAAAAAAATTCTGATATTTATTCTCCTATTTACCATTGATTCCAGAGTGACCTTCTACAAATAAATGAGTCTGTCTGTACCTTAGCTATCCCATCAGCAAAATGGGAATACTATTACTGCTCTCTTCATGAGGCATTTGGAATATTATTTGGTTTCAAATGCGCCCCATTGGGAAATGGCAGAAATTACTTTCCAGTATAGAAAATACTTAGTCCCATTTTGTAGCTGAGAATTACTGTGAATTGAATCCACCCAAGGGTACCAATCAGAAAACGAAACTGTTTTTAAAAAAGAGAGTTTCCAGAGATGTGAAGGAAAACAAATAAGACATAAATATGAGAGAGGGAATACAAAAACTTAAAACTTAAAATTTTACCTGTGTGCAGCTGTAACATGAAGGGAAGTGCTCAGTCCTGATGGAGGGTACAAATCAGATGTGCATTTTTTCTAACTGACTTTTGTTAGAATTGGCTCGATATGATTAAACCCAGCTACATTTCAGCTGTTACACATGGTATAGATACGGTATAGACACAGTAAATGCCAGTAAATGGCAATCTGGATTGCAAGATGAGAAACGCTGATGACTTGCAGAAGTAAGGACCGTGACTTAATCAGAATTACAGGAAGCATTATAGTTTAAATAATAGTCTGTCCAGTAAAAAGTGCAATGATGATGCACACCATTTTATAAGTCATATAAAGAAAGCAATAAGCAATATTGCAAAAATACGGATATTCATAAGGATAAAACTACTCCCTAGGGATTTCCTACGAATTTGCATAAATAGGTACATCCTGTCTTTCTCGAAATACTGTGGAATATTATCTAGGAATTCCCAATGACCATCAGCTGGAGAGCACAGCTGATAACAGTTCTGGAACAAACCCTGGTGTGTAATGGATGGGCCGAGCATTGTGATGAGTCTCCAGTGTTTGTGGGTTTTAATGCTGCTTTCAAAAGGAGCAGGGTACCTACAATGAGCTCCTTGTTTGCCATGAATTACTCACCCTCTCCCAGCCTTTCCTATTTGTCAAGATGTGGACATGAATCAAACTCTGGAGGTGTAATAAAGAGCTGGTAACTCTTTCTTCCTTCCTCCCCTTTCTTTTCTGAGATCCTCAGAACTCCAGTTCAAGAAGTTCTGTATGAAGAGATCGTGTGACAGTAAATGATGATGATATGTCACAAAGTGCTCCTTTATTCACCACCTCAGCCGCTTGCAGGCAGACCTAAATTACATCCTCAGCCTCAGAAACGCCCGGATACCTTCTGTTCCTGCCCCAGCAGCGAATGAAACGAAATAAAATCAAATTAATGATTACTGAACACGGGAAAAAGAGCACATTTAAGCACTTATACTGTACCTATAAGCACATTTACCATCTGAACTACATCATCGTTTCCACCATATTTCCCTAAATCTCTCTGCTCTCCGTGAAGCTGTTCTGCCACATCAAGTCATAGTGATCGTCCCTTTTCAAAAGCTGCACTCACAGTTTTCCTTTCTATGAGATTTTAATGAGTCTGGCAATTATTGCTCCATTCACAAGAGTGATAGCTGATCTGAAGCAAAATCTGAGGGAAAAGACCAACCCTTCCAGGAAGATTTAAAAGCTTTTTCAGCTTCATGCCTGATGTATCTGCTGATAAATTACCAAAACCTGCTACAGCAAGAAGGCGGAGGGGTAGAAAAGCATTATTTGTGCAACATGCTGCCTTTGTGAAAAGGAAACCATCTTCGAGGATCTGGGACACTTATTCTGACACAGGCTGCCCTTCTAGCAAATGATGGGGATGCCAAGCACAGCCCCTTCTTCTATCCACTGATAAAGTGACTGAACACCTAAAAACCCCCAATGTTCACGCAGTTAAATAATTTTTATATTTAATTTCTCACTTTGGTTCTTTAGGAACTCTAAACTGCAACCATCCAGTGACTGATTTCTACCCTTAACCTTATGTTATACTATTTTCACAACAAAACTTTGTGTCTTCTTCACTGCTGCTTGTGTCCAGGAATATTTTCAGCTGATCTCCAGCTTTTGAAGCTTTAGAAATATTTAACTAGGAAATAAACCTTTTCCTCTCTTAAAAGTAGTGCTTCCCTAAAATGAAAATGCTGGTTTTTTATTCACAGACAGTTTCTCCGCTTTTCATCACACCTTTTAGAGTAAATATTTATGGACTCATGGAATGGCTTGGGTTTGAAGTGGCTTTAAAATTATTCAGTGCCACCCCTGCCATGGACAGGGACACCTTCCAATGTCCCAGGCTGCTCCAAGCCCCAATGTCCAGCCTGGCCTCGGACACTGCCAGGGATCCAGGGGGCAGCCACAGCTGCTCTGGGCACCCTGTGCCAGGGTCTGCCTACCCTCACAGCCTCACAGCCTCACAATTCCTTCCTAATATTCCACCTAAACAGGCTCTATTTCAATTTAAATATTCTGAAAACTTCTCTGACCATTCATTTAAGAGGTGAAAGCGGGTAAAGAAATATCAGCTGATATTGTGAGCTACATTTCAAATATCAGTATTAGTTAATCCTTTTTACAGAAACTTTTGGTCAAAATATCTAATAAAAAATTTAAGAAATTGGGGATGACAATATATTTCACCACATGGAAACAAAGAGAAAACAATAAAATTGTTATTTAAATTCTTTCTAACGTAGACTCCAGGCATATATTACCTTCCAGTCGTTGCCACATTAAAGCTATGGAATCAGCTTTGCTTAAATAAAATTTCTTTGCAGAGCTAGGAAACTGCCTTCCTAAAATGGAAGCTTTTCACTCTCATCTTCCTTTTTGGAGGCATTTTCCGTGTGTTTGTCCAAGTTCTTTGCAGTTCTGACTAACTACAGTCACCTATTTCATGTCACAGCACATAATAAGATATTCCTCCCTCAGACTTTCCGCACACCCTCCTCTGGATCTAATTAGTTTGAACATCATTAACTCCCAAAGAGGTTTCGAACAGCAGCAAGTTACATAAAGGAGCAGTCGATTGTTAGAGGTGACAGACAAGCCCTGATGCCTGCGCTTCCAAGCAGTGATTCTATATAAAAACCTGGTTAATTGGTTAATTACAATGAGATAGGGGTGTATCATCCATAGCTACCCATCACTCAAAAAAATTCTTAGCTGCGGCATCAACTTCAAATGACGGTGAACCCTGTTCTCAACCCCGTGCAATAAATCCACCATTGCAACTGAAACAGAACAGGAGCATTTGGGCACTTCCAAAACCTAAATAAATTATCCCAGCTGAATGTTCAAAGAACAGCACTGCCTGAGAGAGAAAAAAAAAAAATGTATTTCTTCCCTTTGCTGGAATCCTGCAGGATCCATCTTTCACGAACCCTCCAACTAAGCGCACGCCATTTGGAGCTCCTCTGAGCGTTTCCAACTTGAACCCGGTTAACTGCAGTTCACCTCTTGGAAAACAGTTTCTCTTTTGCCTCAGATGTCTTTGCCATGAATCACAGGTGGATACTCACAGCCACTATTTGTTTTGAAAGCAGAGAATGTTTCTCTACCGAGCTCGATGTGAAGCAGGTCAAATATTCTCTAACACGAGCTACATGCAAGTTAACTTGCTGTTGCAAGCCAGACCTAAATTAGGAGGCCTTCAGAGCTGCAGGAGACCTTGTGTTCTTTGGGATTGGCCAAAGAAATCAGTTTAAAAACACATCAAGGTGACCAACTTGATGTTTCCCCCTCTTTTTCTCCTGATGTTACAAAGTTAAAGGGATTTGTATAGGGTGGGCCTGGATGCTTGTACTCACCTTTCGTAATTATAAGCTAAATACGATTCCTACCGAATACCTCCAAATAAAAACAAGAGGGGAGAAAATCTCTGGAGATGAGACACGAAGGAGAAGCAACATTAATGAAGTATTAGAAAAAAACACACCCAAACTTCCCCAAGAATCGGCTAGTTTTTACTCTTGAGGGCAATGAATCCCTTAGAACAATTTTCCCAAGGACAAACTTCATTTTGTGTTACTTGGAGTGTTAAGATCAAGATAAATTTCTGCAGGACATGATATAACTCATCCAACAGTTATGGCCTGAACACATTGTAAAGTTCACATGGAGAGAGTTTAAAATCTTTTTTTTGTATCAAAGGTCGCATTTTTTTGGCCTTTCCTGGTCTTAATATTTATGTTGTTTTTTAAAAAATTGCCTTTAAAAGGCCACAAGTGTCCAAAGTGAAATTCTGGGGGTAATTTTATGAAAATTCCTTCGTTCTGCTTTCTGCAGAATATGCTTTCTGACAAAGCCCTTAGAACCAAAAGGAAATTTGGAAATTATCTACAGTCCAGTTTACAATTTAGAGAGATTACTTGATTATTAAGAAACCAGGAGCCTTCACAACTGAACTGCTGCGGGGCATTTGGATCACTTATGGATTGCTTATTAATCAGTGAAGAGGCTGGGGGTTTTGTGGTGGTGTTTTTCTTGTTGGTTTTTAAATTATTTTTTTAAGCCTTACGAAGGACAAGAAGTCTAAAACGTTCAACTGCCCTAATCTTTCATAAAGTTTATTTTCGTTTAAATCCCTGGCTTTTGCACTCCTGCCTATATACAGCCAAGCTTATTTACCTTCTTATCTCCATGTTTTTCATGAAGTTATCATGAAGAAATCTAAGAGGAGTAGAAGTTCTGGGTCATTTGGAGTCTGTTCCCAGAAAAAAAAAAAGGTAGCAAAGTGTGTTGCCCATTTCTCGGTAGCCTTCTCCTTGCGAGATGTTTGTACCTCTGTCACAGCATTCGTTTTTTTCCTCTGTCTTTCCAGAAATAAAAACAAATACACCTGGTATGGAAAAACTTGTGTATAAATACAGGAAAAAGGGATACCCCTTGGCAGTTCATGAGGAAGGTCAGGCTGAGGCCAAATAAACAGGATACTTTTCTCTCCCACTCAAATAATGAATTCCTAAGTGTTTCATGCCTTAATCAAATTAAGGAACGAATTCTGTATTAGTCCCCGAACACCCAGTTCCAGAAAGTCTCATTTCTCCTGGGTTTCTCACCAGTTCGTCCAGCTCATGCACCACAAATCAAACCACCCTTCTTGGAAGTTCTTTTCAGTGTTTTTACTCATGGCATTTAGGTTTCAAAATCTGTTTCCTCAATTACCAAACCAATGTGAATCACAGCTTTTTTTTTTTTTTTTTTTTTTTTTTTAAGAGTAATTTTCCCATCCTCTTGGTTGAAGCAAGGAGGAAGAAACTTTTTATATGTGAGCTTTATCTTGACCCAGGGGTTTCTGGTTTTTGGCATTCCTGTTGTGTCCACCTTTCCACTGAGGGGCAGGAAATGAGGGAGAGAGCAGCTGCCTTCTCAAACAGCCTGACTCCAACCAAAATCTCCCTCTTGGGGATTTTGGTTCCCTTAAACCAGGCTGATTCAGGAGCAAATTGTGCAGTGAGTCAAACTTTTCTCTTCCAATTGGCTGCAAAGTCACAGCTGTGCTGCTGTTTCAGGTGTGTCCTGCAGTGCAGGTCACCTCTCACGATCCACACTCCTTGCACTTTCCCTATTCCTTTTACTCCTTATTTATTTACTGTGCTAAGAAAGCAATGGAGTTCCAGCACAGACAAGGCACAACTCTAATTATGAGTTTAGTCATATTCTCAGAACTACTCTGCACAAATTTTGGCCCCTATCTTTAGCCAAAATACATCCAATTTTTTGGTTTTTTTTTTTTTCCTTTAGCGTCATAAAGGTTTCCATTAAGGCTGGAAAAGACCTGAAAGATCACTGAGTCCAACCTGTTTTGAGAACCAGGAGCCAATAATTAAACAATGAAGTTGTACTAAATGGCATCCCTGAAACTATTCACTGTCTTTGGACTCTTTTTCCCTGCCTTGAATTTATAATGTTCTTTCAATACTTAAGTACAGAGAATGCTGCATAAAATTTTTTACTAGATATTCACAATCTACATGTGCATGTCCAAAGGATATAAATATTAGTAATACAAAGAAAGTCATACCTAAGAAGGGGGAAAAAAAAGATTTTAAGATGCTTTTTGTTAAAAAATTTGCTCGGTTTCCTCCTTTGACTGTGTTGCATACACAGACATCCCGCACTCCACTTTTTGGTTTGATGCATTCTAAACCTCGAGGTCCTGAGAGCCTGAAAACTGGAAAGCCAAATGATTTACTGACATGATTTTAGTGTTCTTAGGTCAGTTCATCGTGTTCCTGGCTTTTCTCTGGCTTTTCTGTGTACATGTGCAGAGTTCAAATCTGTGACAGGCCCCATTTAATAACTTGCATCTGTCTGCCTTTGCTAGCCTAGAAAATGATTGCTCCAGTTTGGCTAATGACCTCGCTGCTCTCCAGCACTCAAAACATCCTCAGTATTTTGTTTATCACAATAAAGAGCAGCAGTACACTGAGCATGGGGTGTTGTTTGGAATTCTGGAGTCCACTTTTCTGTCATGATCTACGTGGGGGCTGGCAACTTGCAAAAAGCTGCTCAGCAAAGTGCAAATCTCGTGCTGGACTCCAGCTAAATTAACCTCCTTGGCCAAACCCTCACCTTTCGTTAATCATTAGCTCTATAAGCAGAATAAACTCCTGAAATGAGCAACACGGGGAAAAGAAAGACGTTTGGAGATAGCAGGGGAAGATAGGGAGCGTTGCTATCACGTGCTTAATCATGGAGGATTTGGGAGAAAAAACGGCAGGGAGATCACAGGCTGCACAATCGCACAAAACAGAAAAGCAAGGGGATCTCTCACAGCGATTAGAACAAATGGGACTCATCCATCACTGCATTTCCCCCCCCCAATTTAAGGGCTTACACTTGCAGAGCTGAAATTACTTGGGGGTATCTCAGCTCCATTATCCTACTTAAGACATAAAGGGATGTCTTCCTGACTTGTTAATAGCTGTGACTTTGCTGCTCTGATAGAAAAAGTCCTGTGATCCGGGCAAAGCTTTCAGAGGAACCACTACCTGAAAATGTAGCTGCTCCTCCTTCAGTCCATGTGACTGCACCCTCAGCCTTTCGGAGCGTGTTTGTTTTATTTCCCTGCTTTGCCTCCTAAACCAACAGCCTGGAAGCAGACTCTGTTCTCTTTTTATGACATCTCGTGTTTTCCACGTTTTGGAGACGGGCAAACAGCTCAGGGCTGGAGAGTGCTGACACACAGCAATTGCTCAACAGGGACACTTTTGATGTGGAGGGAATTGGCTTTTAAAGGCGGTGGGAGAAAGACAGTGCAAATACCGCTCGTGCTCGCCGGGAATTCTGGTGGTTGGACACCTCCTGGCCTCTGCTGACACCATCAAAGCTGCTGAGACCCAGCAGTCACCTCCCAGAGAAACACGGGCAACTCCTGCCTCCCTTCACAGCAACCTCCTGAGCTGGGGAGAAGCTCCCAGCCTCCTCATGCACATCCAGCAACCTCTGCCACCCTGGAAGGGCATTTTATTTGTGGGAAGATGCAGAGATTCCTGGAGAACTAAAGCCAAAGAACATAAAACATTACATACCCACTTAAATCAGCAAGGCTATCATGTGGAAATTCTCAAGGACAAATATTTCCCAAATATTTGATGAGTTTTTTAAGTCTAAACTCCTTTGGCTTCAACCACCACAAACAGGCCCTGCTCTGGAGTCACCACTGGTAAAAAATTGTAGCTACAGAGAAGACACAAAAATATGTTGGGGAAATAGAAATTTAAAATTCTAATGACTGTTCAGGAAGAAAAGCCAAACCCTCACATGCAGGAATCAAGCAGAGGTCAGAATTTAATAATGCAGGACACTTCTGTAGATAGTGTCAGATACAGGCTTTCAAAAGTACATTAAGTTGATTTTCCCTGTCAGACAGAGCACTCTTGCCCTTCTCCCTCTACCAGCTGAGGAAAACATCAAAATGAGGGAAACTTAAAATCTGCTGTCAGCTGAAACACATCAGCAACTGATATGACACTGAAATGGCTGCAAACACGGTCTCACATCTTTTGCAGACACAGTTTTAAATGCTAATTTGTTCTGCCAGCTCCACTTATGAAAGGAATAGGATAAACCAGGTGAGGGACTGTGATTTAATGCATTATCCTTACAGCATGCTTTGGGAGGGATGAAAAAAACCAGAATCCTTCTGAATAATACTACTCCAAAGATCAGAATGAAAATGAAATATGTCTAAGTCAAATAAAAATCAATTATAAATGCAGGTCAAAATGATTTACATCATGGAAGGCTTATTAGTGATGTATAATTATCTTGAAAGATCTCTTCTACTGTAATTTTAAAAGCTATCTCTTCTTTTTCTAATTATGAAACCCGTACGACTCCTTGACGTTTAACTTGGCCCCCTGAGCGTTCACCCTGGGCTGTTGACGCAAACACCTAAAATATTTGGAGTGGACTGTAAAAATAGGAATAGAAATTGCTCTTGGTAGGCCTCAGCTTCCTCCTGCACACTTGCACTGCTCCTCTGGCTTTGGCACACCTGGAAGTTGTGCGGAGCGAGGGATGTTCTGTGTTTCGAAGAGGATCCATCGTTCGCGTGCAGGGTGAGGCCACTCTGCGCAAGTGCTCATTAAAGGGGAAAGGAAACCTTCACCTGCCAGGCAAAGGTAAAGGGATGGTGGTGGATTGCACCAAGAGCTGTCATCCTAAGTTGTTTTTATTCAGTTGCACACCTCAGAAATACACGTTTTCCTTCTACAGCGTGCAAGGTATGGCTGTCAAATGTGCTTGTTGTGTGCTCTGCCAGCTGCAGGAATGGCTGAGCTCTGGATGAGCTTCCTACAGGAACACCCAGAGCTGGGAGGGAGGAAACCCTGGGGGCTTGAGAAGCAGCATTTCACTTCTGAAGGAGTGAAATTTGGGCTGGAAGGAGCCCTTACACCTCATCTCATTCCAATCCCTCTGCCATGGGCAGGGACACCTTCCTCTGTCCCAGGCTGCTCCAAGCCCCAGTGTCCAGCCTGGCCTTGGACACTGCCAGGGATCCAGGGGCAGCCACAGCTTCTCTGGGCACCCTGTGCCAGGGCCTGCCCACCCTCAGAGCCTCCTCAGAAGTTGGCAGGGCCATGCCTTGACTTTTCAGACTTAAAACCCACGAGGTAGTGCCTCAACCAAAGAAAGACAACACCAACTCTGGGAGCTGTTCCTTCCATCTTTCATTCCGCCGTGTGGACTAAGTAGTATCTGGCCTCCTGCCTTTAAAGACACCAAAATATCCCTAATATAGCTTTTAAAAGGTTTCAGGATCAAAGGCAGGTCAAATCCAATGTGGTTTAGTGCTTGTGAAAGTCTGGATCGTCTTTAGGGCTCACAAAGCTTGTTTTAACTTGCAAAATATTTCCCCTTTAATTAAACCCTGTATTTCCCAGCCAGGGTGATTCAGTTTTATATTCAGCTGAAGTGAGAGAGTGCTGTGTGTTCACATAATCTAAAACACGCACAACAGAATGGGAACAGAAAACTGGATGCTAAAAGCCTTCAGACATAGAACAGCAAATTGCTCATTAGCAAACGGAGTAAAACAGCATGCAAAAAGGCAGAACAAGACTTGACTGCTCTTGCAACAAGATCACGAAGCAGAAGTGTGATGTCATAAACTTGCTTTTATAAGCAGAGTTGCCATTTATGGTACTGATGTTCAACCAGAGAAAATCGTCATTTCAGAATTTTACAGACTCACGTAAGTTCACACCAGCTGGAGGCCTCTCCTGAAAAAAAAAAAGGGTCAGTTTCTGGAATTTTTGTTTTTGGGAGGAAGCAAATGAAGAGAATTCAGAGGAGAAAAAAAAGAGAAGGAAAACTGAGGGATCATCTCCCAAAGCTAAACAGGTAACAGCACACAACTTACACAGAACTGAACTGCAGCAAAGTGATAAATTAAGAAAAAGGGAAAATCTACTCAGAATATTCTTACCCAGAGATGGGAGTAGTTGTGGCATCCTGTCCTGTGGTGCCCTCCAAGAACTGAAACAGCAGCTGCTCAACGACACCCCAGCTGCACTTGAAAACTCCCACTTAGAGCATCATTCCACGGACCTCACACTTGACTCTGCTTGACTTTGAATGCCCTCCCTTCTTAGGAAGAACAGAAATAGGATGTGACAGGCTCTAATACCATTCAAGGCTAACTCTAGAGATAGAAAAGATATTCTGGAGGTGACAACCAAACTGCTTTTGACAGGTAAGAACAATGCACCTGCAGTGACAGATTACTCACTTGAAAACTCAGCTTAAGAGAGGCGAAAATTCAAAGAGATGTCCAGTGACAAAAGCGTGAATGGGAGAAGCAACTGGGAAAGATCTGGGAGCATCCTATTCCTTTATATCTACACTGAAAAAGTACTCCAAACCTGGCTAGATAGATTTGTATTCTTCAATAAGCTTCAGCTAAGAGGAAGACAAAAACCTTTGGCTATTCTAGATCTACTGCTGCACATTTCAGCTGAAGCTGACTTTAAAGCGGAGAAGGAAACAGAACCAGATGGAAATCTGCCATTGTGAGTGAAGATTTGCCTTGGACACTGCCCTGGGAAGCGTCATCAAGACTTTCCTGTTGGGTACTTTGGAGATTTAAAGCTTTTTGTTGGCTCACCAGACCCCTGCCAGCTTTTAGCATTTCTTGCAGACCACACTGTGCTCTCACCCTCGCTCTGAAAACTGTGATTCTTTACTTTTTCATGGCTTTCAGAGGAGGGATTATCCTTCAAGATATGCAAACTCCATCTGGACCGATGTTTGGGAACCTCTGCTTTGCTTCTCCAGTGTCTGTGGGAATTCTCAAAGGTGCTCCTTTCTAAACAAAAGGAGGAACCATAGAGTAAAGTGGTAATATCCCTACCACTGGACTAAAGCAGTCTTTCCTCACCATCCTTCTGTCTACTGCCAAACCACTGAGCTGTTCCCGTTTATTTTAAAAACTTATTTAGAAATCTGAATCTGGATGGGGATAGGAAAGTAAAGTCAACATGAGGTAAGGGAACAGCATTGCAGTTACTTAGCTTGCACTAGATTCACCCTTATTTGTTATTGCTAAATTAACTCCGGGCTGGAAGGAAGAGGAAAGCTATAATCAGTTGCTTTTAACTCAGGCTTAAAAACTGTGGCCAAAGTTTTTTAGTATTCTGGATTCCTCTGCCTAATTGCAATCCCACAGTGGCAACTGCGCTTCGAGAAATCCAAAGAAGTTGTTTACAGGGCAAAACTTTCCTTCCATGGCAGTGAAAATTAAATCTTGAGATAGGTGGCTTTTCATTTTTGTTTGTTTGGGGTTATTTTGTTGCTGGTGGTTTGGGTTGCTTCTTTGGTTGGTTGTGGGGTATTTTTCTTGCTTGTTTTTCGGTTCTTACTGTAACATATCTCATCTCTGAAGGCTCAGCTTCACTGTGCAGGGTTGTTATTTATGGTCAGTGCATAACATTTTATCCTCTCTGAAAAGCTGACTTGGATTTGTCCAATTGCCCAGTAAGTGCTGTTCCCTAAATGTTTGTGTTTCTTGGGACAGTAAAGGCCACAGACCCAAGTACAGGCAACATGCATCTACATTCTCCTTTGACCTGCCATTCCAGTGGAGTTATTAAGTGGCAGAACTTGCTGGACACAGCATAATTCATAATCCTCCTCATACAATTTCCCTCACTTTGCTGCTAAGAAAGTTAACAGTGCAAAACCGCTTCCTTTTTCCCTTAAACAAAGTCCCAAGTTTCTCAGCAGCTGCACTGGTCAAGGAAAATGTGGTAGCTCCAATCGTTTTCCTGCTGGGATCTGATGCTAGCTGGATGCCCAAGTGCTTCTCTCTTAAATGGTGGTTTAACCACTCTCTCACAAAGCTGGAGGCCTGATGGCATCAGGTCCAGTTCAGGTACAAAGGCGAGGGCAACACAAGGTGTTTTCCTGCCACTCCTTGCCTTGCCAAAGCCTCAAAGAGGATCCCATTCTTTTCTCTCCCCGGAAATGTTCATCTGCTCCAATTTAGGCCCTCATCTCGCAGTGTGAGGAGCAGTGGGTGGAGGTTCAGTTGTGCCTCTCTGCTGGCTGGTACTTTTAGGAGAGGCTGGGCCAGGTGCTTTAGCATTTTGAAAGTGAATAGAAGCAGAGCGTCATTGTGAAGATGCCTGGAATTTGGAAGTTGTTTTCTCAGGCACAAAATTCTTCACCTCCCCTTCCCCAGCACGGCCTAAGAGGGAAGTCCAAGGTGTAATAGGAAATCCAAGATGCTGCTCAAAGTCCAAATTTAACCAAAAATGTGAGTGAAAACTCAGCAGCCTCACCACACCAGACTGCTGTGAAACACTTGTTAATGATGACACTCTTAATGCTCTTGCTTACAGGTGAGCCAGGAAAAAGGATATATTCTCCTGGAAAAAAGGTATTTTAGGGGCTGTGTTTGCACACACAGTTCAGGATGGATGCAATCCTGATAGGAAGTAGTTCCTCCAGGGAGCTGCTGGGTTCCTGTCTTTCCCTCTGGTCAATATGGATCCCTAAGTGGAAGATTCCTTGCACGTGAGAACAACCGCTCACAAAGTCAGTTGAAAAAGTAGCTTTAAATCTGCATCTTTAAATAGATGCAGAAAGCACAAAGACGGTGCTCATGTCAAGAATCTGCTGAATCCTGTGTTATCCATCTGCCCATGTGTAATTGAATCTGGCACCGTTTCCAGTGATGTCATGCCTGGAACGCCCAGCCAGTGGAGAGAGGCTCCCCGGGATGGAGCTGCTGCATGAGGTGGAGAGATCAGCAGATGTGGTAATTCACTCCTGGAATGGTGTTCACGTCCAGTCGCACATCTGAGTAAAGGCAGTCTCTGTACTTTAATCCATGTCGTTTTGGAGCAGGCACGTGTTCAAAAGACAGGCAGGTGAGCCAGGCAGTTCCACAGCCAGTTCCTCTGGCTGAATATTCCAGTTTGAAGGAGAAGTGTTCCATGATGTCATTCCAGCTCGTGTCATTTCTAGGCAACTGGTTTGCAACTGCGGGATAAGGAGCGTCTGGCAAAATCTGCTCCGTGTAGATAAAGTTCTGCTGCCTGAGGAGTCTTCCCCCAGCCCAGCTGAGAAAAACTGGGGTCAGTTTTAGCCCTGTGTGTAGCTAGGGAGACGCAGCCTCCACTCAAGCGATGATTTATTGGTTTCTCTAGAGTTTGTCCAGCAAAATTTCAAACACGCCAGCGCTGTGCTGAGAAATCACAATGTAAGAGCACGAGATGTTCCGACACTGCTGTCCAGAAAAACCTGGTGACCACAAAGTTGTACCCGGAACTGAGACAACCGTTTATCACTTTTGAAAAATGGACTGAAGTAGGGCAGTCAGCACTTCTTGGAAAATTTAATGTCAGTTTTTGAGGTATCAGAATCAGAAACGTGTCGTATGCCATTATTCAAGCCCTGCTGTCATAATGGAGACCATGTGGAGATACATGTAAATGCTTGAAGATTAAGATTAAAATAAAATTCAAGAAGAGTTTGGTATAAGATTTAGTTTATGCAATGTTAAAGGAATTCCTAACAGGAGGTTTTTTTCAATTCAAGCCATTAACATTAAACAAAATTAAAAAAATAATATGTTGTTACAAAATCATTTTTAAGATCTTTCCTAAAAGTTCTCCCTTCAGGCAGGCACCACAAGTGGAACTTATTTCACGGCAGCAGTGAGGGGCTATGGTAATTCATGGTTTTTCTTTTTACTGTAGCATAGATGAAGATACAGAGTGCTGCTTTTAGCAAGAAAAGAGCAAAAAGAAAAAGCTAGCAAAATGCATATGGCTGAGAAGTCTACTGGAATGCTAACTTAGATAAGAGAAGTGACAAAATTGCCCTTGATATTTATAATTTGCATCTTGTATGTGGCAGCTTTTGACTATGTGACATTAGAATCTGTTACAGTGAAATGGATTCAGATGTTGCAAAAGCGCACCAGATTTTCCCGAGTGTGAAATTAATTGTCTCTAGCACAGAAAGCTGTTATTTTTGTTGCACAAAATAAATCAAAATCAATGTTAGGCTAATAATAAATAAAGCTACAGTCGTAAACAATCTGTTCCCTTTGTTAGGTTTTGTGTCATGTTTTGCATGAGAAGTTCAAACAGCAACAAAAAAGTCCTGAAAGCTCCACTCATGTAAATGACTTTACTCAACACTGGAATAATCCCTTGGAATGAATCCTCAGTGATCTCCTGCACTGAAGGCTAATTCCTCAATAAAGGGCAAAGTACTCAAATAAGACCTCCGAATATATTTGAGGCTTGTAAAAATCTTGTACAGAACAAAAAAATCTTTCACTTGTTTCCACTGAGGGGCTGCCATTCTGTCCCATAAGCAAAGAAATTCCATGAAAACAGGGCTGGTTCAGAGCCTGAAAAAGTTCATAGAGCAAACAGGTTTAATGATGCAAGAAATGAGACTGTAAGAAAGGAGAATTTATGTTTGGCTCAGAGCTGCTCGATGAGGTGCAAAGCTCTGATTAAAGGGAGACTCTTTGATTACCAAGTGTTAAAAATGAGGAACCCCAGGACTCAGTCATCAGAAAACGTCAGGGGTGTCATAACTTCAGGCTCCTGCTGCCAGCCTCATGTCACCTACTGGGGGTCCCTTCCTCTGGCAGGACCTTCCACCAAGAGGCAGGCTGGACATCGGAAGCAAACCCAGCCCTTTCCCTTTTCTTCACATTCCTCCTCTTTCAGTGATGCAGACATGCAAGATTCGGATGTTCCCCTTCCCAGAGGAGGAACTTCCACCTCTGAGGAGTTTCTCCTCCAAGCACCAGACTGACAGGTCACATCAAGCTCATGAATATCCTGCTCAGTTTTCTAAGATCCTCACTACGTATCATTCTCTAATTCAAATGGAAGTTTACGTGATTTTTTCATATTTTTGCTTACCCTGAACCAGTCATGCCCACCTACCTGTACTTTCATCTGTGACAAAACTAAACTAAGAAGTTCTTTTGAGATTGTCAGGTACATGAGCTTAGAGATGGTGTCGCCAACACAAAATATGTGGCTTTGATTTGCCTACAAAACCCTGCTGAATGTGTGCTGAACTTGCAGAGCTGCTTCTCTTAGCATCTTACTCAAACTGAATTCCTTTAACTTTTACATCATCAGAGGTGACTTTCCAATTCCCACTTCCAAGTTTCCAGCAGTGGCACCAGGAGCACTTAGGCTAATCCATGTGTTTGTAGGCCAATTCAGCATCTTGACACAAGCACTACTGTCTGTCTGCTGGAAGTCCTTTTAAATCCTTCTGGATGTGACACAGGGGGTATGGTTTAGGGGGTGAGGTGGTTTTGGTGGTGCTGAGGTGAGGGTTGGATCAGAAAATCCTCAAGGTCTCTTTAAGCTGCACCTCTGTGTAGAGTTTGCCACCCCCGATTGCAGCTACTGCAGGACAAATAAAGTCTTGACACATTGGTGGGGCTGGGAAGACTCAGCAGATAAAAATAATTACAGCGCTAAACAATTCAATAGGCTACACTGGCCTAAATCCCACCTTCCTGCTTCCATGCTTTCCCCCCCACACACTTTTTTTTTTGGTACAAACTCATTAGAAGAGGATTAATTTCATATAGATTAAGTGATGGCTGAAGATGCAGTGGAGAAAACGGTCTATAAGGAAAAAAGAAAAAAAAAAAAAAAAGCTGAAGGGGAAAACTGATTACATTTCAAGCAGAGCACCTCTGCTTCCAGCGAGATCTCTGCTGTTTCTCAAAGTTTTGGAAAGGTTTTCTGATGACAGCATGGATTGTTTTTCCTGTTGCACTTTCCTTCAGTCTGTCTACAAGCAGTTGTTGAAGTGGATTTAAATGTGCAAATGGTATTTTGAATAGAGTCTGGAAACTGTAACACATCAGAAACGACAAAGAAAAAGCTCTTTAAACTGGGAAGGAATGCAAAACAGGACAAGCAACAGTGCCAGCCATGAGAAGAACAGCAAAGCTCCTTCTGGTGTTTGCTGTAGCAAAAATTTTGTTCTTTCTAGAACTTCAGGAGATGTTTGTGCTCAGTAGGAATTAAATATCCAGTAGGAATTGGAAACATGAATGTTTATGCACTGAGAATGGCACACACGCAGAAGCTTTGTGTCTAAGTTCTGCTGTAATCACTGGAGGTCAGGATTATTTCTCCTTTCCCATTTGGATGACTATTAAGATTGCCATCTCCTAGGTACAGACCCAATAGTTTTGTGGAAGACAAAAAAAATTAAATCTTTGTGCCTTTCCACAGAGAAAGCAAACAAAGTAATCCTCATCCAAGTTCATTAAGACTTCTAAGGAGACACTATCATGCAGGCTTTGTGCTACATTTTAAAAAAACTATTAAACTATCACAAGCCTTAGACAATTAGGCTGAGAATTAATTTCTCAGAGACAGCAGGGATCTCTGAGACTGGCACCTCTGTGCTCCAGTGAGAAGAGAAAAAGCTGAGAGTATCATCAAAGCAGCCCTCATGGGGCTCTGAGGTTTCTGTGACTGAGGCCCAGCTAAGTACTGACATTGCCCAATTTCCTCATGGAGGGATTTAACATCGCACACTGAAAATCAGAGCCCGTGAACAACAAAGGTTTGGAGAGACAACACTCAGTGTGCAAGGTCTGCCTGGAGAAATAAAATCCCAGCCAGAACCTCGCTCCCTGGATCCTCACAAAGAGAATCCAGAGGGGAGAAAGTGAGCAGCTATGTGATGAAAATGAAAACCATCAGCATGTTCAGAAGGAAACAAAGGCACAAGCGGTTCCCTCAGCAGCGCTGTCCTCACTGCAGATACGGTGTTAGCAAATTCCCCCCAGCCACAGAAAGCAATTATATTGTTTCAACGTAGCTGTACTTCCTCGCTGCTGCACGTGTCTGATCGAGCAACCGTTACATAAAAATTACCCCATTTTGATAATATTTACCATGAACAACTCCGCCAAGGACTCAGCTTGGACAGAGAGTCCGTGAAATGTTGTCCACTGATGGTTCTGACTCCTCAAGAAGCTGCCCTGAAAATGCACACAGAGCCCAACACACCGTTCTGGATAACTGCTGCGGTCAGGGTGTTCTTCTTGTCCTTTGTCTACACAGCAAATGCATCCCCACCCCTCAAACCCAGGCAAAAAAGCTGGACATCATTTTTTATCAGTCCTGTATCTCCCTAGAAGCCGCAGAATTCTTCTGCTCTGCCCTTAATTTCCGAACCCTTGTCCTTTTACGAGCTTCAGCTATATCCAGCTTTGTTAATTTGACAAAGATGTAAGGCAAGAAGTTTCCCTACAAAAGGGGAAGATCCAAATTAAAGTTACCCTAGGACACCCTCTCACTCCTAAACATCCTAAAATGCTTGGCCCACATGCTTATGAAACAGCTGAGAAGGAGCAACCAAAAAAAGGTTTCCAGGAGGCTGTCTTGAGTCAATTATACCTCAAGTTACAGATCTGTTTCAAGGGCTCCCTCTCCTACTTATTAGAAATTTAATTCATCAAGAATGGTGGAAGCTTGGCAAGGAGCTTGGGCTGGAATTGCAGGTACCAACCATACCCCTCAACCAACCTCCCTCGCATTTAAAGGAGAGCATGTATGAAAAGCACTTTGCTGTTACTTAGGGAAGAGAAAAACCCATTGAACCAAGACCCCAGAAAACTCCAGATGAATCAGACACATATCCCTGCTGTTCTAAAAGGACTTCACTCACAAGTGCACGGAAGAACACTCACGACACATTTATAATGGCTGTGACGGGCTGCTTGTGAGGGTGCATGTACAAATAAATAAATACTATATTGGGAAGAAATTCCTCTCTGGGCCTGGCACAGGGTGCCCAGAGAAGCTGTGGCTGCCCCTGGATCCCTGGCAGTGTCCAAGGCAGGTTGGTTACAGGAGTTTTTACAGCCCAGAAGTAAAATGCAGTCATGCAGAAGCAGAGTGTGCCAGATCTGAGGCTGCACCTATCACGCTGCTGATGTGGCCGAACGGTTTTCAACAAATCACCAGAGAAAAATCCGAATTCAATCATTAAATACTAGAAAATGAAAGAAGTTAACTATATTGCCTAAAGTAAGTTCCAAATTATGCCATCTTAAAAAACCCAAAACAACTGTATCTCAAGACTTCAATGTTAACAGTTTGATTTTCCGAACAGTTATTAACTAAGCTGATTTTACTCCAATGTACATCAAATGAAACACCCTAGAATTCTTTTCTTTAGCATTCCATATATTAATTCTGTTCTGCTCTTTGGCATTTCAAGTCATTTCCACAGGCACCAATTTGACATTAAAGATGTATAAACCGTGGCTACAAAAACCCGCAAGAAATGAACAAACCCTCCCAAATCTGACAATTATTTGGACAAAATACTGAAGTTGAACACTAATTAATATGCAGGCAGATGAGGTGCTAATCAATAAACCAGACAGCAACAAGGTACCTGTTAGCATTGCTAAAAATACAGAGTGGTAGAATTTCAGAGGATCAGCCTTGATAGGTGATTTGTATGGGTTACAAATCCAAAATTCCTGAGAAAATCCCACAAGGAAGACTTTGTTTCCAAAGGTCTCTGAAAGCTCCCTGTATCTTGAAACAATAAAGGACGTGCACCAGGACTTAATTTATTGCTTTGTTAAATGAATTGCTTCCATGTGACTTCCCTTCTATTAAGATGTAAATGTGGGAAATGGAAGGTGGAAGCTGAAAATATCACAGGAGAATTCATCCCTGAAGGAGGAGTCCCAGCTGTGCCCTTACCACCTAGGAGATATTAGCAGCAAGCTGTGAATAGATCTGATAAAATTACTGAGTAGCGGCAGGATGATGCAGCTGTTGCGATGTAACTTTTGGCTTACATCAGGCTTATTCATAATCTATTTTTATGGTTTTCCAAATCCAGCAAAATAAAAAAAAAGGACCACTGGCTAATTGTTACCATACTGTTTAGTCCAAGAGCTATTTGCAGTGCACTCCAGAAGCAATTCCCTCTCCTGTCCTCCCCCTCTCCTGCCCTCGAGTGCTTCTAGTTATAGCATTTGATTTCTAAAATTAAACTTGGATCCACCTTAAAGCTCATAGTTCAGACAATCTGGATAAATGAAATGCCATTTAAAACATCCCCATGCCATCCCTCTCCTGCACTGTACCAGACTGGAACTAAATGTTTAAGGCAGCGTTTACTTTTATGCTTTTCTCTTCTTTTTAAAATTTCAAATATTTACCTTTTTGTTGTTGTTGATGTACTCCATATACGAGGAAACACAAGCGAATTTCACATATGACTATGGGTATTCAGCAGTGATTTGATTTCCAAGCTCCCTTCCAACTCAAACCATCCAATAATCCTGTAAAACAAGCAATAATGCAAAAGGTGAAGAACAGAACAGACCCAGACCTTTTACAATTACCCCACTGCAGCATCACTAAAACAGACAAACGGAATCCCTGTTTACACTACAATAACTGAAGAGTCACAGGAGGTTCCAAGTGGATGGAATTTCTAAGCCTTGCTACGTTGCCTCAAAGTAATTGCAGAATTCCTATTTATGCCTTTAAACATAAAGAATGTGCGTATTTCATTCCACAAACAATTCTACTGTTTTCTAACCCCTGTTTGACTGGCCTACTAACTCATAGCTGGATAATATTACTGGCAAGGATGCTTTAAACTATTTTTTAATTCATTCTGTTAGGCTCCTAGGAGGCACCTGAGCCCAATAGGCACCCTTAAAAAAAGCATAATCCAGGTATGCTGAAGGAATTCTTCAGCTGGCACCTGGGTGGGAGCTGAAATCTTCCTTGCAGTCATAAAAGTCTTGGGACAGAAACCTCCCAGAACCATGAAATGTCTCTGCTGTTCTTATCGTGTGGGAAACCACCCGAGTCTGGCCTATCCTGACCTGAGGAACGGGTACATGCAGAGGTTCACAACAGAAAAAAAGACAAATCCTGCTTCATCCCAAGGCAGCCCTGCAGGGAATTCGCAAGCAAACACTGTAGTAGTTCCACTGTTTCCAAATGCTTATTCTAGTCTATTTTCGTCTTACTAAAATACTTAATTTCCTCTCCAGAGTCATCTGTAAAATTCATTTTTGATCTCCTTGGTCCCCTTTTTGGGTAATTTGTGTATTCCAAAGTCTGTGTCCTATTTAGTGACTTGTATAGTGCATTGTTTTGCCCTTGCATTAACACTCACAGTCTAAAAATACAAAGTCTGTTCACCAGCTTTCTTGAGCCTTTGCCCAAACCCCTTTTTTTCATATGACAGTAGGCAAACTCATCACAGGAAAAGAAGAAGAGATTTCTTTGTCCTATTTTTTGTCTCAGCAAAGGTAAACCAAAAATTGGATGGGTGATCCTTCTTAGAAATAGTAATTTAAGCCTTAACAAGCTCTAGATAATTGAATGTGTTGGTGAAAATTAATTAGATTTAAATATACAGTGTGAATATTTTCATAGCGTTGACCTTTTAGGAAGCATCAGAAAAATCTTTGTGGGATATCTCCCGATTTTTCTTTTCCAGATGTTTCAGGTAATAAAATTGATCTTTGGGATGTATTTCTTTCCAACAGAGCAGAGTAAATGACCTCTTTTCCAATGAAACTTAGCACTTCACGTAAACTAGAGCCTTCAAACTCATTTCCAATCAAAAATTCCAAGACCTGCTGCCTAATTCGAAGTTTAAAATATATTCTACAGATATTATTTAGAATGAAATGTTTCCAGTTGCATGTTGCATTTAATTATTGCAGACTTTGCAACGATCTTGTCTTATTGACATGAGAGAGCGTGGAAAAATAGTTCCATCTTGGAGATTTATTTACTAATAAAAGCATTTTCTATATTTACTCAAAAAAGTGTTTATGTTAAAAATACTGTTGAATTTCTCCAATGAGTATGAAGAAAACGAACATTCTTTGTATTTATTGCTGAAAACTGGACTCAGGTTCAATGCAAAACATTTCAAAAGTAACAAAACAAACTGAACAGAATAACATGGAATTAATCTGAGGAATTAATCTGAGGAAATCACAACCTGCCCAAGGGTAGTGAGTGAAGAAAAGCAGCTTCTAGGTGTCCAAAACACATTATTCAAGCCCCAGGACTCATTCATCCCGGCATATTTGACCTCGCTCTGCACCGCTGAACTTCACTAGGTTCTCCTTCCTGCCCCTTTGGAAGATGGGAGTGACATTGGCCTTCCTCCAACCATCAGGAACCTCTCCCCCTCTCCATGACTTGTCAAAGACGATGGAAAGTGGCAGAGGAACAATGCCTGAGGGCTCCCTCGGCACCTGTGGGCGCATCCCACCAGAATTCACGGATTTGTGGGTGCCAAGCTGATCTGGGACCCAGGGGGAAGAGTTCCTTCCCCTGCACGAGTTCCTTCCCCTGGCCTGCTCTTACCTCTGAGCTCTGGGGCTCCCAAGAGCCGACCTCAGAAGTGAAGAGGGAGGCCAAGAAGGAATTCGGTAATTCCACCTCCTCTGTGTTTTCCATCACCAGGACACCCATCTGATGCAGCAGCAGCCCCACATTTTCCCTGGGTTAGATGGGATTTTGGGCAGGAATTGTTCCCTGGGAGGGTGGTGAGCCCTGGCACAGGGTGCCCAGAGAAGCTGCAGCTGCCCCTGGATCCCTGGCAGTGCCCAAAGCCAGGCTGGACGGGGCTTGGAGCAGCCTGGGACAGTGGGAGGTGTCCCTGCCCACGGCAGGGGTGGCACAGGGTGGCTTTAAGGTCCTTTCCAACCCAAACTCTCCTGTAATTTCATCACTCTCTTCTGGAAAAAACTGGAAAATTATCCAGCTGAAGCCTCTCCTGGCTCTCTGCTTTCCGATGGATCACCTGCAGATTATTTCTCCTTAACAAGGAAGTGTTTATTTAGAAATAAGCACCTTTTATAAGCACTACACTCTCCTCTCCTCCAGCACTTGCCACACATGTTCATAATAAAAAGCAAGTCACGCGTGCCAATTTTTTCATCCATTAAAAACACTTTTTGATTCACCCTACCTTTACAGAAGGAAGCGGTGAGTTTAAAACCCCACTTCCTTGGTATTTTAGTTACATGATGAGTGACTTTGCCTATTGACCTCTGTATTATCTTACTTTCAATGGAACTTTCAGTTAAAATTAATACAAAAATCAAAAACTGTCCCACCTGCTGGGTTTGGAATGGTTTTTTGTGTTCTGATTTACAAAGAAAAGAAGCTATCAATGGAGATTAAAAAACCACCAGAGCAGATCTGATGAGTCAGTGATAAATCTACTTAATGTCTGCCACTGAGCAATTTCTGTTCTGACAAATTTAACAGCTGACAATAAAGTGCTTTTTAGTGGAATAAATAATTGGGTAAAACTCAATCCTCAAAGGCTTCAGGCAAGCCCTGGTAAGCATCTCACATCAGCTCTTGAGTCAACTCAAAGCAAACATGACAGTAGCTTTTTAAAGTACATAAAGATATCTGTCTCTACCCCTAGCAGGCTGCTTTATTCTAGTTGATTACCAAGAAAACAGCAGGTCAAATTACAATTTCTTTCACAGCTTCCTGTCACTACGACAAAAACAGTAGCACAGAACTTTTTTCCCAAAGTTTGGGAAGAAGCCTCAACCATTATGGTCACCCCAATGGGATTTTCAGGTTCCTTGTCAGACCTCTGCAGTGATCCTGGTGTTATTGACCTAGACCACAACGACTTAGAAGATCCCAAAAATGGAATTAAACTGTCTTGTAACAATTGAATGTATGAATTAAAAAAACAAACCAAAACAAAAAGGTGGAGATGTGTATCTGTTTAAGTAGAAACATCCTGAAAGAGAAGAATATAAATTCGGGGAAAGAATATGAACACAAATATCTTGTCAGTTTTAATGCAATTGGATTGTTAATGACATCCTGGTTACAGACACTTCATTCAGAGCAAACCTGTTGCTATCTCAGATGTGAGAACACAAATCTGTTCTATCTCTACCTCTCCTTTCATCATTTTACTTTCAGGCTCAGAAAAATTTCAAAGCACGTTGAGAAGAAGTTGCACATCATTAAATGATTTTAACCTGAGTTTGCTGCAGAAAGGGGAAGCTCTTCCCTGCCTCTCCACACTGTGAGTTCCAAACAGGGGTACTGAGGACAGCAGGAATTAATCACGAGTATGGAGCATGACATAACATTTTAATTGGGCTCCTGTACCAAGATGATGGTGCCATGACTATCCTATCATCTGAGGATGTGCTGTTTAAGGCTTCCATCCTTACAAGCTGGGGTTAGGAGGAAAAACCAGGCTTTCCTTTTAACTCAGCAATCCTGGGAAGCATTCGAAGATGCCATCTCCTGGATAACCTCCGGGGAGCAGGTTTAAGGACATACGAAGCTTACATAACACACAAATGCTGAAGAACAATTCTGAAAAGAAAAAAGAATATTGATGCCTTTTCTTTCAGAAAAGAAATGTGGCCTGAATTTAATGTAACTTCCCTCTTTATAATGAAAAAAACGCCAGCACATGCCTCTTGGGAATTTGCAAGAAATCAAAAGGGAGTTTGGGTTATATGTAGGAAAACTATTCTATTTAATCCATAATCAAAAATTACTGAGCAGAACAGTTTAGCAACAAGCTTTTTCCATTACAGCCATTTAAACACAAATTTCAGTCATAGAGGGACTCAGAACAAAATGCTTCATTGGGAGCGTGGTATTTCATTAAAATTATTCCTCCAAGTGTCACTTCTGTGACATTACATTTTCAGTACTGGTGACAGGAGAGGAAGCTCATAAAAGGTGGGAGAGAATCTATTTAGCTGTACTAGAGATCAGTACAAAGTCCTTGAAGAGAATTTGATGCCACAGCCTATTTCTGTCTGAAGAACGGCTGAAAGTCTTGACTCTGTCAAGATTAAATCAGAGAAGCAGGGGCCCTGAAGGGAATTTGGAGCTTGTTACAGACTTCTATTTCCTTCAGGAGCTTCCTCCAAGAGCTACGTGAAGTGTGCAACAACCCAGACCTCCTGGAATCTGATTACTTTGTTTGCAGCAGGAGAAAGCTCTCGGGCAAGGAGCATCGTCAGGAGAAACTGCGGGGCTCAAAAGTCGACAGTGCGAGAACTTGGCTGAAATCTGCTGCTCCCAATGTGTCCCTGACACGGGGAACCCAGCTCTGGAGAAGCAGGCTGCAGCAGGAGATGCTGTTTCTGGCAGCAATGAGGAACATTTGTGTAAAAGTGTCTGTACGCTGCTCTCACGCTGAAGCCCTGTGCTACATTTCAGTGGCACAGCAGCCCTGCTCGTGTACAAACATTTCTCATTAGGAACTAATCACTTCTGGGCTTTATAATCACTGGGGATTAAACATTTTGCTGTGGCTGGGACACGTGTGGTGTCCTTATGTTTTTCCACCCACACTGAAAATGTGTAATTTCTTGTTATTGGTACCACTGGAATTATTGAAGTGCCCAAGAGCCTCAGTTATGGGCATGGGACCCAATGCACTTGGTGCTGTTAAATATGGAAAGGAGATCCAAAAGTCATTAAAATTTGGGAACAAGGTGACAGGCAGCAGCTCAATACAAGCCAGGAAGACTGATCCGCACACCTGACAATGCCTTAATCTCCAAAAGCCTGTTGGATTTAGCCATCAACATCCATAAAACCGATATTTTCATTAATTTCAAAGATTATTTTTTTTAACTTCATCAGTCTTTGGTGTTGCCAATACTATAGCATCCAGAATGTAGACCTAAATGGAATATACACAGTTCCTGACTTGCCACCCAGTCTTTCCAAACAAGAAGGTGCTTAAAAAGTCTCAAAACAATCCAGGCAACAAAATAGGTAGGTATTTGATCTCTGCTTCCCAGAAAATCTTAAGACTTACACATTCTAGGTTTAAGCAAAGAAATCTCAATACAAAGTATCATCTATTGTTATGTATCTATATCGATATCTATATATCTATCAACCTGAACCTCCCCCGGCACAGCTTGAGGCTGTTTCCTCTTGTCCCACTGAGAGTGAGATAAATTTAAAAATTAACCTCAGAAATAAAAACCTCTCACTGGTTAAAAGCCTTGGTTTCCTTTAGATATCTCCACAGATTCCAGAAAAGCAAACACAGAAAAGGCTGTTGATAATTCTGGTTAATTAAATCTCTGCCAAGAGTTTAGGATGCCAGGTACTGTCCACAGCAGGACATTTGTTTCCGTTGCCTTTGTGGCAGCTCATGACACAGCTGGCTGGGCAATAGTGCTGGCAAGATCGAAAATTCAGGCTCTCCCTGGGTTCAAAATCCCCAAAAGACTGTTCCTGATAGGACATAACCCTGGATGTGATAATCTGGGGAGTCTGGAAGAGCCAGAGGAGCAGAGCAGCACTGAACAGTGTGAGGACTCGGTGTGTGTTAAAGCAAGACTTAGAAAAACACTTGGCTATTAAAGTGAAATGCAACCCTGCTGCCTCCACATCAGCACAAACACATGTTGTACAAGGGGAACAGAAATTGCTAAATAAACTCTGAAGCAGCTTCACTATTTAAAATGAATAGAATCCAGCGAAAGGAGTGTTTAGCCCAGCTCCCAAACAAAATCTCCCACTTGCCAGAACGTGCCCCTGAGTTGCTTTGGTTTGCTGCATCCAAACGTCACAAATGCATTTGCTTGAGCTCAGAGCTTCTCTTCAAACTCTCTGTATCAGGGCTGAGGGCGTCAAACATCCTACACCTCACCCAAGGTACAAACTGGGCTGGGCAACAACCTGGAAATTAATTATCTTACCCTTTTAGAAAATGATCTCTGCAAAGATGCAGTTGGAAATGGTGCTGCCAAGACTCAAAGGAATGACATTGATAGTCACGAAAAGATCGGATTTTTAAGAGAATAAATCCGAGACTATAAAGAGAAGAAATCCAGATTATATCTCAGTCATTCTGTGCAAAGGGAGCAACAAAATTCCATGTTTAAACCTTAGCAAGTATGACCAATAGTGAGAGGTAAACAGGGGAATACAGAAGTACAGAAAATGGGGAAAAAGGCACTGATTCCCTGTAACTTCTGTACCTTGGGGAATTTTCATTACAGATGGCACTGCCACTGCAGCAGCTGTGGGAAATAACTTTTAAAGGAAATAACTTTTAAAAACCTCTCAGATTGTATTCTAAGATCAACTGTAATTTTTGTAGATATTGCCAGCAATGTCTTTGTAGATATTTTCATTATGTCCTTGGTCCCATCCAAACTAGATTATCTGACACGTACCATATGCTGTAAGAGGTTTGAGTCCCTCACAATTGTGTATAATTTTCAAGATCCAGAGTACTCTCAGATTCAGACTTCTAAAACAAATTCTTTTTTTTTTTTTAATCCGATTTTGTAACCTAGCCAGCATCAGTAATTCTTTGTGTGTACTATATGTATATGATATATAGACATTTTAACGCGGTAAAAATGGAAGATGTGGAGAATTTGAATCAACAAAACTGCCAACATTTCCACAGCCTTCTTCCCTTGCTTCTGCCTTGAAGTTCTAAAGCATACCAGCAAACTAATATTAAAGAATAAATGTTTATATGAAAAATACAGAATGTGGAGTGCTGAGCTAAAAGTCTTCGGCCTAGACCAGACTAAAATGTCTTTTCCTTATCAGCTGAGATCACTTAAATACTGAAATTTCTAAAAGTACAGCTCACCAAACTTCCCTAAAACCATCGGGACAGCACTTAGGAGAAGATACTCCGCATTACCTTGGTTCTATTATTAATGCTGTTGCCCAGCCTTACCTCCAAGAGCGTCTGCAAGGCAAATCGCAAGCACAAGCGGAGGCGAGGCCGGGGATTGCCCTGCAGGGCTGCCCTGCAGCACAGCTGGCAGCCCTTCTGCTCAGCCCTGTGATGTGGTTACTCCTTCCTCTCCTAAGCACCAGATTCCTGCTCCCGCAATCTGCCAAAACACACAGCTGGGCTTTGAAAGGAATCCTTCGGTGAGAGCGCTTCGTGGATCTGAGCTGCTGGGGAGGAGGTCAGAGTCACCCAGGGGGCACGGGGCAGAGAAGGAAAGAAGCTATGGCAAGAATGAATTTTTTTTTTTTTTCCCCCTCTGTATATATTTTTGTAGTGAATTGGTATTTATTGTACGTCCGTGCTGTATGTAACGTGAGATGCTGCGGCAAGAAAGCCAATCAGGAAGGGACAAATCCTGAGAGAGGAACAAGTGGTCCGAAATGTAGAAGAATTGCAAATTGGGAGAAAAACCACAGAAATGTTAAAGGACAGAAATGTAAATCCATTACAGCCAAGCTGAAGTGCCAAAATAGGACAAATGAGGCCAAAAATACCAGAAGAACCCATACTTTTATGTATCTTGGCAATTCTGCCTCTCACCTGGCTCTAACTGGAAAATGTAAATGAATATGAATTTAATAACAAAAAAGAGAAGCAAACATTGCAAGAGAATTCCTCCACAAAAGGTTCATTTCATGCCTGGTATATAAAACACAGTTAAGGTGTATCAGAAATTATCCAGCTGTCACAAAATTTTGACCATGATGTTGACAGGATAATCCATATTCAAAAATCCCCTGAACTGCTGCCCAACTGCCTCACCTCCAATTGTACTCCAAGTGAAACATTTTAGATATCTGGAACCAGAGAAGAGTACCAAGGGACAAAGTAGTTCCCCTCTTGATGCTAAATATTTGAAATCATGCAATGGATTCCTGTCACTCATAACACTAAATGCTCTAGATTGGATTAACTGATAATTAATAATTACATTATTGCAATTATCATACTTTATCAATATTGTGCCTCTGAAACATAGTTAAGCCACAAGTAATTTCTAATATTTTTTTTTTCTTTTTGCGCCTTTTTAATACCCATGCTTTTTGTTTTTAAATTAATTTTTTGTCATGTTTTCAGGCCAGAGATACTTTTATTTCACTATGCAGAAGAGAGAGAAGTCAGCTGAGCTGTGCCAAAACGCTGGAAGACCTTAACTGGCTGGCAGCACAGGAAAACAAAAATATAAATCAGGTTTATCACTTGGAATTTTCATTATCATCACTCGAGCCTGATGGGCACATTACTGCTGCATAAAAGTGATAAATCTAGAGGGGTT
This sequence comes from Hirundo rustica, assembly GCF_015227805.2. Taxonomy (NCBI): domain Eukaryota; kingdom Metazoa; phylum Chordata; class Aves; order Passeriformes; family Hirundinidae; genus Hirundo; species Hirundo rustica. Next base: position 1,827,173 of record NC_053451.1, read on the forward strand.
TTTCCTATGTTTCAAGCCAAGAAATACTAAATTTTCTCTTCTAAATTAAATGCACCTTTAATTCTTTCAGTCATTCTTCTTCCTTTGATTGGACATCATACATTATTTTCCCAGACATGATATTACTATTCTGGTTCTAGCCTATTTTATTTGTTGCCATAGTTTTGCCTATAAATATTTTCCTTATCTATTTTTTATTTATATTTTTTTCCTCCCTGTTTCTATTTGTGTCCTCACTCCTTTTCTTCTTTCTGTTCTCTCTGCTCTGCTACCCCTCTAACATCTGTCTGCTTAAAAAATTGCCCTCTTCTGTCCTTTGGGCAGAACATCTGTACACTTGGGGCAAGGAAGGGAATTCTCTTTACTACTTAGAACACATCAACTTATTAAAGATTTCCAGGGAATATTCCCAACAGAAGCTGTGTTTTAATCTGTGTATCTCCAAACTCACCGAGCTGCCCTCCCCTATTTTATTTACTCTTTAACTTTACATTTTAGTGAGCCACAAGCAATATCCTGAGCAAAATAATGCTGCTGATGTCTGTTTCCTACCCAGCAGCTATGCAAACAACCGTGGCCCGTTTGCAATTCCAGGGCAATGCCTGTAGAGTCAGGTATTTAAATGAGTACTTAGGTATTTAAATGCCTTTCCGAGGTCCCTGAAAACCCCGGACGTGGAGGGATGTCTGCAGAAATGAGACAAGTTACCACAAAGAGGAGGGAGGGTTTAAAATAACTCATTTGTGGGAAGGAAGAGTTTCCTCCTGTAGCTGCGATGACCAGATTCACCCAGCCATCCCTCTGGATGAGCTGCTCTGTGCTTTTTGGGGCTCCCTGTCACCATTTCTGAGCCAGCAGCTGCTGGATTTGGACATCAAACACTCCAAAGGTCTGCGCTACTCCACAGGTGCTGCATGTCCATCTCTCCTGATTCCTTCCTGTCCTGCAGGGACACTGTTTTGAATGCATCTACTCAGACAGAATCAGGATTATAGAATATCCTGGCTTGGGGTGGGTATCACCAAATCCAACTCCTGCCCCTGCAAAGGACACCGCAAGAATCACCTGTGTCCTCAAAGCATTGTCCAAAACTCAGAAAGTTCGGAGATGATAATTCCAGCAGCTCCTTTTTAATTGCACTCCTCAAACGGGGTTGGTTTTGAAGGTAACAGCTATTTACATAAACCTGTCTCCACGGGCAATTTCCCTAAAAAAGTAAAGGAGCTCACTAATGCATCTTGGAGATGCGGCTGTGTGCTTTGATTTCTGATTTTTTCTAGGTACTCGGCAAAGCTCTCCAACTCATCCTTTCACCCAAATTATTTTGTCAGAGATACTGAGCCCAGCCACGCGTCGGTTCCTGTAAATGCCATCTGTTCCACAGCCCAAACCCAGTGACCCTTTGCAGTCCTTGCTGCTGGGAATGCGTTCCCTCCTGCACCTGATCCTCGGACCGCAGCCAACTCAGCTGACACAACACCCAGGACTGTGCCTCATTCACCTCAGGAAGAGAAACGAAACCTGAAAAGTTCCACTGCAGTTAAGATGATCTCCACCAGCTTCAGCTTTGTCAATCCCTAATCCTAACCTCCCTGCTCCCCTGGCACGGGTTTTGCATGGAAATCACAAGATTTCCCATCCCCTTTAGCAGCCACACTGAAACCAGTCCATTGCTTCACAGTCCCTTCACAGCTGTGCTTGGCATCCTGTCATAAAAATCTTCCTCCAGATCTCAGACATACTGCAGAAGATTCAAGGGATAAAGGCAATATAAAACTGGAAGTTGGCCAGTGAGGAAAAACCTAGTTGCTGCACTGGCCTGATGAACATTCATTTAGTCAAGACCAGGCTGAAAGAGGTCCCAGAAGGATGAGCTTATATAATAAACCTTTACAAGCGTCACCTTGCAGTCAGCGCGCTTTACTGTCAGTAACTCAACGATGGGACACCGAGCAGAGTCCTAACAGCCAGCACCGTGATCCAAACATCCGTTTAAGAGAGGTTTAACTGGTGCCTGCCACCGCTTCTGCATGGGTGATATGGGCTATTTCTTGCATTTTTATGAGGTTACACAACATCAAGTTCACGTGGTTTGCTTAATGCTAGTACAAAACACAGCTTAGGAGGACGCAGCAGAAAATCTGTTTGGCAGATGTTTGATCTTGCTTTTCCTAGCTAGCTTGGGTTTTCGTGCATGAGTGGAGGGAGATGGTGGTTTCAGAGATTCCTCTGCTGCTGATCATGCTTACTGCAAATTACAGGGTAATAATTCCACCAGAGCCTTCCATCAAGGACAAATTACGATGAGAGGCTCCATAATTAAAGCTTTCTTCCGACTAGCTGTAGGTGAAGCTACTGGCTTCTCTTCTTTTTAAGGTCACCTAACACCACCCAACCTTCATGAAAAGAATTTTACCAGACCATTTGAAAAGAGGTTTCCACAGCATGTCTCCAAATGCCTTGGAATTCAAACTACTTAATTCAAATTTTTCTGAGATACTTGTCAAAGATACATATTCTGTTAGCCCCGATAATGTCCACATCAAGGCAAAGACAGGTTTTTAAAAGTTTGTTCATGCTTAGGAAAAATTTCTTAGACCTGGCTGGTCTATATTGTGTGTGGGCAATGAAGCATCACTGAGGTTCAGACTCCTCTCTCTTTCTGAAACAGAAATTCACAGTATCTAATCTCGTGGTATTTGTGCAACACAATTGGAAGTTTCTACAGGTAATGGTTTCAATGCCCTGATACTGCACAGTCCCTCTGGTTTGGCCAGGGAAACAAAACCCTGACTTCAGGAAACTCCAGACTGCAAGGACAGATGAAAAGGCTCTGTGGGTGTCATACTAATGAATTCCTAACAGAACAGCCCAAATTCAGGTTAATAGTCCACTGAAACCAGGGAACCTGGTTATATTTTAATGGTCAGATGGTGAACTTCAGGAAGCCACCTATACTTCTGTGCTATTGGCATTAGTCAAAAAATTAATCCTTAGACTTTTTAGCAAAATGACAGGTCATATTTTTAAATTTTACTATTAAACCTGTTGGAACTGGTTCTGAGAATTTGGATGGTAAAATTGTTCTCATCCAATCAAGAAACAGAAGCAGCAGCAAGTTATTCATACCCAACTGTAAACCTTCACATTTCTGAGGGTCACAATTGACCAAAATATATTTTCACTAAGTATTTGACAAAGAATTTTGAGTAGTTAAGAGTATACAGACTACAGAAACCTAGTTCTGCACAAATTGGCCTTTTGCAGACATAAGCGGGGCTGAAATATCTCTTAAAATTAGGAGGTATTTTTCTAATACTTCCAGTTCTCCTGTACATAAATGCAGTCAGATACTACACAAATGAGCCCCAATACATATTATATTATGTACCTACATAGTCAGAATATTTTCTTTTAGTTATTAACACCATTTTGAAACAATGTCTTCACTGTACTCCCATAGCTGAGTTACAGGCAAGAACAAGTTACAAACACCGCAGAGTTCTGAGTGCTGAGCTGCATTTTGCTGCTCCTATCTATTTTTAACATGCATCCCAAACCACCACCAATTCAAACTCTATTTAATACGAGTATTCTTACCACACTAACCAAAAATAATGGGAAATTGAGGGCAACATTTTTCTCCTCACACCAGCAGAATTGAAAGAAGCCCAACGTGCTCCTTCCTTAGTTTGGTCTCTAAATGTAAGCTCTGTATGCACTCAGATCAGGCCCAAACAGGTTATTCCTGGTTTCTGCTTTTGCTGCAACTACACCCCTACCTCCACACACACTCACTGGATGCAGGGAGAGATGGTAAAACATTAATAATTTTAGTTACATTTAAATTTTTCTTTTCCCGGGGAAGCTGTCAGTGCTTAGCGATAGTAGCACTCACTACTCCAGCATGTAAAACCACCTATCTTTGTGCACAGCAACTATCAAGAATGAAGATAAAGCAGCAGAAGACACTTGCTTTGTTCCCACAGAAGCAGCACCTCGCCAGTTTGAGGTCAAACACCAAGTTAGAGGCGCTGTATTAAAATTTAACCTCTGGTTCTAAAGCGTCTCACGAGAGCGCGCAGGCGAGTCACGCACATCACCCTGGGAGTGATTTGGAGACACTTAAATCATTGACCTGTAACCTGGGAATGACTTTGCTGGTAAAACATTGCCTTTCCTGGTTAAAACACCCCCCAGAGCACAGCGTCTGAGGGCAGGCAGGAGGGGAATGGCGATGTCATTTCCAGAGCTGTCCGAGGAGGGGCTTCAGCTCTCTCAGCTTTGGGCACAAAACGTGCACAAATACCTGAGGACGGTCAGAGGTGCTGCAGCCAAGGACCCCAGCGCAAACATCACCTCACTGGCACGATTGCAGAGAGCCAGGGCCTTGTGACCCAGCTATAAATGAAACTGCCTTTCTGCTCTTTTAGTTCTATCAATTGCACCATGAGGACCAGGGTTTTGTAATTTCGCTGTGACACCCAGACCACAGATCTGGGCTGCAGGTGCCATCCTGGTATTCCGTACTTCTTTTTCAAGGCCGGCTAATTCAGTAGTTTGTGGGAAAACACTTGTGTTTGTCAGACAGCAAGAGAGCACTTGGCACCTGTACAGCCTTCTCTTCTGTCTCCTCTCTTTCTGGTTGATTCACGACTCAGCTAATTAAATTTTTACATATTAATAATTCAACTTATATTTCTTTTCAGTGAAAACTGAGAGTTCAAACCCATGTTTAATGTTCCTGATTGTGACTCGAACTAGTTAATTAAATGACTACATTTAATACATTTAATTAACGGGTAATTAAATGTCTACATTTAATTATTTGCACACACTTGTCTCCTGATGCCACCTGGGGAATTGCTGCAGACATTCCCTAAGACAATCATTCCCAAGAAACAAACAGCTCTGGCTGCATCACACATAAAACCACAAGTCTCATACAAACTTTTATCATATTAGTATTTCAAATGAAAATATTTCCAAGAGCATGACATTATTTTTTGGGGGAAAAATACACTTGTTTGCATCAGCAGTGCAATTTTCATGATTTCTGCCAGCCAGCCAAGTGCAGAAGCAGCCTATGAAATTTTTGCTAGTTCTCTAAAAATCTCCTCCATCTTTTGCCTCACTGACTTCTAAATATAAAGTAACTGTATTATCTGCTCTAAGTACTAGTACAGCGGCCATAATTTACCACACCAATTTCTCTGTATTAAAATTTGCACACTTCTCACGTGAATTTGGTTTATTTTCCTGTTTTCCCACAGGCCTATTCTAGTTCTCACTACACCTAGGAAATATCAGCTAGAAGTAAACACGACATCACGTCGGCTCTGTTGGGAGCAGAAAATCAAGTATGGGGGTTAACACAGTCATTTCTCAGGGGGAAAAAAGGAAGAAAACAGACACCAGTCTCTAAAGTCTCAGAGGACAGTCTGAAGGCAGCGGATGGATTGCTGCAGCCCACAGGTAGCTCCTGTGATCAGACTCACACTGGCACTGAACGCTGAAAATCAGTTTAGCAGAAATCAGGGTGAGAAAATCCCGACGTTTCAACCCCACCATGGTTGTGTAAAAGCTCCTCCTGTTAAATACCAGCGCTCCGGAGTGGCGGAACAAAGAGGAGATGGCAGAGAGAAGGATGACAAAGGGTGTGCGTGTGTGTGGGAGCCATTTGTTTATCTGCTCGGCTTTCTTTAGAAATCCAGCTCCACAAAGACTTCCCTGCAACCTCTTATAAACATAAGATAGTGCCTCTTCCTCCAACCACGTTCCTGAGGGAATTCTGTTCCAGCAGCAGATCCTGGCCCACAAAAGCATCAGCAGCCTTTGAGATCGTGAGCGATGACACAAGCTCCACCAGCCATCTGATAAGGCCCTCGCTGCGAGGTTCTCTGGGGAAAATGAGTGCTCTGCTACTTTATTTCACTAATTAAACCCGAAATGTCCCTGTCCTGGCTGCTGGCTGGGCTGCCAACATTCCCTGCTCCTCTTCTGTGCGTCCCTGACCTGCCATTGATGTCAGCTGCCTCAATCAGCCTGCCAAAAAAGTCATAGGGCAGGGGGGACCCTGCCAGACACGCAGCATCCTTCCACTCCTCCGTTTGCTGTTTGGAACAAGAGAAAAACAATCATTTAACTCTTTTCTGGCTCTCCATCCTTTGCTGCTTTCCTCTCATAAGACCAGTTCATGTGTCAACAGCGTCCATGATTTTTTCCACAAGGTGGGACACTAGACTGACAGAATTTCCAGCAAGAACGGCAGATCTTATTCTTTTTTCCTACAAAACTGTGCTCCAGCACTCACAGCACGACCAACCAAGCAAATCCAATACTCTGGGAAGGACCATGTTTGACATAAGCAGAAGTTCATGTCCATTTATTCCCTAGAGCCCTTTTCCTTTTGCAGATAAATCACTCAAATCTTGACAGTCTCAGGAAAGGCTAAACTCCTGGAGGGAATCTCCGTCTCTTAAAGAGACACAGTTATAGAGAGATCTCTTCATCTTCTAATGCAGATTTTGAAAGGATTACCTGAGTTTTCCAATTAAACAGGATCTAATTCAAAAGGTAAATTGGGGAATTTATGTTTGGTACCTTGAATAAACCTGTTCAGTAATGCTTGGTCTGAGAATACGAAATGAAAAATGCCTCCCTTTGATTGCACTGATTTCTGAGTATGTATTATCCAAGCAAAAACATTCCTATAGAGATTCTCTTCTAGAGCCTAGTAAACACATCTGTAGCTTTTGATGAACAAAGAAAAGGAACGGTGAAAGAAAAAAGTGGAATAAAGCATTTTAATCCTTAAATTGCACAGATATCCTACATTTGGCAAGCAGCTCTAGGCTCCAGCCAAGTTTTGTTGACTGAGAAAGATCTCTGTGTGAGTTTCACTGGTGAGAGGACCTAGTCCTACAAATCCCCTGGATACTGACAGAAAATAAAATGATCCATGCTTGCTAAAGGGGACTGGAATGGAAATATCCGAAATATCGGAATTTGAGATAAATGCTGGTAACACAGTTTGCCATCTCTCTGCTAAAAGCACAAATTACATGTTCTGTCGTTAGTCTTTCGAGCAAGGAGGTTGCATCCAACATTCCTGAGAAAATCCTTCCAACACACAGCAAGATTTCTCTGGAATTATTGAGACTGCTTGCTGATGTAAGTAGTGACTATATTCCCCTCTTGATTGACATTGCACCTTCCTCTGACAAAGTTCCCTGACTCTTTGGGTGGGTGTCCCAGATGTGGCTGGGACAATGAATTTTCCCCTTGGTAGCTGGTCTGGTTTGAATTTAGAATGAGAATGGTGTTGATAATGATGTTGGAGTCGCTGTCAGGGTTAAACCACAACACTTGTCACTTCTAAAGCTGTCACCACGGAACTTGTCACCTCCAAACTCGCTCCTCTCCCCTCCCCAGAGCTCATCTCAGCAACCCATGGCAAGGATCCCACAAAACACACAGAAATAGGATGTTTCTGTGCTCTGGGGTTATGCCAGGGTCCGAAATTTAGGATTTTTAACACGCGAGACAATAGTGCTTGTACTGACTGGGCAGGGCTGCAGCAAATTTCACGTGTCCAGCCCTCTTCGTCCCCAGCCACAGCTCAGTCCCCACCCCTGGGCACAGATTTCAGCGTCTCAGGTGATTTTGTCTCGTCGGTTTATTCCACTGACCTGTTACTCTGCAGTGAATTCTTTCTGAAATACTTAATTTGTGAAACAGAGTGAGCATCCATGGGAGCATTTACAGCCCAATGCCATGCCATGAGTTTTTCTCTGAAACAAACCCAGCCAAAAGAAAAATTTAACATCAGAATGCAGAAAGTTTTCCTTATTTTCTATCTAATTTTTATAGCGTGGAATCTTTCAGTGGAGTAGCCAAAGGGAATAAATAGAATAAAGTCACAGCTTTCCATTGTTCCACTTGTAACTGAAACAAAATGAAAAGTGATACAGAAAACATCCAAACTCACTCCAGAGCAACTCCTGCTGCACCAACAGAGCTGATGTTTACTTAAATATTGAAGGGCAGATAACAGAATAAAATTACCTAAAGCATTTTGCCGCATGTTGACACAATCTTAATTAACTCAATATCAACAAAACTCAAACACACATGAAGAGAAAAGCAGTTGGAGACTTTAAATAGAAGCAATAATAAACAGCACTGATGCAAAGAAGATGAAGCAAAATATTTTTAGGATTTAAATGTACTTAACACCCTAAACAATGTTGGTTTATTTAGAAATTCATTAAAATATCTAGGTATAGGGATTGTATTGATACACTGAGGGAACTCAAAAGAAAAAAAAAAAGAAAAAAATCGTAAGTGGTGTGACTGTATCACCCATAAAGCTGTGCCAACAATTCATTCATGGCATCGTAAATCAGAATTATACTGATACTGAATTAGGATGTTGGAAAGTAACATGGGTGAATTAGCATGGGTAGAATGAATTAGGCAAGATGGTAACAAAATAATGGAAAAGCAGGAACATGGAAAATATGATCCCTCCAATAGTTAGCCGATGTATTGAAAAGCAGAGCAGATGAAAATTGTGTACATATATACATTAAAAAAATTCTCACACTTGCTGCCAGGAATCTTAATTTTGCCCAGAGCCATGGATTATTAATAAAATAGCCCAATCTAAACACAAATAAATCCATCGTGTTTGGAAGATGAAAGAATTATAAATTGTTGTAAAATACCATTTCTCTGAATTGAGCAGCATCCAAGTCAACTTTATAAGCAACAGCTGTGAAAAAATTTGCACGGGGTAGGGGGGTGGTGGGGAAAAAGGGGAAAAAAAAAAAAAAATTCAGAAACAAAAGCAACCACACAGTTGGAGAATAGATGTTCTGGGCTGTTGCCCTCTTGGCTGCCAGAGCAAATATTTGGTGTCAACACGGACAAATAAATATTGTATGTCTGAGTCACCATTTCGAGCACAGAACTGCTCAATCAATGGCAATTAACAGGATTGCAATTCTTTCCCAGCATTTTCAATGTATAAGCAAGAGTCTTCAGGAAAAATAAACAAAGAGGCTGTCTGTGTGCAAAATTTGAGGGGAAAGGTTTTGGGTTGCCATCAGTGTTGCTAATTTTTTACTACTTAGGTGTGCACTTCTTAAAATTGTTAAAGAGATGGCTCTGCCTAAATTGAGGCGCAAATGAAGTCAACAGTGTGGATTTTATTTAACAGTAAATGTGAAAGACTGAGAGAGAGAGAGAAATAGAAAAAGAGGTGGTAGGGGAGAAAAAGTGGCAGAAACAGATTAGGTAGAAAATATCACCACCCCATGGATCCCAAGAGCTGTTTTTCTCTTTTTGTTGTTGAATTATAGTGGGCAAATGGCTTAAACACTTGCACGGATTCAACAATGATTTTATTCTTTTTTTTCCCCCCAAGCCCTCATTACGTCACTTGGTGCTCTCTGGTACCAGGCTGATGAAGGAGCACAAGCCATTGCTAAACTCTCCAGAATGCTGAGAATGCTTTCACTTTCCCTTTAATGGCCAGTCTGCATTTGCATTTGACAACTTTGGTTCAAGAAATGCGTCCACGTTGACTGGGTTAGCAATTATTTTCTGGTAAAATGAGCGCGGGATCAGTAAATTCACCTTTCTTGGGCTTTCTGTGTCTGCAAACTGACAAACCTCTACTTTTGGTGGCCTTATGATTTACAGAGAGCAAGTACAGTCTCTTTTCATCTAAGAAATTCCCAAGAAAACAGGATTTTCATGAACATGGCACAGCAAAACAAACAACTTCACCAACAAACCGAGACCAAAACACTCTCACAGGGATAGTCCCTCTTTGGGGTTTCATTCTAAATAGGAAAAAGCAACGGTTTTTCTCAATGAAAATTACACCAGCACTTCTTTTTTTTTTTTTTTCATCTCAGGAGCTATTTCCTTTATCCTCCTAGCAACTGTACCCCAACCTTTTTTTTTTTTGTATTCCTGCGTAAGTTTGTGAAACAGAACATTTTACACAGAAAGCTGGACATCTGACACCAGAATAGAATCAACAAAGTTATGAATACAAAAGAGTTTGACAGTGGAAGCAAAGGGCAGTTTCAGTAGCAGACAGCACTTCATTAGTTACATGGGTGTCTACAGAATCCTTCCAAAACAAGGAAGGAGAAGGAGTGCAAAGTTTGAAGAAGCCAAACTGCTCTGTTCATTTTTTGGGTTTTTTTTTTTTTAGCTGTACAAAATTTTCATTGTTTCCCTCAGTCCTGCGGGGCCCACGACTGACACATCCATGCTCAGGTCCCCACGCTCCTTAAAGGCTGAAACTTAATAAAATGTATTCCATAAACATAATGGGTTTTTTTCCCAAGTTTTCCCCCAGTCTTTTGCAGATGATGCTCTCTAACAGTTGTGTCTTTCCAAGCCCTTTCTGAACGCTGAACAGGAATTATCCTCAATCTCCCTTACGTATTTCGAAGCCTATTCTGCAAGGAAACCAATCTCTCCATCTATTCCCAGGATTTTCACAACTTTCCCACCCGGTTCCCTGCTCAGGACATCTTGAGCAGCTTAGCCCAGCCTCAGATGCACAGAGCTGCACATTTGTTTGCCATTCATGGAAAGCACAAACAGCTGAGCCTTCAGGACGTCTATTCACAAGCATGAGAGCCCGACAACATTGGGTGCATGTGGACATTCCAGAGACATCCAGCAGCTAATTCAGAGGTTGCTGGGGCTTAGCTAAGGTCTGTTACAGAAGCTTCACATTTTTACCAAATAATCTGCTCCTTTTCATTACCTCACACTCCGTTTGCTACAGGGATTTGAATCATCCTTGCTTGTGCAGGGGAAACGAAGACGAGGAGTCAGGGGCTGCTTGTCTCGCTTTTCCAGAAGTTCTCTGAGACTGTCTCTTTTGCCACCAGAAGTTCTCTGAGACACTCTTTTGCCAGCTCTTACAGCCTCTAAGTTTGTCTGAATGCAGATGGGATACAGGAACAAGTTCTAAGAAATCAGTGTCCCCCAAGTCGCTCCACAGGGACAAAACTGCAGGGTTATCTGTTCTGGTTTTATGTAATTGCTTTTGATCTGTATTACTCACAGTTCCTCTCAATGTTTTTTTACCTTGCACATCACTAACTCCCTCTGATTCCAGACTTTTCTGAGGGCTCTCAAAGTGTTACCTCTGATTTGTAGATTTGCCTCTGTGCTGGGGAGAGGGCCCAGACCGCTCATCCCAGCACACAGCAGCACTGGAGCTCCTCTGTTTCTGCCATTTTTTCAGGATTAGGAGGTGATGGAGTGCAAGGATGTCCTTGCAGTCCTGCCCTTCTGCACTGATGTTAGAGATGATGTGCAGATTTTGAGTCTCCCTAAAAAACTCCCAGGGAAAACGCCTCTGTGCTTCACAAGGCAACTCTTCATTCCCCTTTCAAAACCAAGGTGGGAATGGCAACGTTTTATTACTGCTTACAGTCACAACAAAAGTGACAACAGTTTCCCCTTTTTGGAATGGCAGGAATGAAGAGGAGAGAAACCTTTGTGGGGACAACAGCACATTTAGGGGCCCTGGCAAGGTCTCAGAGGGACCAGAAATTTCACTCAGATCCAAATATTTCCTTATTGACCTACAACACTCTTTTTTGAAGCTAAGCTCCAAGTCTCCAGTCAGAAAATTGACACATTTTTTCGGTTTAAAAAACGCAGGTGTTTGATTTTGCTTAAAAGTTTTTAAAGTTGCTAAAGGTTTTGTGTAAACACACCTGTAACCTCAGGAGAAAAAAAGCCTCATCGTATATCAAAGCATGCCAAAAAAAGATAAAATCTCTGATATTTATGTGGAAACTGCAGATAGGCAAATGTTAGTCTTTTCTGTACAGGCAATTTAACATAGAGGCACAAGAATGCACTTAACACTAAAATTTAAATTTAAACTCCGCTTCCCTTTGTGCAAAAATTAAATTTTAGGAAATTAAATCCTGCTGCAGGTGGGAATGAGGTTTGCTGGCCACCACGTAGGATGTAAAGTAGGTGCTGACATGTGACTCAGAGACTTAAAAGAGTGCTAACGTTAAAACTCATTTTACATTTGTGAATATTCTGGAGAGAAAGAGATCTTGCACTGAGGCCTTCAAAGTACCTTTCTGATGAAAGAATGCACAGCTTCTTTAGAAAAGGGATTTATGTGATTTAGGGCCTGTTATCTCTTTGATAGTCAATAAGAGCGAACTGCTGCTCAAACATTTCCTCACTTCTTTTTAAGTCAAGGCAACTCGCTGGAGCCAGCTCTTCGCTTTTCCTAAACAAGCCACTCTAAAAAGATTCTTAAATGAACTTTGATGATTCTTAAATGAATTTACAAACCCGGAGGGAGGAAAAAGAAGGGAAGATTAGAGATAGGGGTGTACTCTCAAGCACTGTCTTTTCACACTAAAAAAGCTGGACTGAAACTATAAATAACTATTTCACTGTAGCAAACTTTTGCATGAAATGACTTGAAAACCTTTCATATACGAAGCTGCACCGATTGCCAGAGCGTATTGAAAGAATTTTTTCCATTGTCTTCAGGTTTCACTCCATAGGCTCTGCGTGACCTCACATCTGTTTCCATACAGAGTTGCCATGGAGCTTCCTGGTGATGGAAAGCTCCAACAGGCTCAGACAGAAAACATGCACGTGGAGCAGTGTCCAGGAAAAAGTGACTGGATACCTTTTGACTTCCACTGGAGAGAGCAGAATTCAAATTAAATCCAGCGAAAAGTTACGTGCACGCTTGGCTGGTGCTGAAATTAAAGCAAGGAAAGGGGATATTTGCTGAATAAGAGTACGGCACGTGAAATGATACTCTTATTTATGTCAGTGGAAGGTCCAGACCAAAAAGAACACCTATTTGTTAAAGGAATTCAGTAATAACTGGCAGAAGTTCACAGTGACGTTTTACAGAACAAAGTCCCTCCTTTTTTCGTTGTCCCTAATTGAAAAAAAAAATTTAAAAAAATTAATCCGGACAGAAAAAGAGCTCACAATACATGAGCAATGAAAACGTTAATTCTGAGATGAGCAATGATGTGGCCTAAAATCAAAAGTATATCTTTGGAAAATACGGAGGTTTTTTTTGTTGTAGCAGCAAGTCAAAAGGACAAGGAATAAAGAAGGAAAGTAATTTAATGTATTATTTATAGCCAGGATTTTAGTCAATATGCTGATATCCCTTATTAAATCCACAAACAGGTGACAGCCATTTTATCGCTTTCCGTGTGAGACCTTTGCTCTAAACAAAGTTCAGTCCAAAGATGCCCGGGAGAAAGTGCATTTACATTTACCAGGGAGGATCAGACCACCAAGACTTCCTCCTGCTGGAGACCGGGAATGAAGCAAGCGGCAAAGCTCAACACCACCTCCTAGGATCCTGCAAATTGCTCTTAGCTGGATGCAAATTCTGGCTCCATCTGCCTCAATTCTGGTTTAATTACAGCCCTAAATCCTGGCCTTGCTTCAAAGGAGCTCTCCAAGAGCTGGGCTGAGCTCTGAGTGTCCCACCTCGGGAGGGCTCGGATGCATCCCCACAGAGGATGAAGGATTTATGGGTCTGGATCTCGCCCAGACCAAATCTGGAAGGCATCACTCAAATCTGCTTTGAACCCTGCATTTCCTGCGAACCTGCTGGAATTCCAGGTGAATCCAAACCGGTGCAAAAACCTGTTTCTGTATCCTCTCGTGAACCCACACTAATTCAGCATTTCAAATCCATGTAAAAGAAATTCATGTGGTTCTACAAGGGCGGGGACCTGGCTCTGTAAAGGCAGAGGCCTCACTTGGTCATTTTAGAAAGAAATCCTGTAGGAAATAAAGCTGCAGTGCAGCATCCTGTCTAACACCAAAATTGTGTACAATCTCCAAGGACAAGATCGTTTTCCTTTAGTTTTTCCTTTCTCTGTCAGGATTTTACTTGGATGCAGCACTGAAATCTGAACGAGAGCCAACTGAAAACGAGAAGTTGTGTGGTGTGAATATTGTAATCTTTGATGAATGAAAACTTCAGAGGATGCAAATCACTCTTGACAAGGGATTTGAAACAAACAGACAAAAATCATCTTCATCAGCATGGGCCCAAAAACGTGGAAGATTCGCAGAATTTGTTAAAGCGTTTTCCAGTAGGATGGCTGCTCCTCATTCTTTTCCACAAAGTTACTGGGAATCACTTTCTATACAATTTAAAATTCAGGTCGTGGCCCTCTGTTTTCTCTGTCAGATGGAAGCTCATCCTGCAAATCTTTATATTGCATTAACATAGATTGGAGTGAGCTTTACCAAAGAGGCAGATTGCTGAACTCTTTTTGGAGTAAGTTCCATTAGCACTTAATCCAGCTGCCATGCACTGCATCATGATGTCACCCAGAATATAATAAGAAAGACTAAAATGTCAATTTTTTTACAGTCTTATGTTTTTCAGGCCGCAGCCTTGATGGCTTTAGCAGACATTATATTTATTACCTCTGATATTACTTTAGCTGCCTAGAGCTGATTTAAATTCAATATTTGGAACTGTATTTTCTAATATTAGGAAATGTGCTAAAGCCTCTTTCTTTCCGTATCACGCTCTGTAATTTATTGCTTTGTTTCCAACCTGCCTGATGTTGACAAATACTATAAAAATTCTGAATCCAGGGATCCAAACACACTCTGTTATGTTGTCCAAAGTCCAAACAAGAAAAAAATTTGGCCTAATGCTGTTGTTTTCTATTTAAACTATTTTAGCAGCAGATTTCTTTTGTGCCAGCTGCTCTTCCAAATGTCTTGACAAAGCTGGTATCAACCTTGGTTTCTGCATGGTGGCAGAGCTGGATCAGATCCCAGGGGATTACCAGGAAAGAAACTGCAGTGGGAGACATTTCCAAAGCTGACTCTCAGAGAAAAAGCTGTTTAAGAGTTCACCTGCACAGTGAACACAGCAAAAGCCCAGGAAATGGCACCCGCAGGTGCCGTGATCCAAAACGCCCGAAGAGAGAGACACAGATTCCCTACAGGCACGAAATAAGCGTTGGCACTTCTTGCAGGAGTATTTTTGGACATTCCAGCCCAGCAGATGCCACATAAAAGTTCCTTAAGAAAACAGTTAGATAAGATCCATTATGATGCTAAATCTGAATGCAAAAACAGGTTGCCTAAGGCAACAGGAGGTAGATAATAAAAGACAGTGCGGGAGTGGCTGCAAATAGGTTTGCTGACTTTTAAAAAAAACTATTTAGAAATCTATTTATTTTTTATAATAATGCTAAAGATGGAGGAAAAAACCAAACAAGAACCCACTGGAAGAACTGCTGTGTTCTCTAAAGTGGGGCAGGGAGTCATGGTTTTTATCAGTACAAAATAATCCAAGATTTTGATTAAAAACTAAAACCATTCCCCTAAAGGATAAAAATGAAAATGTACCGGCTTGTCTCAAAGTGCAGTGGATTTGTCAAGAAATCTTCATTTTAAGTATCTTATCTTGCAAATTATTTTCTTTCATTTTGTTGGTGATGTCAAAAAACACTTGTCATTTATGGCAAGGAAAACAAACTTGATGTGTGAATGGTCTGATATTGAAAATTGAGGTTGCATGATGGAAAGGTCCATGCAGATGCTTTGCACTAATATTCGTACTACTGCTTTAGTGAAAGCCAATACAAGTGTAGAACTCTGAATAAATGACCCAGCACAGGCAAAAGATCAAATGAAATTTCTGAGCTTTAGTGATGATGGAATACCCTATTCTTTCACTTTTTAAACTTCATTTCTCTACACTTCAAACTTCTTATTGTGTTTATTCCAAATCTAGAAGAGAGAAAGTGGGAAATAAAAATATTACAGGAAAGTTCCAGATTCCCACCACATTACACCTTTATCAGTGGCAGTGAGGAGACCACTCCAAGTGGTTTAGGATGCAAACTGCTCGAGAAGAGGGGTTTAGGACAAAATTTTGGCTTTGTTCAAGTAATTAAACTTCTTTCCACCTCCTAAAACTTGGAGGGGCCTGCTCCTTCCACAAGGAATGTTATCTCCATGTGGGACATCTGAAGTAGGCATGAGATTGAAAACAACATCCTGGGCAAACCCCATTCCCAAAGCTCTGCAGGCACCTTGCTCTCGTTTGGGACATCTCAAAGGTCCATCCAATCAATTAGGTTTTAATGACCCTGCTTGTCAGGCTAGAGGATAAGGGATGAAATTCCTCACTGGATCAGAGAAGAATAATTAACAACCATTAATTCCCGGCTGGAGTTAAACCACTGCAGTGTGCCGTAGCTGCAAGGTTTATAAAAGATGAGATACTAAAGCAGAAATTCCAGCAGGAGTTACCCATGGGGAGAGGCACAACCAGCAACAAACTGCTCTGCTCACTTCCCTGGGTCTGCCTCGTGAGCTGGCACCAACTCCGAAGGATTTGCTCCTGTTGTTGTATTAATTGTGAAGGGTAAATAATCTCATTGCTAGTTTAGAGAGGCCTGTTCATCACAAAACCATAGAATGGTTTGGGCTGGAAGGGACCTAAAGCTCATCCAGTGCCATCCCCTGCCATGGGACACCTTCCACTGTCCCAGGCTGCTCCAAGCCCATCCAGCCTGGCCTTGGGCACTTCCAGGGATCCAGGGGCAGCCACAGCTTCTCTGGGCACCCTGTGCCAGGGCCTCACCTCCCTCCCAGGGAAGGATTCCTTCCTTTCATCTGATCATAATCAAAGCTGAAGGCCCAGGTTTGAGTTACAGAAGTGTGTTCTCAAGGATGTCTGCAGGGGCTCCTTCTTCCCAGCTTTGTTTCTCAGGGAAAGATCAAACAGCAGCAGCACCCTTAAGTACTACTGAACTTCTGGATTTTCCACTGCTACACCCAAACCAATGATGTGAAATCAAATTAATCTGTTTTCCACTGAGTTAAAGAAACTGGTGGGATACAAGCCTAGCTGGGCATTTAGCAACATTTAAGCACCTCAGAAGTGCTGATGCACTCCAGTGCTGCTCAAACAGAGGCTACTGCATTGCATCTTCATCCCTTGGAAGAGGCAGAATTGCCAATTGTACCCTGGTGCTAGAAATAACCCCAGCTCTGACTGCTCCCTGCTTTTTGTGTCCCATTTGCCTCTGAAAGCAAAGCCCACAGCTGGAATACTCCACATCCTCCACCCCAATATCCCTGCAGGACCTGTTCCGAGCGGGGCTGTGGGAAATGCGGACGGCTCACCACGGCGGAGAGCTGAGCTCCTTCTGCCAGCAAACAGCCCCTTCTGCCAGCAAGGATTCCACCAGGATGGAACTCCCACCAAATCCTGGACGTGTGCTTTCCTTGGCTGCAGCACGGGCAGCCTGCCCTGCACTTAGGAAATTGTTCCAGGAGCAATTTTAGCGGCTGTGAATTGCGCTCTAAATGTCTTCTTATAGTCTGGCTGGAAATGTCCGGCACTTCATGTGATGGGCCCACAGATGAATGACCCACCTTTCAACTAAAGTCAGTCCTTCCCTGCAATTATTCAGGAAAAAACCCCACTGTTTCCACAGAAATCAGGTGAATTAAATGTCACTCCTGACTTCTTCTGCGTTTTGGATGTCCATCAAGACCACTAATGACATAAACTACTTTTATGCTAATATGTACATAAATAGTGCCCTTAATTTCTGCTTTCTCTGAGAAACCTGGCTATAAATTGCTGCTAAGTATAAATATCCCTTCAAAACTGGTCGACAGAGAACATTTTTCAGTTTCCTTCAAGAAAAAGACGATCTATGTAATGGACAATCATAGATCATCCTTTCTCTTTACACAGTTTACTGAGGGAAAGAATGTGCAAAGTGTAAATTCAAATATTTTTCTATAGCTACTGAAATAATTGTCAAAAACCAAAATACAAACTTAATGAACACAATCCATATTGCAACTTGTCAAGTCACTGCATCCGCAGAAGAATTTTAAAAAGTGCCAGAGGACAGCTGCTATGTTTGAAGTTTGGTGGGAAAGGAGCACTTTGTGTATTTTCAATGGCTTATGTCCTTCTGAAGCTTTTTGTATGATTTATGTTAAAGATAGACTGAAGTTAGATGGGTTCAAGTTGCTGTGTGAAAACCTGCCAAGCAAAGCACAGAGAATTCCGTAACTCCTTAACAAGATGGCTTTTTTTTTTTCCCCCCTCCTCACAAAAAGCCTGGAAAATAAAACAGCAAAGCTGCAGACAAAGACAAACCACCCTACACACACAAATGAACACAGCAGAAAAGTCTCCTCCCAGACATCTTCCACTGCTCCAACACTGTCCCTTGCAATTCTCACACTGTCAGAAAACACAACCCAAATACATACGTATCAAATCTCTCTAGGAAAACACACCTCAAACCCAGTAGAAAATAAAGGCATTATCAGCATTGTTCCAGTCAGAACTGTCTTGCAATAGAGGAATTAATTTCTGCTACAAACTCACAGGATATGATCCCTCGCTCCAGCACATTTCATAAAGGGGAGGAATGACAGCAGGTGGATAATTCCTGAAAGCTGCCCTGCCAAAAGGAAGTTCCCCACATCTTGTGAGCCACGTGGGCATGAGGTTTTTTCCCCCAGTGAGAAATGTGCAGATAAACTCCTTTTCCTCAGGGCTACATCCACGTCAGCATCGTTCCTTTGCTCTTTTACACCTGCAGGAGGTTACACTGAGCATCAGCACAATTCCAGAGATGGACAGAGGATGGACACAGAAACTGCTGTGTTTGGAAACCTTCAAACTGAACTCAGCAGGACTTCAGGGGGGTGTGAGGGACAGAGAAATTGCTGGGCTTTAAAACCCTCAAACTGATCTCAGCCTCCTCCATCCCCTCCTGTCAGCACACCTGATGGCTCCAGCAAAACCCCAATGTCTGAATGCTCCTTAGAAGCAGCAGAGGATCTTTTGGGACCCCAATCCGAGCGTCTGGAGCACTTGTGCACCCCTCTAATCTGCTTTTTTGGTTATCGTGACTGCCACAAGCAAACCCAGCTGGCTCACACGGGGTGTTCCTTCCTCAGCACTCTGCAGGGCTCCCTCAGTGGGAGGCCACTCCTCAGCCAAAATTAACTCCCAGGCCGGGATCTCCCCGGGACTGGGAACTACCCACCAGAGACTCAAGGAAGGTCAAACGAGATTTATCCTCTACAGCTTAACTGAAAGTGTCTTTTCCTGCCAAATAACTCTGTTATGTTCACATGGCCCAGCTCTCCATCCTCACTTGTTTATTTACAGATACCAGCAGTGCCACAGGCAATTACCTCTAAACATCCTACAGCAATGTTAGATAAATAGAAAGCAATTGTTTCGGTGGGTGTCTTCTTCTGACGTTTTAAGTATTCCTTAAATGCTTCCAAAAGCTTTTTGCTCAATCAGGCCCCAAGAAAAAGTTGAGGTTGCTTCCAGTTTGAATAAGGAAGTTCTGCAGTCGATTTAGGAAAGAAGTAAGGACTGCCTGACCTCTGGGCAATGCAATCAATATCCTGTTCTGAAAATAACAACTTGCTGGCCTGGAATAGAGGCCAAGTGAGGGCCTTTTGTCCCTTGATTCTATGAATATTTTAGCGAAGAACTCACTGCTAGGTTTTTATCTGTGAGAATTTCTGATGTAGCTACGTTGATTGACGCTTCTGATGTTTCTGGAGTATTACTGAGCAAAATACAATTTTTTAATTGTGGAAGTTTCCCTAATGTCTCCTTTACTTTTGCTTTTAATATCTAACAAAAAAAGCTTATTGACAGAAAAGCACGAAGAAGATAACGCTGATACTGAAAGGCATTTACCAACTTAGAATGTATTCATTATTATAATGGATATTTACACTAACTCACAGCTGTCCATCACAAATCTTCAAGATTTAATCCAAGCAACCTTTAACAGTTTTATCTTTTATATACGAAGGGTAAAAGAGGAAAGAACCTTTATAAAGAGTTTATCCCTGCTGCCATTCAACCCAAAGAGAGTTTGCTGTTACTGAAACCAGGGAAAACAAATGAACCTAGACTTCCTGATCCAAGAAGATTTTGGAGATTAGCTGAAAATCTCGCTGAGCTATTTGTATATTGAAGTTAGGCAACACTGGGTAATGAATATTAAGGGTTATGTATTGATTTTGTATTATGTTTGATTTCAAAGGAAGTAATAATAAATCCAAAGTTTGAGATCATACAGGGCCAGATACACTCGCAATCTGCTTTCACAGATCAGATCAACTACAGCACTGAGGAATTATTTGCTTAAGTGAAGGAAAAATGAAAAAGAAATAAATAAAATCTTTCTCTTATTGTTGAGGAACTTGGGAAAGCTCCATTACTTCAGTTTGAGGTATTCAAGTATAAAGGGAAATGCAAAGATGTAAAGAACACCAGATATTCCAATCTTTTTAGCAACTTAACAGATAATTCATTTCCTGTAATTCCAAAAAGTGATCATTGTAGTTCCTCACTATTTGTTGACTTGTAATCCATAGAAAAACCTTGCAGCTTAAAGGAAATCAGAACAGAGGGTGATCATGAACCCATTAATGAAAATTTGCTCCAGAGAATTTGATCTCGAAGACTTTTCCCACTGTTTAGATCGTAAAATGCACAGTTCTCTCTTATATATACACTTGCTAAAGCAAGGACATAGTGAAACATTTGGTTTTGGTATAGAATTTTGTTTCAAGGGGCAACTATTTGGTCTGAAGGTTATTTGAACCTGGAGGTCACAGAGCACGGAAATACTACAGCAAATTAGTTAATGATGCTGGCTCCTCGCCAGGAAATACTACTGTAAAATGAACAGGAAAAGGGCTGGATCCTGCACCTCTAGACTTCCTAGAATGCTGCTTCTGAGGAATGCTAAAAGTAGCTCTTCGATACATTTCAGGAATGGCAAGAGTGGCCAGACTTCATACTTGTAATCCTGAATTTCCAGCTTTCACAACGGAAATTTTTAGATTGTTTCAATTCAGATCCTCACCTAAAATATTAGTTTTAACAGTGAATTGCTTTTCCTCTTTTAGATTAGTTTTAGCTTTCTGTTCCTAAGGGAAGTATGTGAATGAAGGCTGACTGTGGACCCCTTTTCAGGGAACACACTTTGCTATGATTTGCATCTGATTTAATCTTCATAGAAGAAAAAGAAATGCATAAGTGAATCTGTATCTTATCTCTCAACTGTAGGACTATGAGTAAGCAAAGCCTCCAAACCTTTCTATCCACTGTCATCCCTTCCTGAGCTCTTATGAGTCTAAATCCATTCTAATATGAAAAGAAAGAAGAAAATTACAGTTTTGTTTTTAAGAGCAACGTGCAAATCCGCATGTCCAAGAATAACACCTTCCTAAGCTGCAATCTTCTTTAAAGAAGACTTTAGATTTTTAAAAGAGATTCTTTTGGGAAGTTTCTCCATTTGCAGAAGTATTAAATGAAGGTGATAAGTCAGCAGCTTTTCTGTTACCTGAGCATGACCCTACTCCTGCCCATTTACAACTCTTGTTTCACTGTGCTCTTATATTCAAATAACTTTGGTCCTTTAATGTTCTTTTTTTTTTTTCTCCACTAAATTATCTTTAATGCAAAGACTGGGAACATCCCCCTTCACGGTGATTCTGCTTCTCTTTGCCTTATGAACTCCTGCACCATGTAACACAAAAGACATTTGCTTTCCAAGAGTAAAAAGAGATTGATGAATTATAGTGAGAATTTCCTTATGAAGCAAAGTGCATTCCAAACATTTTTCCCATGACAAAACTGCTGGATTTTCATGCACAGACTCTGTATACACAGCACATATACACACAATAATCCTGAATAGATCTTTGAGCACATAAATTTCTCCCATGACCTGATCTCTCCCTGTGTTCAAAAATTCTATTGCAGCAAGAAACTTCAAAGATACTGAGAGCTCCAGCTAAACACATAATTCTAAATGGAGACATAGCAGGCATCAAGGCATGTTATTTCTGATAAGAAGATATTAGGAAGGACAGAATAGGAAACAATCCTCACCAGGACTCGCTGAGCTCTCTTCTGCACTCTTATAATATACACAAAACAGTTTTACATAGAGCCCTTAAGACAGAAATTGTAGTATTTTTCTTTATTAATAAAATAAGGAAAATTAATGAAAAATCCCTTCCCAAAAGGGACTGTGGTCTCTCTGTACTTTCCATCTAGCAATAATAATTTGAAAATGAAATAATTTTATATTTTGCCCATTTTTAATGTTTAAAGTTGACTGAAAAATTCTCTGATTAGAAAAATATTCTCTCCACTTACTTCCTTGAGTTACTACATGATTTATCTTGCTGCTGCTCCTGTCTCTTTTTCTCAGTGTGACAAAAATCTGAAACTGAGTCGTTCCCTGGTAAAAAGTGAGTGGATATCAGGATCCCAAATCAGGGAGAGGTCGAACCTTTATGGGAGATGGAAATCTTTGTCATCAGTCACTCCCTAACATGGTACTTTGCCAGAAACTTGGACATCAAGATGGAAAGGCGGGAAGAAAAACCCAAAAATAACCTCAAAATAATTAAAAAAAACCCCTGAAACAAAAACACAAGCCAAAACCCAGATATGACAGAAAACCAACTCTCATCATGTTTAATTATTAGGTACAAGGTCTGAACGTGAATTCCAGATCCCACTGAAGTTCACGAGGATGTTTGCTATCAACAGCAGACCATTATTTTTCTAGATCTGGTAAACCAGAAACATTGGAAAATAAAATTATGTCAGATTTATTTAAGGAAAACTGTGTCAAGGTCTTTTTTTTTTAGGATTCTACTCTTCCTTCATCACACTCCCTCCTCTTTTTGATGTCCTTGTTGATGGCTTTTTCATATAGAAACTCAAGTACTTCCAACCTAATAAACAACCTCAGCAAGAGGTCTTTGAAGGGAATATTTGTATATACAATATAATAAAATACATAACACAAACCACAGAGATATCGCAGTATATTCAGACCTTCTCCAATGGGGTGTCACCGGTGTCCATGCTGGGCATGGGGCACTGCTGCAAGGAATTTCAGGATGAAGAATGGCAGGAGAAAGAAGGGAAGAGCCCAACAAAGTTCTCTCCTTGCTCCTGCCCTTGAGACTGCCACAGCCACCTCCTTCCAGCCATAATTCCTTCAGCAACGCAGCTCTCAGCGCCTCAGGACATTGAACCACCTCTCTGATTTCTGTGTTTGTACATACATGTCTATTGTTTATATTCTTTTATATCTATATTCACTGGGAAAGGCACACTTGGCAGAGAAGGAGATGAGCGACGGAGCAGAGCGACACGTGGAAAAGCAGATGGAGAACCAGTGACATCTGCCAGGATAATTGTGATTGGGAAGATCCCAGTTTGACAGGACTGACTGGCAACGTGGATATTTCAGGCAACTACACGCTGGGGTATTTTTTGCTGCTTTGTACCTAGAATATGGCAGGTTGTTTGCACATTCCTAGTTTTTGTTTTCACAGTCCTGGCTAGGAACATATGAAGAAGCTGAGAATAGGCAGGACATAAAACATTTGGCCACAGAAATTCTGTAGATGAGTATTACTTATTTTCCTTTTCATATATGTGCAGTCAGCTCCAGTGGCTCAGTTTATATTTTGGCTCCAAATGCCAAGTTTAACTTGGCTCTACAACCAAGGATTTTGGTTTACCAGAGGTTAATAGCAGCTTTTCATTAAAGCTGCCCATATAAAGACACTTGAATGAGAAGTTTAGGATGTTTGACATAGTTTTCTGATGTTTCTTTGGGTTGCAAAATGGAGACCATTAATATTAATGCTCAAATGTTTGAGAAAACAAGAATCTAAAATACCAGACATGGTCCAGGTGTTCACATAACTTTCAGACTGAGTTTCCTTTCCTTGCATCTCTTTGAGGAGGAAGAATTCATAAATCTTTGGATGACACATCTGTAGAAGTCTGCCCACCAAAAAAAGAGTGAGGCTTCCTAAGCAGACAATTTTAGGAGGTGACCTAAAAAGCCATTTTTATAAAGAGTTTATCACTTCAGATCAAGCCCTAAGTGTTATTCTGGCTCACCACTGTCTAGATGCTCACACTTGTGCATGATCTGCATCTGCACTGTCAAATCAGAAATAAAAATGAACAAATGCATGGGGCTAAGGAGATTCATGAAAAAAAAAAAAACCCACGTGGTAAATGCTATTACAACCCCTATTTCCCACCAGTGAAAAATCACAGCCAGTTGGGGAGGTTTCTGAGGACTGGAGAAAAATTTAAAAAATCTTGAAGCAATTGGGAAATAATAATTTTTTCATGCTCTTTGCCTGCCTGAACACTTTCACCTTTCTTCCCCAGCTTAACTTAAGACAGAAGAATATGGATTATATCAGATACCCAGGATTTAGTCTAATTTTTTCTAGTAGTAATCTTGTGGTGTTATCAAACAACGTGCAAAGGTATTTTTTGTGGGAGGATATTAAACCTTCTTTAAAATACAGCCATCAGCTCAAGGAGCTCATGATATCAGAAGTAAAAGTTCAGCCAAAAGATAAGGATCGCTGATGCCTGTGGATCACTGATATTAACACAAACTCTTTAATTGTCTTTGCTTTCAGAAAAAAAAAATAAAAAAGTCAGCTCCATATTATTTTCTGCTGTTTTCAAAGTCAATGTTTGGCATCACTTGACAGACAGCCCGTAATCATTTTATGAAAATGTTAATTAGCAATTTCTTTTTGATATTTATGATGCTAGAAATTAGCAAAGAAGAGACAAAGATAATCCATCTATAATCCTTTCCTTTCCTGAGAAGTAAAGTAAGAAGGAAGAACTGAAATAACTGAAGCAATTTGAAGAAACAACTCAAAAAAGGGGGACCAAAAAAAAAAAAAAAAAAATCACACAGCTTCCTCAACAGTTCAATGTGAATTGACTTTTCCCTGCTTCCTCTCTGCTCTTTCATATTTTCTTGGTTAAGTTTCTTTCTGGTTTCGAAAGAAAGCAAATTCTTATCCAGAGACCAAGTTCCTTGGGCTGAAATCCTTGCTGGAATTATTATTCTATGCTAACAACACTGAGAGACCACAGCCATAGAGTGCTGTCCAATTTTTCTCACTTTAATTCCTAAAAAAACCAGTAACTTTTGAACCTAAATTGCATCCTGGAAAATACTTTGCTTTCAGGAATGTTACGCTTCTATATCAAACAGAAGAGATGTTCGAGTGGCTCAGCTACTTTTTCTCTCTGTGTTACTACATTAATTGTCCTACAATGAAACCAGTGGATAAATTATAATTAAAATTGCAAGAGGAACGTACAGAGCTTGTGCTATAAGCAAGGAATTATGAGAAATACGAAAGATACCGGGCAACCAAATTCATTTTTGTGTAGGAAAGGAGAAAATTTGGGTCCGAATCCCTAAAGCTGAGCAGATCTGGAGGAGGGGAATTTGCAGGAGAGGACAATCCCCTCCCTTGTTCCACTTTGTCAGGGATGGTGACCAAGAGTGACCGTGACACGAGGTCTGACGTCAGGGATGGGACACGACTGACCTCACTGGAAATAAGATGGGACACAGTGGGAACTCTGGGAAGGGGGATGTGCCATCCTCAATTCAAAAGCCTTTCATGGGAAAACTGAAAAAAGAAATTATACAAGTGCCTGTGTGCGACATAAAAAGCCTGAACTAAAGTCCATTGAAGGCAACTCTGGTCTTCCAATTAACTCCAGCGCGCATTTCATGGATCCTATTTGGGATCATTAGGAATGAAAAACAGGAGTCTCATGATTCGTCCCTAATTACCCCAAATATTCATTTAATGAAATCCTGACTAAAGGGGAGTGGGTGAAGCTCTGCCACTGACTTGCAAGAAGCCAGGAGCCCTGCCAGGATTACATAAAACAGATTTAATTGAGGAACATTCTGCTCTAACTCTAGCACAGGTAGCCAATCTGAATTTAGCTGTCACAAAAGCTGAGGCAATGACTGAGGAACAATCAAAACTGTCCTCTCAAAAATCTAAGATACCCAGTTTTTATTAATTTTAGAAAAATCATCAGATTTGGAAGAGTCAAAGTAAGCAACCTGAGGAAAATCATGTTTATTCAGCTCTTGAGGCCACCAGAATTTTTAGCCAAACTTGTTGGAAGTTCACGAGAACTGAAGACAGTGCAGAGATATTTTTCTGCTCACAGCCTGAAAGCCATCAGCAAAGATCAATCCTTCTGGAAATCAGCTTTTGGTTTGCCAATTACCACTGAAAACACTACAAATCTGGCTCTATCTCTCATGCTGCTTGCACAATACAAATGAATAGAAGTAAATGAAGAGACAAATAAAGAAATACATAAAACCGGGACTGATTTCTGCCACCTGTCCCATAGGCAAACCTTGAGCTACAAGAGCTTGGTTTGGGTATTGTGCTCCCTGTCTGGTCACAAGCTTTGGCCTTTGACAACCAAAACAAACACCACAAGGCTATCTGGGGGTGTTTAAAGACAAAAAAAGGTCTGGATTTATTCATGTAGGCATTTAAACCCATTCATTGCAGGGTGGGGAGGCAGAAAACTTGACTGTCAGAGCAGACTATGAGTCCCTCCACAGCTGTTTCCTCACTGATAGGAGAACAGACCTGAACTGGAAGTTTTAAAGTATTTTTAGGTGAACAAAACCGCTACTTTTCCATGAGAAGTACATTTTAACCTTAATTCTCTCTGATTCACTGATCAGTTGGGGGGAAGAAAAAAAAAAAAAAAAAAAGCTTTTTTTTTTTTCTTATTTTTTAATTAAAAATGTAAGTTTATAAAGCATTCTTGTGAAGTCCCACATAGAAGGTAGATGAGGAGCACAAGAAAAATTGAGAGTGGAACTCTGGGGAGTGAAACACTGCTTGGTCAGGGGAGGCAAATAATTTTCTATGTTTTAGTTCCTTAAAATGAAAAAAAAATTCTCCCACTTCACCCAAAATTCTCTCACTTCACCCTCCCCTTTCAAATGGAGAGAAATCTTTTTGTGCCATATACTCCACATTAAACAGATATCTCACATCAGTGGTGAACTCCTGGTTTAATCTAATTAAAAATCATTGCTTTTAATCTCAGATGAGTTTAGAGGAATATGAAACAGTAGCATTGGTTAACGTGACTGTAAAATCTTCCCAGATATTTTTGCCAGTGTACCCTTGCATTTCAGAAAAAGCTGTCTGCATCAGGCATCCACGAGATTTTAGAGACTACCATGAAATTCACATGAGAAATATTACAGGCAGGTATTTATGAAATAAACTGTGCCTGAAATCATGCATTGATTTGAGGATTTCCTCACTGAGCCACTTTTGCCAAATAATTCATTTTTCCATTTAGATTGTTCAAGCTCATGGACTCTCTCTTACACCATTTAGCGATAAATTATTAAAGTATTTTCATATCTTCTCAAAAACATGAAGCATCATTACGGCTTCACCCTCGTCTCTGGCTTTACACCTCAATTAACTTTCTGATGTTGGCTTCTGCAACTGTCTTATTTCACCTATCACACTTTAAAAAAGTTACAACATATGGAATGAAAATATTCTACTGTGCCTCTTCAAATTGCACGCTGAGAGGGAAATCCTTGCGCTAAACAAATATTATTTTATTATTTTCTTGTTCGCAAAATCTCTTTGCACCATTTCCACTCACACAAAGCCAATGATTATATAATATAAACTTGTTTTAGGCAGAACTTGTGTTGTCCCACCCTGCTGGGAGGTGACTGTGAAGAAGTTTCCTGGAAGGCGGTGCCCATTTGGGATCCCCTTTCAGGGAACGGACGCCCAGGGGATACGCACAGCTCATGACCTCATGCCACGCTCAGACAAATCCTGATCATTCTGTCTTCATTTGGAAACAAATGAACGAGTATCCTACACTTACAGCGTCTCCACCTGCCCTTTGTCACGCTTCCAGGCAGAGGGATATTTCAGATAACGCGATCAACGCTGAGAAGAAATTTCCTTGGGAGGCAAAGCAGCTGATTTAGACCAGGAGAAGGTCAGGCCGTTCTCCTGGCCTAGGAAGATCCTCGAACTGCGAATCTGGGCGTAATCTGCACATTCCATCACATCACTGATGGCAGGACTTTGGGGTATACACACAGCAGAGGCACAGGGGGAGATAACCAGCTCCTCATATGTGCAAATTCCTCCGCCATGGCCCTGTTCCAGCTCTTTGTTATCGTCAAAGAATCCTGACTCGCCTATTGCTGTGGTGGCAAAGGTCATTCCTGGAGATCAAGCAGGTTTCCTTTGTGCTGGGAGATCCTGCAGAGTGCTGTTTGCTAATTGATAATTATACTTCCTTTCAAATTTGTCAGGCACCGATACTAGAGTCTTATAGAGACGTCAGGGTTAAAAAGAAATTAAACTAAGCAAAAATGCATTCAGTCAGTTATATTCAGATAAAATCAAAGTGTCTGAAGACGAAGAGGCCTTAGGCTCAGCTCATTTGTTAAAAGAGGCTTAAGCTGTGTATACTCACAGTAAGATTAAGGATTGTAAATATAATTTTAGATGGTCTGTAGGCGCTTTTTAATAATTTCTACTGTGTCTCAATTAATTGATTAACTGATGAAAATGGCTACTGGAACTCCCTCATTGTTGAACTCTAACAAATATTTATTCACATAAAGAATCTCCTCTCTAGTCCTGGTGACTTCAGGGGAGATCTGACTTTGTAATTTCTCACAATGTTGACTAGAGGGGATTTAGAGAATAGTCACAGAAGTATCCCTCTAAGGACAGAATGAAGAGGAGGAATCTTTAAGAAATGAGAGTCCTCTTGGTCTGGCTGTGGGAAATGGCAGGAATGGCAGCAGGTATTGCACCCACCTATAAGTATCTTTATCTAGGGAGTGGAGCTGTCTCTTGGTTTTCTAATGCTTACTGCTCTGCATCTTTCTGATTTTCAGAGAGGAAAACTGAAGAGAAGAATTGGTTTAGCTTTTAAAATGCTTGTTGTTAAAAAATGTTCCTCAGAATTCCTAAAAAAACCCAAGAACAAAGAGGAGATTGAAGAGAATTCCTTGTTATCCAAATACCACCATAAACAAACATATTCTTGGCACATTCTTAGTGATATTCTTGCTAAAACCCAAACTCTCCATTATTAGATTCAAATGAAGATTCACCACCTTGTGCTGCTCTGGAGCCAGACATGAGCAAGCTGATGACAATACCAAGTTTCAGACCTCTGAACTCAAAGTTACTTCAAGTGACACTTCAGTATTGGACCACAGTCTAGAAAAACACAATACCTTGTGGAGATTAAACATCATGGAGGATTGAACAGCCTCAAATATTCCCTGTTATGGCTCTTTTATACAGCAAAAAAAAATCTGTGATTCTAGGGTGAAGATGGTTTATTAAGAATAGTATCTCTTTACCTTATGATGATGTGGATACTTAGAAAGACAAAAAAAAAAAAAAAAAAAAGAAATGTTAAACAAGGTCATAGAGAAACTACAGAATTCTTCTGGTTAACTGAAAGAGAGGAATGGCCCATTTCTGACAATAATGATGGGAAACAACAGAGCTGTGAACAAGAGAGCTCACACTGCCTCAAGAAGATGTGCTCTTTCAGCATAGGTAAACTTATTTTTTCATTATTAAAAAAGCTGAAGGATTAAAAGATGAGATTCACACAATGGAGAAGAAATAATTCCCGAGGCCTTTTGGACACAATGTTCTTAAGCTATGTAAATTTGTTCCTAAGTATTTGCTTTTTAAGAGTGAAAAAAACCCCCCTGGCTTCTATGAAACTGTAATTTCTTTTTTGCCGAAACTGTGAACGGAAGAAACCGTTTAGAAAACTGTGACATCTGCAAGATCATCCCACTGCCATTGAAACTCAAGTTCTCCTTCCAGTTTCACCTCATACTTCACCAACAGCAGATCCAAGCCCGCAACAATGTGTGTTTTCTGTATAAAATCCTCTTTCCCCTTTGTATTTCCCCGCAGGATGTTCTCCTCCCTATCAATCCATTCCCGCACCGCTCAGAGCATTCTCTCCCTCTGCCTCGTGTGCGTGCTTTACTCTTCCCAGCGTCAAAGCCTTGACAAAGGGCACTGAGCTGGGAACCTTTCGGAGCTGCTGTTTAATTGTAGCAGCCGTGCCAACTGGGGATGCCAACAACAACATACAGTAGATGCTGTGTGTGGCTTTCCCCTAGCTCTGGGGAGAGTGTTCCTTTGACAGCCTGGATAATGAAGTGGGATGCAACTTCTGCTAGACATGTGTACGTGTTAGAAGCCATGAGGCTGAACGTTCAAACAGCTCTTAAAGGGAAAAAAACCAAAAAAACAAAAAAATTGTGCTGCTAAAATGCTCCCAGTGTCATTTTTAATTACAAGAGCCTTGACAATACACGTTGGTTCCTCCTTTTAACAGAGCACACAAGTTTCAGCCTTGAAAAACTTTGCTAAAGTCACTGACTTGCCATGTGCAGATCCAAGGGTTCTGTGGCTTTAACACAGAGCAAAAGTTGTGTTTTTCCTTTCTGCGAAAGCCGTCTTACTAGAAGTGTTTGCACTTAAAACACCTGAAGCTTTGGCCCCCATAAATCTAGAGCTGAGCAGAACTTTACCAGCTTTCAAACCATCTGACTAAAGAGCTTTCCACACCAACAGCTTGAGGAACAAACACAAGAAATAAACACACAGCTACAAATAAAACCTCCCATCTTATCTATTCCCCTTCTGTTCAACCTCTGGGTCACCCTGCAAAGTTAATATTCTATATATGTACCCAGAGGCCATGAAAGGTACAACAACCTGATTTTAGAAAAATTTAACTGGCAAAAGAAACCATTCACAGTGAGGTTTTGTTGTTGTTTTGGCACGACAGATCCAGCACCTGATGTATGCACAGCAGGCCTTTCCTTTCCCTGGTGACTTTATTTAGTCCCCTGCATTTATATTTTACAGCATTAAATGTTTCCAAAGATACTGGCCTTTAACTTGCCCTCTGCTCATGCACAGTGCTAAGCAAACAAACAGAGGCTGCAGAAGACAATTTCCTTAATCAGGACATCTCCATCCAGCTGCCTGCTGAATTTCAACAGCTCCTGAGGCAGCAGAGGAGTCACAAAAGTTCATGACACAACTTTGACAATGACAAACCTACTGAAGACAAGCTTAGAACCGAATGAAATGAGAGAAATAAATATTGGCAATACGTATTATTATCATTCCAAACAGCTACAGTTGCAATCATGGTAGAACTTCACCGTGTTTGAGATGAGGATTATCCCATGCTCAAGTTAAGACCCTCTTTGAGGGGCACTTTAAATGCAGACAAGAGAATATTATCAAAATAATCCGTGCCCAACCTGCAAAGAGAATTATCTCCCACTGGCAAAAATCTGTGGCTACCCTCATAACAGGCAAAAAATACATAAATAAAATAAGAACAGCACAACTTCCCAAATACCTTGAAACTGATGAACTAAATAGAGACAAATAAATGCTTTTAATAAAGCAGGCCGTGCAATATTTTTCATTAAACCGCTTTTCACTTTCCTGGCACTATTTAAATACTTTTGGCACCCAAACACACGGGACCACTACTTGAAACTGCTAAAACACAAGGCTCAGTAGTGTGGTCTGGAGCATTTCTCACCAGTTCCTCCTATCTGCCTGCCAAATTTTCAGATAAAAATTCTTATCATTTAGCCCGCTGTTTATCTGTTTATTTTGGATTCTTCCCCACTCTCGAAGCTGGGAAAAGCAACAGCACACGTCACACTTAATTCCACAAATCCGCTCCCTCTTTTTGCCATTCCCCAGTGCCTCAGAAAAGTGTGTTTCAAAATATACTCTGTCCTTTACAATTAAAATTAATATGGGTACATTTTACAGAAATAGGAATGTTTTTTGTCCTGCCTTGGCATGTGCCCTCAATCAAATTTTGCTAGGACTGACGCATGATTCTCTGGGCCCATGGGTACAAACAGGCTCAGGCTTTCTCAAACCATTCTGGATTGATCAGGGTCAGCAGAGGAACAGTTCAGCACTTCAGTCTGCTTTTGCTGAGATAGTTACAACTATCCCATCAAACCTCTCTGCTCCAAGCACGTGATTTCTCTTTTTTTGCCCTGCAATAACAGCAAAATAATGACATTTCTCCCAGTAAGGGCATTGAAGGA
Source organism: Hirundo rustica (assembly GCF_015227805.2). Classification (NCBI taxonomy): domain Eukaryota; kingdom Metazoa; phylum Chordata; class Aves; order Passeriformes; family Hirundinidae; genus Hirundo; species Hirundo rustica. The sequence goes on from NC_053451.1 coordinate 1,859,317, forward strand.
GCTCAGCACCATTAATACAAACTTATGAAGGAAATCTCATATAAAACCTGCTACATAACAGGAATAATGATTACCCTCCCTCCAAAATCCTGCAGAGATTTAAAAGTAGCATTTTTGAATTAAGGAAACCCATCCTGCTGATTTTTTTTATCCTTTACAAGAGAAGTACCGTAGATCTGGTGACCCCTCATAAATGAAAGCCCTCTAGTCCAGAAATCTGTATGAGAGTCCTCCCTGGGAGGATGGATGATAAACTTTTTGACATTCACAGCTCCTGTCTTACACAGAATTTTCCCAAAAAAGGTAGGAGAGTAGCTCAGAGGAGGACTATTAAATGCTTTCTTTTTCTTGGTGGACCTGAATGCATGAGATGGGAAAAAGGAAGTCACCGGCATTTCTAAGCTCTGCTTCATGGGAAAAATAAAGGTCGTGAAAGCTGTGCCTAATGCAGTAAAATTCTGACTGCTGGATGTTGTGACATTATTTACTTCTCTGTGCTTCTGGATCATTTTGCATACAAGTTCATCAGCAATTTTTAAATCTATGTAAAACACAATTAATGAAGTACTTGCAGAAGTCACTCATTAATGAACAGTGTTTGACAAGTGTAAAATACAGCAAAAACCCCTCTGCTTCAAAAGCAGCTGCTGCTGTGCTGTGATTTATTGACAAAATCCTAGAATGATTCCCTTCCTGACACCAAAGAAGTGGTAATTTCTTATTCTCCCCAGATAATGATCTTTCTGCAAGTCTAAAACTGCTTTTCAGACTGACCAGTCTTTTTTGCCACAGTGTCAAACCTCTGACTTTCTTAATACCTTTGTCTGGAATATATTCCTGACAAATGGATCAGCTATTGGGGAAGATGATTTGAATCCTGCTGCTTTGTCACCTGGTGAATGAATAAACACAGGAACAAAATCCCAGGTGTGAGAAAGGTGCAAAGGCCAGCGAGAAGCCGTACACAGAATGAGGTGAATCAAAGCAAACTCTGAGCGCCATGAGGGGAAAAATGCTATAGGATGAACTTTGAAAATGAGGAAATCAGAGCCTAGAATGTTTCAAATGTGATAATTCAGGGAAACAAAACATCTCAGAATAGACATGTCTTGGGAGAACCTTTAAGAAGAGAATTTTCTGGGGGAAGAAAATAAGGCTTTACTCCATGGTGGTTGTTGGGTGCTGGAGAAGAACAACCACCACCCCCACAGACTTCTCATCGCCAAACTCCCGGTGCCTTCTCCTTCCTACACCACAAAAAATTTATTGTTGTGCAAGCAGGAACAAGTTACCAGGTTTATTTCAATTTGGATTCTGCAGACAGTATTTTCATTGACCCATCTTTGTGCGCTGGGGAAGGCAGTTTGAATTTCAGACAGAAAATATATTTTTGGTTCAATGAACTAATTTTTTTACATCAGAGCAGCAGAACAAAAGTGAAGAAGGAGCAGTTTAAAGTTATTTCAATAATAATGATAATAATAATCCCCTATTACACTACTTTGAAGCTCAGAGGATGGTAAGAGTAAAACCTGATAGTAAGTTCTTACAAATAAAGACACCAAAAGATAATTTCAAAAAAGCCCTTCCAAGAGGAAGAAAAGAGCTAATGTCAAATGACTGAGGAGACTAAGAGGAAATCAAGAAAATTATTGATTATAACAGAGTATGAAAAGAGGAAGTATTTTTATAATATGATATAAAAGTTACCAAACTATATTTTAGTGTCTGCATTTCTCATCCTGGGTTTTCTCAATACTTGGTCAAGCTCATTGTTGGTGAATCTTTCCTCTCCAGTGAGACACATAAAATCTGTAAACTAAACTATTCCCTGGATAAAAGTGTGTCTGATTTTCACGTTCAGGAAACTGCCAAATGTTTTCATAAACCCCACATTTTTACTATGCAAAATCCTATTGGAAAAATCAGGCAGTTCACATGGAATTTTAAGCTTTTAATGTGAAAACAAACAAATAAAACCCTACTAAAAATTTTCCTCCAGCCTTCTGCTATTTTTTTTTTTTTAATGTTTAGCCCATGTTTTTTGGTTCTTTGTTGCCAGAAAATAAAAGTGTTGGAGACTGTCAACACTAAGTAGATCTGAAAATTGATTATTAGCTCTATTAAGTAGAGCCCCAAGATGCTGTTGACGTAATTAATATGTGATTGCAGAAACCCTCAGATGAATTTCTCAAATGTTGATTCAGAAGTCGAAAAACTGTACCCACGACTTCTCACTGCTGCAAGGAACACAGAGGAAGGATAAATTCCCTTTGGATGGTTTAGAACATAAGAGTAGAGGGGAAGGGAAATAGTCTGTGAAACAGAAGTGCATTTTAAGGACCACATGCTTGCAACAAAACCAGAGCTCCCTCATTTATTCTTACAGGACCTTAACACCCATGGAAAGGTTTAAACCAGATGTTTAAAGCCTTTATGGCATTTTAGTCAAGATTTTACTCAACAGGATTTGCAAAACTGGGAGTGGTGATTTACAACTGTGTGTAAATCTTTTCGCTTTAAGACGCCTCTCTGTCACTAAATGTCAAAATGTCCTCAACCCAACCACACTTGTTATAAAAATGAAAGATGAAAGAGAGGCATGTAGCTGCAATTAATTAAAGAGTTTTGAAACAAAATCTAATTTTCTTCCTTGCTGTTTTCCCAGAGTAAGACAGTATTTGTCACAGCCTACCAAAACTCCAGCATTCCTGAGAAACGTGACAGCCAAGTGGAATTTGTGGAGACGTGTTCCCAAAGCTCATAAATGGGTTAAACCTTCCAAATTCCAAATTCCTTGAAACCAGGCCAAGGCAAATAAAACAAACAACAACAACAAAAAAGAGGTGCAGAGGAGGAAGAAGAAGAAAGCTTTCCCAACTGTTTGACACTTTCCAACGCGCTACCGTGTGTTGGTTATTTGCATAGCAGTGCCCTGCACTCGCCCAAGGTACTGCATCATAAAAGTAATGAAAATATAATAAATTGTTAACCGTGGGTGTTACAGGCACATAAAAACTAATTACATCTCATTCCATTTTGTGAAATTGCCACAGGTTCAGATTCTGGGGTTTGACACTTTGCGTTTTAAGGGCCTTTATGTTTTGTTTTATTCTTCTGGATAGAAGGGAATAACCCAGAATTAATTCTGCTAATGCATGACATGGTGACTTCTGAGCTCTTATGGAAATTGCCTGACACTTCTGTTAGAAAAACCCATTTTCAGATCCTTAAACTTTACTGTCAGACCTAGGCTGGTATTTTTTATGCCATTCCAGAGCTGATTTATTGTTCTACATTCCAGCCATTTCTGAGAGGAAGAGAAGAGAAAATGTGCTGTTTTACCCACATAAATTGCAATAATAATAATAAAGATTGAAAGCAGAAAAAAAAAAAAAGAAAACACAACAGCTGAAAAGACCTGGCACTACTGAAAAGCCATTTCACCAGGACACCACTGAAGGCCAGATATGCCTGTCCTGATCATTTCCAGAAAGATGCAGCCAGGTTTAACCAAGTTTAAAGAATTACAAATACAGCCCAACATGACCAGCATCAGATTCCTGCACAGGAAAAGAGACTTTTCCTCTCAGCAAAAGAGCACTTCAGACTCTGAACATCCCATTTATCCTGCTTATGAAAAGCTTAGAAGCGCATCACACTGAAAGATCTCAGGGTTGTTGTGAACTGGAGCTGGACGAGGATGGGACACGAATATCAAATAAAGAACCACTGGGAATGCAGAGTGCTCAGGTGGCTGGAAGGGTGACCACAGGCACATAAAACAGGGGAAAACAACGGATTGTGAGTCAGGAAGAACAGGAACTACCTAAACCAGCAGACTGAGGCAAGGAGGAGAAAATGAAGTTTGAAGGAGTGAGTTGAGGGGTGAAAAATCTGGGATAAATGAGCCAGGAAAAGAGAAAAGTCTATTGGAGACTGTGGAACACAGGTCAGGTGTGGGAGCAAGAGCTCCCACACTTGAATGTCGCATTTCCTTCCCAGAACTTGCAAGACACCTTAAATCATAGCTCTATTTAAATATTGTTTATATTTATTTATAAAAATTGCTGCTCATCCAGCCAGGAAAGTGTCCCCAGCAGCCCCGGTCCCTGCAGAGCAGACATCTCCCTGCTCAAGGCTCCCTCCTCTGCCTCCAGAGTGAGCAGCAGAGCCCTGAGCTCTGGATTTCACAGCTCCATGCTGCTCCCAGAGGTTTTTGTCTCCTGCCATCAGATGCCCAGGGACTAGAACCACTTCCACATCACTTCTGGAGGGACTCCCTCGCTCATTTTGTGGCCTGGCTCTCTCCCTCGCGCACACGCACGCACACGCGCACACGCAGGGTAAAATTAGATCTGACAAGGCACGCGGATGAAAGCTGGGAAACGGTGCAATTATCGTTTCCCACGTAACCTGAATTCAGGCTTTTGTGCAGGGATTTTTTAGGGTACGGTTCCGAAAAGTGCTGTGTCATTTTGAACAAAGAACGGGCCCGCTCTGGGAAAGAATCCGAGTCGTGACGGGACAGCAGCGTTACCTACAGAGACAAAGAGGCACAGGAGGCAAAACCTCAGGAAAACTGGTTAGAAATGCCAAGATCAGTGAAGAAAAGCTCGATTCCCTTGAACTCTGATAGTCTTCTTGGTTTTCTGCGGTTCTGATTTGAAATAAATTCACAATATTCTTAATTCGACAAAAGACAATGACAACTTCTTTGCCCTTACCATTCAGGTAGGTATCATTCAAAGAGAACAGAAGCTACATTGGGAAGCCCTTAACTACAAAAATAATCAATTAAAAAATCCAAACGTTTAAATCCAAAGACATCAAACAGTACTTGTTGCTAAATGCTGAAACTTTATTCCCTTTTTACCCCACATTCTGAGCGCAGACCTCGGAGAAAATAAAGATAAAATCTTAAGAAGCCTTTTGATTTCAAAAGTTTCTCCAAGTTCTGGTCTCATGACTTGTGCAGCTGAATCCTGCCTTGGGGAAAGGGATGAGACAATAACATGCTCCAGACTGTCAGTGTGGTGCTGGACAACTCCCTGAAGCTGAACTTTTCCTAGGTCAGCTGCCGACGGGCTGTTCTGCATTTTTCTTTGTCTAGACCGGCGTTCCTGGATGTGACCCACAAAACAACTGCACTCTCATGGTGACAACTGAAGGTGGTAGGGATTTGACTGGGAATGTTACACATGTGTCAAAATATTTGAATTTAAAAAGGGGGGAAAAAAAATAAAATAAAAAAAATCCAGATCCTGCCTGTCTTAAATTTGGCACCAGAAATGAGTGGCTAGTCAATCCCCCTGTCTGTCCTGTGGTTTGCAATTTTCACTGTGGGAATGACTAAAACACAGCACTGTGAAAATGAAACGTTTGTGAAGTGGTTCTTCTTCACTGACATATCCCTCCATAAATCTCAGGAGAAAATGGATAGCATTGTTTTCAGATGTGGCTTCCACCAACACGCAGTAAAAGGGCCACACAATGAGCAGAAGGAAGAATTGTTGAACAGTTGCTAATGAAACCAAGTGGAGCCACCCCAATCTGTCTGGTCTGTGCACAGAACTGTGCAGACATCTTGTGAGGGGAAGAGAGGACTAGACTAGAGCAGGAGAGCTAGAAACTGCATTCACAGGGGAATTTTCAGCTTCTAGGTTTCCTGCTTCTCAGGTTTTGACTTTACATTTTGTCCTTGTCCTACTACTTGCCAACAGCATCACTGTAGGGGAGGAGGCTCCCAGCTGCTCATATTTGATACTGGAATTGCAGCACATCATCATCTATGGGCAGAGGCAACCACTTCAGCACATCAACTTTTCTCCTTTCAACAATGTTGTAGAAGATCTCTGGTCCCAATTACCTCAATTTTTGGCACCTGGCTGTAAGAATACACTATATGAGGGTCTTTGAAGCTTTTTTTTTTTTTTTTAATGTGGGCACCGTATTGATTTATGTGTCCTGCACTAGGAGCAGTGCCCATTGTGAAAGAAGGCCTTTGTAACTGGTTAAAAGAAAGAAAGAGAAGCAGCACTTACAACCCTTCCAGAAAGGATCAATATGAGCAAATAGTCTCCTAACACAACTGCTTCAAGGCCACCTCCATGGTTCAAGATACCTATTTCAACACAGCAACATTTTCTCCACAGTTCCTGCCTAATTTCAGCCAAAAACTTAAGAACTGTGTTAAACTACTTTCTCAGCCTTGCTTGACTCCACTTTCCTCCTTGACCATCTAAGAACAAACCAATGAACATGAAGAATTCTACCACATCTGTTTTCTGGAGAGAAGTATGTATTCCAAATCGATCAATCCATCAGTCGATTAATCATAATTTAATTTCTCTGCACAACAGAACTCCAGCTATCAGACAGCAGCACATTTTCCTCCTAGGCCTGGCAAAGCAGCAGCCCTGCAGATTTTCCCTGGCATTTGTCTGCAAGTTGGTATGAAGACAGAAACAACTTTCATTAGCTGCAGTGGCTATTGGAAACCTCATGTAATTCAAGGGCCAGACAAAAATGAACAATGCTCAGTGACCTAAATTCCTCACATATTAACACAAAGCATATTTTTGTTATAAGCCAATATTCTTCGAAGTTGTTGGAAAAGGCTGGAAATCCAAAGGATCGGGGAAGGGAACTAAAGCTGTGTTTTACATAAAGACACCTCCTCTCCTTTTCTTCCCTTCACCAACGCACCAGAATTCCTTCAGGACAATTTCAAGATACTCATTACCTCGGCTGCATTAAAAAACACATAGTGTCACTTACAAGCCTAAGTTCTCTTCACAAATATTATTTTCAAAGCTACTCAGTGTGTGGAGATACTGAAGCCCCAGGGATTTCCCAGTCTGTGTCCAAAAAACGTGCAGCAAAACAAGATGTTCCTTAAAAATGTGTTTAACAAATAGCCTGCAAGCAGTACTGTGAAGAGAAAGCCTGTTTAATGAAAACCTGGTTAAATAATGATGTTTCTAAACCGAGATTTACCAGACACTATGCATTTGCTCTTCTACACATTATTTGATAGAAATAAAAATTGCTGTTATGTAAGCACAAAGTATTTATTTTGTACTTCCACTCATTTCATTAAATTAACTGGCAAATCCAACTGATGTTGAAAGTGGCAGAGAAAATTTGGGTATATCCATGTAACTGGATTCAGGCTCTTTGGCATAAACTGAGGAGAGGGATATGGGAACTAGAAACAAGAAAGGAAACGAAAGTTTCAAAGCAATTTAGAAGAGAGTGGGTGAATTAGAAAAGGGCAACACTGACATTGTAAAATAAGGGAAGTTCAATAGTTTAAGGACAGTATTAAAGTGGCAACTTCAAAATATTTCATATGGCTGTACACAACTTCATTGTTTCAAACCTAGAATGGGAAGCCACTTCTCATTTAGAGGAAAAAAACTAGAACAATCACAGTTATGAAATAATTTTCTGAAGGTTTTTTTAATTGTGCAATAACACTAAGTTATCCTGATCTTACTAGATGGATCGTTAAGTTATGAGTACTCCAAATGGGACATTTAGAAGTTATGGAGTAGGATCACAGCTTTTAGGAAGATTTTCCCACTTAATTCATTTATATTGGCTTGAAAATATGACCCATGGAAAACAGACTTTGGTTTTGAGAAAATGGATTGTCTATTTTTTTCTGGTCTCAATCTGTTCATAATGCTTCTTTAAAAGAGGTCAGAGTAGACCAGGCAGAATCTCTTGGAAAAAATGCACAAAGATTGTGCCTTGTCTTGGGGAAAATAACCATGCTTTAAGAAAGGTGCCTTAGGGGTGGCAGGGGGAACTCAAAGGAATGTAAGGAAAAATCTCAGATTCTGTCAATTACTGAAAGGAGGAGGGAGCACCCACTGGGCTTTAGAGACTGGGAGGAAGATGGTGAAAAGAACTCCCCTGGGAAGCAGAAGAGAGCGTGAGGATCTCACAGCACGGTAAAAGACTTAAATGAAAATATCAATTAAACCTTGGAAGCAAAGAACGGTCTCCAAGGAAATTTGGCAGGAAAAGAGCCAAGTATAACCTCTTTGTTTTTATTTTTCCTTCCCAGCTGACCCAGGGTCGTCGGACCAGAGTTTAGTGGCATTTATTCGTCCCCAAAAGAAATAAAAGACAAGGCATAAGACACCTGCCAAAGGATCTGACAGGCTGTGAAGGGGAAAGAAAAGGTGCCCACTTGGATCTTAAAGGAAACCTGCAGCACTCAGGGTGTTCTTGCTGAGGTTCTACCATCCTCCAGGAATCCAGATACTGCTGCTGGCAGAAATCTCAGGAAGGGCTTGGTCAGGAAGGAGCTTTTGTTCAGTTGTTGCTTTCAACAACTTCAATAACCCAATAATTGTGTCCTCAATTCACTAAGAATGTGTTTTTAACACCAGGATCAGAGTCAGCTGTACCTAATGACAATCCCTATTTGTACTGTCTGTTGTAGAGACAATATCATGTCTAAATTTTCCAATTACACAGATTTCAGGCAGGAATTATTTATGCTTCTGATTCCATTCTCACTGAAGGCACTAGGGTTTTTCCATCTTTAGCATGGGGTAGATTCAGACATACATGCTGTGGTTGAGAAGATTAAGTCATATTTTTGCGTTGAATTTCTGCTGCAAATTAGCACTTAGATTTTGTTAACAATTGCTGCAGGTACTACATTTAATCGTCAGCAAATTAGCATCGTTTCAAATTTCCTAATTAAGCTGTTTTTTTTAAGAATGCTTGTAAAGCATATTACAATCAAGGGTTACTAACAGAGCTGAAGCAAAATTTAGTCCTAAAACCTGATTATATTCATCAGTTATTTGTTACAGCTACAGCAGAAAACATCTGAATTAGCAGGAATTTTAGGTCTTGTTTCAAAATAAATATTACAAGAAGTAATCTTTTTTTATTCCTCTGTAAATTTTGTCAATTCTGTAACATGTAGAAACAGAATATCTAATACAAGAGTAGCTTGCAATTCTGGAAAATGAATGACTCCTGCAGAGTCATGTTTTCATAGGAAGTATCAGTTTTTGCCAGAAGGAAAAGTATTTTTATAGGTGTTATTTTGGTAATTAGACAATGAACAAAAGCATATCAGAAACCTATATTGTTTATAAGACTTTGAGCCATTCATCTGCTCAATTTGACAAAACAAAACAAAGCAGACACTTCCATGGTTCTAAATTCAACTGAGTGGAGTCTCAATTGATTCCTGCAGAACAGTTTTGCCCATCCTATCTAACGGGAACAAAGATGGAAAGAGACAATTTTCAACAACAACCTGACAGGGCAGGAGGGAATGGCTTCAAACTAACAGAGAAGAGCTTTAGATTGGACTTTGGGAAGAGATTCTTCCCTCTGAGGTGGTGAGGCCCTGGCACAGGGTGCCCAGAGAAGCTGCCAGTGTTTCTGGAGGTGTCCAAGGCCAGGCTGGACGCTGGGGCATGGAGGAACCTGGAAGAGTGGGAGGTGTCCCTGTCCCTGTCCCGGTGGCACTGGGTGGGCTTTAGGGTCCCTTGCAGCCCAAGCCACGATGGGGTCAACCCTCAGTGACGCCATCCTGCCTGAGCTGTGAGAGCCTGCAGGGGTGGCTGCGTGGATGCCAGCCTGTGCAGCACAGACTCCACTGGGGGAATTTGAAGGGCAGGGCTGATTTGTGAGCACTGACGGAACAATGCTGGCTGGGGGACAGATTGGGCAGCTCCCCCTCGCCAGTGCCCCTGATCTAGTCAATATTTGCTCCCTCTCCCTCTGACACATTCATCTGCTGCTGCAGGAGCCAGACATTCCCTCTCCCCCCTCTTTGGCTGGTGTCTTCAGCTCTGTCAGCTAAATTATGAAATTATACAGAGCTGTCAGCTGGATTCATGGAATGAATGCACACCCTGCAAGTTATGGACATCCAGCATTGTTCCACGGAAATGTCCTTACCATCAACATGCTACGAATGCAGCCCTCTGATCAAACAAATGTTTCATGCAAGCCTGGAAAAAAGGTTGGGGTTTGGCCGTCACGTGCTGTGAATTGTTTCACCTTTCTGACATTGAGCATTTGGAAAAAATGACATTTTATACGTATTTTTAGAGTCCAGAAAAAAATAACAACGTTCCATCAGAGCATCCTTGTTATTACTGTATTCTGTAGTATAAAAAAACCCTCCTGCAGGGGCAGGAAAGGAGGTAGGACAAGCCATGCTCTGGCTAGAAAAGCATCCCAGATGAAATTCCTTTATGTCATAAGATGTCACTCATCAATTTTTAACAGAAGTACCATAAATTCAGGCCTTGTTTTTCTAAAGTGCTTTACAGAGAGGGGCAGAAGTCCACATCTGTACCTTAATAATTCACTTTTCTCACTGTAACACTGTTCGAATGCCAGAAGTCCACAGCAAAAAATGCTAGGAATACAATAAAAGAGTTGATCTCCTCCACTGAAACATATTAAACAGAAAAAAACCTGGAGTATCTCAATAAAAGTAATCCTATTTTCCAAATGTCTCAGGGGTAAAAATCGGACAGACTTGAAATTTCTTAATATCAAAGCTTGAACTTTAGCTATAATTATATTTATAGGCAGACATTTGTGTAGGAGGTGAAAGCAGTGTAGGACTTCTGTGTTGCCAATAGTCTTTGTAAAGAGACCTTATGTCAAAGCTCTATTTTATTGTAGAAACATCAATTTTACTCCAAGTGGCAAAACACTTCAGTAAGGACAGGAAAAACTAGATCAGAACACTCTGGGAAAACAACTTATCAGTTGGTTTATTCTTACTATTAACCCACCATGGAAGTTCTACCTGAAACAATTTCAAGGCCTGGACTTAGAGAACTTGTCACCTCGCATCTCTCTTTCCTATCTCGGCAGATGCCATGAGAACAGTTTGGATTTTTTTGCTGAGAGTGAAAATATCTCTGGGTTTTTTCCCCCCCTCCACATTCCCATTGTCACGAAAGGCACAGAGATGATTAGGAAAAAGAGTCTGTGAAAGTGGCCAACAGCTCATATTTACCAAACATTGGCCTAGGTTAAAGATAAGACCAAGATTAGAGGCTTAGCAGTCTGACAGGGAGCTCTGGACTTCACCATTTGCAGCGTTTTGGTCACATTGATGCATGATTAGAACTGTTCTACAATTCAGCAGTCTCTAGGACCATAAATCAGAAATCCCAGCGGTCGTGGTTGCTGGAAGGGCTCCCAGGGGAGGGCACAATTTGGCCTCTCAGCCTCTTGGCTGCTCTGGCTGCTTGCAGATAGAGAAAGCCAGACTCCACTTTGCTCTGCAGTCTAGACCAGCCCTTTGGAGGCACGTTCCTGAGGGGAAAAAAACTGCATTCTGTGGGAGACCCTGTGCAGTGAAAACATCCCTCTGTCTAAACCACCAGACTCCAGATAAACCAAACTCTCGCTGCGTGAACCACGGTTCGTGAACGCAACAACTCAACAGTCCAGGCAAATTTCCTCGGCTTCCAAGAGCTCTGGAGACGCTGTATTTTCATTTTTTTATGCACCTCTAGAACACATTTGGCTCATCACATCAAGAGATTGGTGCTAGGATCCTGCCAGAAGGTTTTTGGTTGCTGAAAGCCCTGAGCTGAGGATAAGGGCGAGCAGAACGAGGTTTGCTTGCAGGGGGTTGCATTTGTTTCGTGAAAAGACGCTGCACTGCAAGATAACTGGGGTAAATACAGCTAAACATGCAGAAATTCAAGGATGTTCTCTGTATCCCTGTGACATCAATTATCCTCACATCCAGCAGTTTTCTGTGTGCTTACGTAAACCTGGGGTACATCCAGATTAAACACATTCTTGCCTGTGTTGCCTTTTTTTTTTTTTCCTAGATTGTTCCACTGGAACTTGCCCAAACCAATTAATCCTGGCTGACTTTGTAGTTTCCCCTCACGGTATCTCTTCTACAAAGACAGACTTACAAAACAGATCAGGGTTTACCTATCATTTTTCTCCAGTAGTTGCTTCCCTCCCTTCATTTTCAATGGCAAATTAATAAATATATTTGCTGGGGAAAAAAAAAAAACAACAAACCAACCCTAGTTTTCCCTGACTGAAGCGAGGCATTACTGTAAAAATTTAAAAGAAAAAAAAATAAATCAAGAAGCAATATGAAAATGCACTTGAATGCAATTAAATTTACTTTGCTCCTCATATCTACCATGGAACCAGGGTGAAAGTAAGAACTGATATTTAGATTGCCAATTCAATCCACGATGCAGAGCCTTTATATCAAAGAAGATCTCCTGTATTTCCATTCTGAGAGTTTAACAGGGAGGTACATTTCTGCATATCCCCTTGGCAGAGCTGAATTGAGAGGATGAGCCTGACTGGCTATTCCAGACAGTAAATCCACTAGAAATGCATCGACTGTCGTGTTTAGAGACAGAAAACCTGGGCTTTGTATCTTTTTATTTAGCTTATCTATTTCTAAATATTATACAAAATATTCCATAGTTGTGAAGAGAAAATAGTGGGCAAGACTGTTTTACTGGGCCTTCCAGAATGAGACAAATAAATGGAAGCGTATCCCACTGATCTGACAAATATTAGTGGCAAAAGTGGAATATTCTGACTTACTAACTCTTCTAACTTCTGTTTTGATCAGAAACAGGCTGACAAGCTTGAAGCCATGGTTTTGTTAACAAAGCAATCACCAGTAAGCTTTATCTCCACGTATATTGGGAATTTTTTTGTCTCAATATTGTCTCTGCAGCTCAGAGAGAATACAGAGGAAGGAGGAACTAACGGAGTGAAGATTTTCTTGCATAATTAAGGGTAAGAAACCAAAGAAACAGAACTGTATCAGCAAATATTTCACAATATAAAACATTACTCTTATCTGCACCAAACCCTTAAGCTATTGGATCAAGTGAAGACTCTGACAATCGACTGGAAAGTGTCTTGGTGATAGTCAGATGTCTAGACCTGGATTAGTGGGAAAAAAAAAGGACATAACCTTGTCACCAGGACTAAGGTTTCACTATTATTACATTTATTATAATTATTATTTGTTGGGAGTTTCATGGTAACCAAGCTAATGCAAAAATGCAGAGTTCCCAATGCACAATGGAGCGTTCATTGCGTAAACGAGAGCAAACCACAACGCGGAGTGTTTTGTTTCGAACTGCAACCACAGGGTGATGTAATACAAGAGTTTGATATCATATCTGCCTATGGACCTGCAATCAGCAGCCGCTATCATATTTATTAGCTTTTGCTGGAGAGCTACACAACTGTTGACAGGCCTGAACTGCTGCTTTTTCTATGATTAAAAATTCCGTGGAACAGCAGCACAGCAGGTCTGAAGGTCCTCACTTAAAAAATACAGCACCTCCAGAAATAAACAACAAAAAATACACAGGAAGGGAGGAAAACTTACAAAGTACCTCATATAAAATATTTGTATTGCTGCTGCTGGTGTTAAATTAGGGTGAAAGCAGTGAAGCCTTTTTTTTTTTTTTTTCTTTTTAAAGACATAAAAGGTTTAAATACTGATTGTAACCAAATAATTAATTAATATTAACAGGATTCATTGATCCTGCTAGGCCTTTGATGCTGATCCCACCACTCCCGTCTTCAACTTTCCCTTTCCTTTTTTCCAAAGAAAGGGAAGCTCATTGGAAATGATCTAGATGAGACATTAAACAACAGGTTTGTAACAATATGGCTCACAGTCTGTTCTCATTTACTTTCTTCCCTGGCCTAAATCCCATTGAAATCCCAAGAATTGCTTTGAGTTACACCCTTAAAATTAAAACCGGAGTGAGACCTGTGCATTTTACAGACCAAACCACACTTGCATTTAGTCAGAATTTTCTGTGTCTGGGCACTGAAAGTCACACAAACCTCTTACAACAGCAAAGGACTTCCACCAGCTTTGATAATTTTTCAATACCAGATGTCCACACCACCTTCCACTATCCCAGGAATCTCAGAGCTCCATCCAACCTGGCCTTGGGCACTGCCAGGGATCCAGGGGCAGCCACAGCTGCTCTGGGCACCCTGTGCCAGGGCCTCACCACCCTCAATGGTGGGAATTAACAAAATTAGAGGCTAACACAAGTTAAGGAGCCTAAATACGTGGATTACTCTCCAGCTCACAAATAATCGTTACTGCTCTTAAGTGATAAAGCAGCACCAGGATGAAGCGCTGTGGGTGGGTTTGCTCTCCTGCAGCGTGAGGTTTTTAAACATTCCAGGAGATCATCTGGAACCACCCCAGAAGATGCCTCCTTGCTGGTAGGGTGGGGAGGCAAATGATGTGTAATTGAGGGTTTTACACTAAAGCTCTGACTCCAGAATGATCCAGCAGACGAGGTGCAAGATCCACACAACCCAGGTGATGTCACTGCCCCCCATGTGAAGCTCTGGAAGGAGACCTTGGCAACGCAGGTAATGATGTTACTGTACTCAAAGAAAGCCCAATACGGTTTAAGCAGTTGTACCACAGATTTCCCAACTGCAAGCCAAATGCATCTGCCAAAAAGTCCTCCTGAGACTTCATAAATAAGATGTGAACCGGGATATTTGTGTATAAAAGAGCTGAATCGGCCTCCATGGCTCTGGAGAGGATGCAGCAACACAAACAACGCTCAGGTGACTTCCACAGCAACGCTCCATAAATCAAGCTTTGTGCTGGCAGGACACAAGTAAAGGCTCCATCCAAAGGTGTTATTTTTATTGGTATGGCTATGTGTGGAATGTCTGAGAGGAGGAGCCTTCATCATCCCCAGATTTCACAAGGAGAAGTGCAGATGTGGATTAGGAGCAGCCAAGAGCAAACTCCACCAGCTCAGGGAGAAGAGACTTTCTGGTGAGGACTGCACTCCCAAGGCAGGGACTTGTATGGAGCTTGTCTTAAGTGCAGATATTTAATATTTGATTGGAAAGCTTCCTTGCTGAGTTCGAGTTTCCTACCCAGACAGCTGCTGGCTCCCTGCTTTCAAAAGCTCTGATAGAGGAGTGAGCACAACTGATGCTGTGCCAAGTGATAGGAGAGAATTATCCTGTGCTTTCACTACTTTCCCTTCTGATGGAGCAAGAAAATGCTGTGCCATAGATACCCAGAGCTGTATTGGAGAATATTCTTCTTTTACGAGTCAAGAACAAAATCTACAAACAGTTTTCTTACATCCTTCTTTTCCAAAGACCCAACCTAAATTAGAATTTGATTTTCAACAAATTCTCCTTTGTATTTTTTTATTTATTCCATGCAAACTAAAGTTATGGTAAGTCCTAAAATGCGACCAGTCCATACAGTTCTGTTTCATTTCTTACTTTTTGAATGTGTCTTAAATATGAAGTGAGTTTTAAAAAACTGAGGCCAACCATTCAAAACCAACTCCCTCTCTCAAAAGCAAGAGACAAGATATTTAATCCAGATCTTAGTCAAATCCATGCTTATCCACATAAGACCAGATGTTTTCTTCCTAATCACATCAGAAATTCTGCAGCAATTGAGAATGCGTTTATATCTCACTATTTTCAATCTCCAGCACAAACCAGAAAAAAAAAAACCCAACTGACCAAACATAAAATAGTTTGATAACTACTTATTTTCCAGGTGAACATAAAAAAAATAGGAAAGACAGAAATATTTTTTTATCAGAATACTTCAAATATGTTAATTTTCTTATTGAAGAAGCAACTTGTTCTTATCTTTGATCATATAAAACAAAACTCTGTGCCTGTCCCAAGGGTTAACAATTTGGGTGTTTGAAATACCCTTGATTTCTTTTTGTACACCATTCAATCTTTCAAATATCTATTTTGTTCCATCAGAAGACAGGAAGAAATTTCAAAGTATCAGCATGTCTTACAAGATGAAATGAAAACAGCTCTTGGTAGGTTTGCCAGAATTGGGCTTGTTTGCTTTTGAAAGCAAAATTCAATGAATCACATGCACCATGCTGCTAATGTTACAGCCTCTGCTTAAACAAACACATCCCTCATTGTTAAATTTGGGGTGATATATTTGACTTACTCCCTGTCAAGACAATTCCAGAGGTTTCAGCTGGGTAAGAACAGAGGGAAGAGATATTGCAGTCACAGCAAATGCAGGAGAAATGAGATTGTACTGCACAGCATAAAAGGTACCAATTCTCAGAATCACAAAGTTTTAGCCATTTCCAGCACAATTTCCTTAAGGTTGTCTTGGAAAGCAGCTTTTTGTCCCCTTCCACCTAATCTTGCCTCATGAATTTTTTGACAGTCTCTTGGATGAATTACAAAGTACCTTTGTACAATGATCAGTGTTTTTATTCCTTTTTTAATGACAAAGTAACACAAAGGCAGATGTTCCCAACACACAAACACTTAACCTGAGGAATATTTAATATCTGGGAAAAAAGCACCGTTGTACTTGTAAACTATCAAAAGCACAACAGACAGATGATGATGAAGAAAAAATGAGGTGTTATGACAGCTGTTCCTCACAGAACAAATATCTGCTCTTCTTTCCTTATACCCCCTACAGGAAAAATCAATTATATTTGCCCCTGTCTATGTTTCTAGGAATTGACAGCCTAAAAGTGCACTGTGTTACATTTCCATGCTATTTCTGCTCATGGAGAGCTCCTGAGCAGAGCAGCAGCCTGGAATTTGTATTTTTATAGCTTAGGCACGAAAGTGAGACAAACAGAACCCCAAATCTGCCTGTTCACAGGAATTCTGAGAGGATGCTTGCTCTTAGCTGTGCAATGTAACTGAACCCACCATCAGATCTGTGGTGGGTATTTCCTGTCAGGTATTTTCTGAAATACCTGAATGTCTGCTGCTATATCTGAATGTCTGCTGCTATATCCCCAGCCTGGCTAAGCTGACCCAAGGCTGGATAAATTTACAGATCCCAAATTTCCTTAATGTCATACAGACTTTCCATAATACAAGACACAAATCTGTTCCCTTGGATTCATTAACTCCTGCTGCCCAACAACAACAAAAAAATAAATCCCAGGTTGCCTTTTGTTGCCTGCCTAAAATCAGAGTTGTCTTTAGCCAAGTGTCATGTAGAGAGGAAGGAAAACTCTGCTTAATATTGTCTAAAGTAATAACTTTTATTCTTTTCTCACTTTGAAATTCAGTCAATACATGCTGCATTATAGGACTGTTTTCCACCCCTCACTTCCAAAAATGCCCATCTTTCTGAAATACAAATTTGTGGACGTAAAACCTCTTGCCAGAGGAAATTCTGTCCCACAGCTCCTGTGGAAGACGTTCAACCACAAAGGACTGACACCACAGGCTGTGACTTTCCCTGCCTAGACCAGCAAGTCAATCAGGTGCTCAGAAGTCAGTCTGACAATTCCAGAATTCTGCAAATTCTAGCCAAGTGTTTCTGTAGCTTCCTGCAAAGGAAAGGTGCTTTAAGGCAATGGGATGGGAAATGAAGTCCAATTTTCCCACAGGATTTTCCGTTCATTCTGCATTCTTGTCAGTTCAAGAATATATAAAGACACCAATTGAGTTTTTACAGGAACAAGCAGCTTGTAGGAAGTTGATTTTGTATTGTCAAAGCGACATTAACGTTTTAAGGAAATGCTTTCAAAGCTTAGTGGGTTGAAATAAATCCTAAATCAGACAAATGTCTGAGAAAGTAGTGCTTGATACTTTTTGTAGCCTAAACCCTGAGCAAAGATATTTTTTGGCTTGCACAGGATATGCAGTTTGAACACGGTATCACGCATTTCTTACTGCCTTCCCCCAGCCACTGTCATCAGCAAGCTGCTTAACTTTCCTGTCAGTAATTTTGATACTCGTGCTTGCTCGTACAGTTTCAAGTTTACTTTTGGAGCGTTCCCTGGAGGGTGTCTCAACTGAACCAAGATTTGAATTCTATGGAAAATAAGAAATCCAAACAGAAAGAACTATTGTTTTCTTATAACTGAGCTGAGATGCCTGCTCATGTCAACACAGATGTTGGTCAGCTTTCATTCATGTACATAGGTGTAACCCTGAAGCACTCCATTCAATCAAAACAACTCTTCACTTTCTTGTGTAATTTTGGGGGATTTTTTTGTTTGTTTGTTTGAAGGGGGACAGGAGACCAAGTTGTTTTGGGGGGCTTTTCATCTCTGTAACTCAGTTACCCTACTGAAAAGGCAAAAAGAATCTGCTTTAAGACATGATACAGCGTTCTAGAAAGGATTATGCCAGAATATCTCTATGCCAGCTGTGGCTGAGGCACAAGAGAGAGGGGAAGCCTAGAGTTCAAGTTTATATTTAACCTTTGGATTGCATCTGGCCACTGGAGCCAGACTGCAAACTCCAGAACTGCTGAGGCAGTGGCTGAGTATCAATGAGCCAGCGGTCTGGGCTGATGTTCAAAAGGAATATAATCTGAGTTAAGGATTAGAGAATCAGCAAATTCATATGGTTTATACCACAACAGCATATGTATTTATTCATATTAATCATGCTGCAACACCCCCCTGCTCCCCATGCAGATCCACACATTTTCCAGTTTAAGCACTTTATCCTGATGCTTGGGAAGAGTTTTGTCCCCTGAGGTTTCGCTGCAGTTTACCACCAAATACTTCACTGGAATGGCAATGTCAAAAATGACACAGAACTCAGGCAAAGACTCCTCTTGTTTCATTTCTCCCAAACAAATGGTCACAAAATCCACACAATCAGAGGATTGTTTCCAACCCAGAGCCTCATTTCACTATCGCTCTGTAAGATTATATATTTGTGTTTGTCACTAGTTACTGCTTCTGTCTCTCCAGAATTCCCTCTCCTGTCTCCCCTCAATCTGTGTTACCCACAGCCAGTGACTCCCTAACAGCATCAACAACTCTTCCAGCTTTTTCTCGAGTTAGTCTGACAGAATCCAAAGAGATTGATCATTTCATAACCCTTCAACAGAAACAATGCTGCTTTCTTTTGTTTGTAGCTTCCCACCTTGATGAAGAACCAGCCCTACTCACACAGTGCTTTTCTGAGCTGTAATCTGCTAGAAAGCATCACTCCATAAAACTGCCTGAAACAACAGGTCAGGAGTCCTTGAAAAGGTATTGATGGATTCAAGCAATATCAAAAATGGTATTTAATTTAATTACCGGTAACTGAGATTCTGACAGGAAAACAAATTACTGCCTTCGCAACAGAAACAGTGTAAGTTTTCATAGCTCCATGTATTCAATGTGGACGTGCAGCACTTCTGTACAACTCAAAACTTACTAAAATATTCACTTGTTAGTGTAAAGAACCGTCTGAGAGATCCCACACTTGCAATCTCATACCAATTTTTTTTTAAAGGGATGACTGGCACTTTTTGCCAGAATTTGATGAAATTCAGTCAGATCGTACTTCACACACATTCCTCAATAAACTCATTATCAAATCTAGGCACAGGATACCTGAAATGACAAATATCAAATCTAGGCACAGGATACCTGAAATGACAAATATCAAATCTAGGCACAGGACACCTGAAATGACAAATATCAAATCTAGACACAGGATACCTGAAATGACATCAAAACCAGCCACCGCCTTCCTGCACCTGGCCCGCCCAACTTTACTATGGTTTCAGGGAAGATCTCCTGATATTCAGGGGTACAAAGAGGGGTTTAATACAAGACCAAAAATCAATGAAACCCTGCCTTGTGCTCTCAGCCTAAACCGAGCATTTCCCTGCCTGGAAACCACGGAACAGAGTGACGTGGGCCTGACATGGGCAAAGCAAAAGTTTATATGAATAAATTTGATATGTTCTCAAACCCAGCAAGCTTTTGCCTTATCTGGCATGTGTCTGCAGCAAAAGAAACATTTATGTGTTTCACAGAACCCTGGGTGAAATGAATTATTTACTAGAATGCCAAATTATTTCAATATTTTGACCAAATATCCAAATTGCTGGATAGCGTGAATTTGTTTGTTTATTCAAATAACTGCACTTGAAAACCCAACAATATTTGTATACACAAACTTTTTTCTTTCACTGAGACTTCTAGAGAGATAACAAGAGAAAACAGAGAAATAAAAAAAAACGTTGCTACAGAATTAAAGATGTTGGATTGGCTGGATTTTATTACAACACTATAATCCAAACAATTTTGTTTGGAGCTGCAGAAAGAAATTAATGATGAAAAAAATCAGTATGAGAAAATGCTGAGGCTCTTGTGCATGGCAGAGGGAGGGGAAAAAAAATGTTTGGCTGTTTCATGATTCATTCTTAGTTTCTGTTTTCATTCTTTTTTACAGTTAAGCTAAAACCAAGATATTTTCATAGCATTCCAAAGATGTTTTAAATGGCAGGAATAAATACATATGGCAAGGGAAGCTGGAGACATCTTTGCTTGCCATGTACTCGGAATGTGTTTCACAATCAAGTGGCAATCAAGTGTCACTACATTGTTATGCATGATGTTATCTCAGATGGGAAAATGAAATCACACAAAATGTTCTTGATCTTGAAGAAAACCAGTAAGTGACCAAATTCAATGAACACCACTCAAAGGCACTGCAAAACATCTGCAGGGAATTTTCTCCTTTGGAGCTCTGCTTGCAAAAACGGATAAACAATCATACTGTCCAAGAACTTTAATATATTTTAAATTATTTGTCCATGTTTAAGGTTTTGAAATGGAGAGGAACCTTACAAAACTTTTGTGCTTTGTAGGTGTCACCCTTTTCTTTGAGCACAGGCTGTTTCAAAAGTCTATTTAATTTGATTTATGCCACTTTTTGGTCAGTACAGCAGGAAAAAGACAATTAAATATAAAATGCTCATTTCTAATCCATGACATGGCTGCAAAACTCTGAGTCAGTAGCTTCAACAGGAGCCACAGGAAAGAATAAATTAAAATAATTCCATCATCTCATGGAACTAAGAAAATATTTCTTGTAGTGATTTGACAATCCATGACAATTCCTTTATGAGCTGAAGAGTCCACTTATCTCTAGAAAAGCAGCTTAAAACCTATAAAGCAACTCAGTTTTGAAAACTGACTCTTGCCAAATGGAATCCAAGGTTCAATCATCCATCAATAAAAATGCCTTCTGTAACAGAAAACAAATGACATCTTTTCAATCAAACAAGGGTGTGGGCAGAATGTCCAGCTGGTGCTTTTTTGTGCTCCAGGATATTTTCTTGAAATGTGAAGCAAGAGCTGAGACTGCTGCAAACTTTCAGGATTCATTCAGCTGCCAGGAACAGTGGTAATCAAGAAAGACTGCTGGCTGCTTCCAGCACGTTTCAACAAACTCAAAAAAAACCCAAAAAACCAATCCAATTTAAAAATCATGCAACCTGATGATGGGCACGTATTTAATTTTTTTATTAATTTTGAAGTAAGAATAATAACAACTCCCAATTAATTTGCATCAGTTTGGCTCCAGTTTACCTGTCAAATGCATTGTCTGAGCTATGGGCCAGAAGCTTTTACTTCAGAAAACTGCCTTGGACAGCTGGAGTACCTCCTCTAAAGCCTGGATTACTGTTAATGCAGTCCAATTTTTTTTTTTTTCCTTGTTCTGGAAGTAGACAATGAATTTCACCAGCTGGCAGAGAGCTCTGAAATTATGTTACTTATGGCATTCACTGGTAAAGCTTCAAACTGGGCAGCTGCAGAAGCCAGGCTTGGTTAGGCTGACAACCCACTGTTTGATTCTGGTCGTATTTTTAAAAAAAAAACCCCAGATAACAGCTAAAAAACTCGAATAACACTGCTGCTCCTCATCCTTTACAGAAAAATCCTCTAACTGAGAAGTTAAGACAGAAATCAGCTTTGCAGAAGGGTTTTGGGGTGTCCTGAAAGTGAGAAAATTCAGGGATGGGCTTGTCTGCCAACAGCACACACTGGGCTGAATTAAAAGGCAGTAACTTCAAAGGAAGTTTTCCTCATTAAAACTTCTTTTGCATTTTCTTGAGGGGAAAGGAGGGGCAAAAAAGCTGCTTCATGAATATCTTAGTTGTGACGTGGCATTCTGTTTTTATAATTTTATGAGGCAAGTAATTGTTTATTTGTTTTTTCTTGGCTGCAAAATGGATATCAACTGTATAATCACCAAAAAAGAAAGTTTTCATAGGGATGAACTCAAATTCCTTAGAATGTCTGTATTTTTTTAACTTTTTTTTTTTACTCTATTTGCTGAAAACTTATTTTTAAATCACTGCTCCATTTCACGCCAAGTTGCATTTAACAAGGAAAAAAAAAATCCTCTGTGCAATCAAAGCTCCTATTCGTAAAAACCTTACTCAGTCTCCATTACAACTGCATTTCTGTTAATTAAAACAAAAACAAAAAACCCCAAACAAACAAACAATCAAAAAAACCCCCCACAACAACAACAAAAAAGAAAGCTGAGTTTGTGGTTTATTTGGGGGAAATGGAAGTGTTCTTTGTCTGTTTGTTTTGGGGTTGAGGCTGTTGTAGGTTTTATTTTAACCTGGTCACTTCAACATACAGGTGCTCAGAAGAAAAACTGTGTTTGAGTCAACTTTACCTTAAGATTTGCTGCTTTTATGTTGCTCAAAACTAGGTAATTTTTCAGGGGGAATATTCTCTGGATGATCAGCACTTGTAGGTATCTCTTCCCTTAAAATAATGCCATTGGAAGAGAGCTTTTAATACTGGATCTGAAAGGAATTTTGTACAACCTGGTCTCTAAAGCTCACCCTGGAAACCCTGTGAGGTGAATTACAGGTAAATAAACGGGATTACAGTTTGTGGAGCCCCGTGGCTTTTTTGGGAACCAAGAATGATTATTAGAGTAAGTGCCCCATGATTCTTTCCTGGTTTGTTTATTTTGATCCCACTTGGAATAAAACCTTTAAATGCTGATATTTGAAGTGCTTTATTTTGGCTTGTAAAAGAAGCACAGCTCAAACGTGGCATTTCTTTCAAATCACATTTCAGCCAGATTCATGTTTTTCACCCTTCTGAACCGATCCGTGACAACAGAAGGTTAAAAATGTTTTAAGTTTTCACTGTGCCAACCCAAACAACCCCAAAGGTGAGCCATTAGCAAGTTGTGTGAGACCATCCAGAGAGATCCCACCAGGCTCCTGTCCACGGGAAAGTGTTTTCGTCTCTCTCTGTTCCGTGTGTGATCACCAGGCAGTGGCAGATGTCCACAATTAACAATCCCACAACTCCTGGTTAGAGGCTCTTGCTGCACTTACACCAATGTGCAGTTATTGTTTTGGGAGTGAATTTTAGGTCAAATCCACCACTTTCTTGAAGAGTTGCTTGGGTAATCCTAGCTGGTATTCCTGGGGAAAACTATGCTTTTTCCAGAATATTTTCCTCATTAGCAGGTCTAAAAGCTTTCTTTTAGACTCTTTTCTACTGTATCGGATCCATATCTGACAGACAAAAACAGCCTGGCGTGTCTCATAGGCAGAGCTGGACTTCATCTGTCAAGATAATTTGGGCTTTGCAACCAGCCTGGCTTTGTTTTGCCTCCTCAGTGAAGGGAAACAATAAAACATTGGCAATGCGAAGAACTTGGAGTCAGTCAGGTGTTGTTTTTGTGCAGGGGATCTGAATCATCAGCCACTTGAAAAGCAACTGAGCTAATTAGTTCGAAATTAGTTTCAGCAGCTTGGGAACAAATACTCTCAGGGCTAAGCCACCAAAATACCACTGGTGTTGCTCAGATCATTGAAGAAAGAATTTGGTACCGTGGGTCTGGTGGCATCTCATGGCTGCAATTTCTGTTTGGGGGTTTTCCTGTTTTGGGGTTAGATGTGACACTAGAAACACCTCATACAACACAGAAATTATTGTAATTCGCACAAATACGCTCCTGCCGAGTTCCCCCCTCCCCTTTTATTTATCTGCTTCCTCATTTTCAGTCATTACATAAAAAAAATACATAAACCAGACACACTCTACTCAAGACTTATTAAGGGAAACCTAATTCTCAATTCCTGCTCACTTAACTCTGTGCCTTGACAAAGCATCACCAGCATCACACACTTACCAAGTTCCCAAGGATTTAGGAACACACCTTTAGGAACATTACTTCATGTGTTTTACCCCACTTTATCTTATCCCCACACTATCCTGGATTCAGTTTCCTCTGCCCTCTTTTGCTCCCCTGTGTGGTGAATGGTCTCTGGAAAATGCTGGGTGTGGAGAGACTTCCTTGCTCACTAGGGAAGAGAGGAGTTTTCCCATCCCAAGGAGTGCTGGTTGTTATTGTTCCTCACGCCCTTCTGAATCACAGAGAGCAACCCCCCGCTTCTCAATATCAGGCTTTTCAACATGGGACAAGTGGAAAAAAAAAAGGACTTAAAATCACGCCTTCTACCAAAAGCACCATTTTCCAGGCACATGGATAAACTCCACCCTGGATATCTGACCATAAATCTCTGATTTCTGTGGGAAATCGGCAGGCATGTTATGTACAGCAGATTAAAAAAGATTTAAAAAGCCTAACTTCTGCCCCTCAGTGAGGTCAGTTAATTGTGAAACCTTACAATTGCTTCTTGATGACTTCAATGAAACTTTGCACATTCATCCCCCTAATTTGGAGGGACTCAGCTCAGGCAGATAGCATGGAAACTGAATACAGAACTTATTCCATAAAAGAGCCACATGAGCCACCCACCATAAAAAAACCAGGAGGGTATACTGTACATTTTCGTGTGGACAAGGGGGACTCCACCTATTTCCACTTGGGATTTATAAGCAGCATCTCACACTCATTGTAAAGACGGAAAATAAATTAGGTCACATGAAGCTCCACAGGAGTTTCTGTTAAAATTGTTTGATGGTTTTGTCTACAGATCACAAACAAACTGGAGAGAACGCCAATGCAATATTCATCTGTGTAAAGCTAATATTTTTACAATATAATAAGCCTATTTTGAGAGTGAAAGTACTGGTGACTGGAGCAGTACAGGGCCCAAAATAAATACAAACCGAGTGTGATCTCATTCAAGCATAACAGTTCTGCTGTTGTTGTAAACCACAGCCCTTGTTTAGGAAAAACAGCTACTGACTTATGCTAGGCAAATTCTAATATTTGAAAATATGAGGTCTTTAGTTGTGTTACAGAAAGCTCTCCCACACGGGAGTTCACCATCCCCTCAATCCCCATTTAAAAATTACAAATCATCTGCCTCTTTCCACTCTGTTCACATTTTCCCCATTCCTCCAGCCTCAACATCCACGGAAGCAGTGAAGGATGGATGCTTTGAGCACTCACACAAGTGGTTTGATCAGCCAACAGCGTTTCGCAGAGCAAACACACAAACCTGAAGTGAAAGGCACCCTTTGACCTTTAGCACACGCTTCCGTTGCTCACTTGGATTTCCCCAGACTTCCGCAGCCCTTTCTGCAGTGACGAAAGCGGTGCTCGAGACCTGGAACTTCCACTTATTATTCCAGAGGATGTGCAGGACAAAGGTGGACATGGAAACTTCTGCTTTCACCAGGGGGAGAAGAGGGAAGGGGTGTTACCTTTTTCTAAGGTGAGAAGTGGGTCTCAAACAATAACCTTTACATAGGAAAAATTATTCATCCCTGATGCTATTCCAGGGAGAGGGAGCGCAGCTAAAACGGAGGCTCTGACAAACTGCCTGTCAAATGCTAATAAAAATATCAGTTTTCTACTTCTAAACCGAACAAGAGATGTGACAGCAGCCTTTAGACCGCATGATTAAGTTTAAGATCAAGGCAGCTAAGTCTGCCAGAAGAAAAAGGAGAATTGGTATCACAGTTGGGATTTTTAATTGCTGAAAGTTGCATTACTGTGACTGCTGTGACAATAAATTTTGACAGGTTATATTCTCTCTGCTGCAGATATTCTCACACCATTCAGCATCTAATATTCTGTCAGCAGCTGATGCACTGCCTTTGCTTATTTGCTTTGTGCAATATTTCACACCTGTAGAACGAGTGGATAAAAACTACCAGCAAAGCCCCAGTACCTCAGTGCAACGGGCAGGAATCGCCAGGAGATCGTTCATAGTTGAGTTTATCACCCAAATCCTGCCCCACAGTGTGGAGGAAGGAGTCTGAATGTTTCTGACCTGTCCCTGACAGCATCTCCCAGAAAAGGAGCAGCCAGCTGCAGGTAAGGAGTTGACACAGTTCTAAAAATGCCCCAATTTTTACCAACCCAGGCTAAAGCAGTGTGTGTGAGCATGTCAGGTATCCAGGGAATAATCTGCTGGATGGATCTGGCTTCCTGATACCACCCCAGAGATTTTCAAACAGGCAAGAACATGAAAAAAACTGGCCCACTCCACATGCACAGTTAAACAACAAAGGGTATAGAAACGTACTTAAGATTTTGTGCCAGCTACTAACTGACATATTATCCACAATATATATATCCACAATATATATGGTGTTTCCCTGAGGGCATTGCCACTTCATTTGTCAAAGGCAGCCCCATTTTATAACCAGGATTTTCAATGTCCACCCTTTCCCACGCACAAATCCCCGAAAAGAAGAGACTTCCTCTTTTTACTTCCCATGCAGGTAAGCACTCCCAAAGGAACAAACTGAAAGCTGAGATAATACACAAGACTTTGGACTCTTTATCATGTGTCAGACCGTATTAGATGTTAAAAGGTTTGGCAAAAGATGTATTTTGAGTTAGATGTGGTTCAAGAAACAGAAAAGAATATCTGGCCTCGAGAAATTCACTGTCATTACTCAGCACACAATAAGGAGAGGAGACAAACAGACCAGGAGAGGGTTTATGACAGTAAGGAAACATAAATGTGAAAGAGAAAAAGGCCACCACCTAATAAAAGAGTAGATCTGTATTGTTAAAAAGAAGCAATGGTAGTGGAGGATATTGCACAGCTTCTCCTCAAAGGCAAATTTAAAAAAGAGTAAAACGAACACTGAGGTACTCAGGAGAGTGACCAGAAAGCTGAGAGCCCCTTCAGGTAAAAAGGCTGAAGGAATATGACCAATGGCTAATGACAAAGTCCAGTTTAATTCCATGGAAAGGCTGGGACAGGGAAAGAAATCATATGATGAGGATTTAAAAACAGGAGCGTGATCACATCACGTGCTTAAGAATAAAAATAGGGAAAATGTTACAGCTATATAGGGGAGAAACAGCAATAGCCACTGTCCCAACATAAACGTGACAGTCCTCAGTACTCCTTTAAATCTGGTTATTCAGCTTTGGTTGTAAAGGTAAATATTGGGGTGGGATATTGGCATGGCAGCCCTGGATAAGACCTGCTGGAGAAGGTACTCAGAAAGTTCAGAAATCCTAATTTTCCAGCGCCAGGACGCCCCTGTTGTAACTCAGAAAAGGGAGGAGAGGGAAGCCTGGAAGCAACAGAACAAAGATTGGTGGATCACTCTCTAGTTACATGAATTTACATGGAAATGATTTGTGACAGCAGCAACTTAGAGCTTTACATGAGTCCACAGGATATGACAGATCATGTGTGGGGCACATTCACACGAGTTGGTGTGATGAAAAAAGGGCCATAAATTGTCCTTGTTTGCCTGCTCAACAACTCCCCACTGCTCCTGCACGAGTTTTGCCTTTCACCGACGATGCCGAGCACATCACAACCACGTGCAACACTCTGCTGCTCCTCAGGGCTGAAAATATCTAAGTTCAGACCCAGCTCTGCTTCCTCCCCAGCTGCAAGGATGATTTTTTCCATTTGCCTTCTGCCTCACAGGCGAAGGTTTGAATCTTCTCA
The DNA here is from genome assembly GCF_015227805.2 of Hirundo rustica. NCBI lineage: Eukaryota > Metazoa > Chordata > Aves > Passeriformes > Hirundinidae > Hirundo > Hirundo rustica. The sequence goes on from NC_053451.1 coordinate 1,886,975, forward strand.
CCACTCTGTAAACAGCCGGCTTACAAAACAGGAGGATGACTAAAACGGTGACAGCAGCCCTCAGCAATGAGAAGCAAAGAGAAGCCTGCATCTGGAAGGACACGATGAAAACAGTCCTCATAAAGAGCTCTCACACAAAAGCAATAAAGTTTAGCTCAGCCAGGATGAGAGATTTTAGCTATCAACTCTGTCTTTTTCTATTTCGGTGCTTTAATTTCAAGAGGGGGTTGAAGTGATTTTGACTACACCTCTTAACACATTGACCGTGAGCTGAGTACCTGCTGTGTGTAGAAAAGACGCTTGAAATTCATTTTTTCATATTTTAATAAATCCAAACTTAAATGTTGCCTTGTTTCTTGAAAAACCTTCTAAGTCTCCGATTTTCAGAAACAATGGTCTTCACTAAAGAAATTTAAAAGCCGGCTGAAGGACTAACTTTTCTTTCGCAGCAGACAAATACTTGCACTTAAAAACAAAAACCAACCAAAAACCAAGAGGTTTATTAGGCAATAACTGCCTTCACACCTGTCTTACCACAAGGCAGAGCTTCTCCTCGCTGACACCTTTGAAACCATTCCACACCAGTGAGTTCAAGCTCATCTCAGACAAGGATCAGGACCTGCTGCTGCTGGCTTGTGGCTTTTGTAAAAGCACTGGGAACGTTCTGTACGTCCATAGCTCAGGTATGAGCCACGGCAGCTTTTTACCAAACCAGTCAGGGCACAAACTTGCTTTTCCGAGTGAAAACCTGACAGAGGCAACAACTGCTGCCTGCTGGGAAAACACTCCAGCACTTCTGAGGACAAGAACCCTCAAACGTTGTTTACAGCAAGTGATGCAATGTTTTTGCTCAGCTTTTCAAAATAACCTCGAGATGATGTTCCAGCAGCTCTCTGATCCCCCACTGCCGCAGCTGCCAAACAGTTTGTGCTCATCCCGTGGCTGGAATTCTGCTTTCAGCCAGGGGAACTGTGGGTGAGCTAGGCAAGTTTCCATGGAAACCTGCCTAGCTTCTGCCAGGAGGAGCTAAGAAAAAAACAACTTTTTCCCAGAGAGCATTTTGATGGCTTTGACTCAGCATTTCTCCACCAGTTCTATTAATAAATCCCAGTGTTTGTAGCTGGGGGCTTCTGACAGAACAACAGAGTGATCTCACAGTGAATGACTCTGCTCCTGACTTCCTTATCAGCAATTTATCTCAAAGACATCATTCTCTGCACCTGGGCAAATCCCTGACACTGCTCTACATCATGTCTGTCAAAGCGTGCGTGCACACACACAAAAGTCCCCAAAACCCCATCTTAGAGAATAAGCTTTCAGTTTCTTACCTCTAACACTCATTTGGTTCTTTTAGAGGATTGCAGAAATATTCTACTGACATCATCTCCCCCAGCTCTGCAATCCCTGGGATTTTTATCTTTCACTGGATTTTTTGCCACACTGCATCTTGAGGGTTTTTTTTCTCTTTGTGGCTGAGGTGATGGGAGGTAAAATTAGATTCTACCACCATGAAATTTACTCATTCTACACCTGAGAACCCCCAGGGCTTATCCTATAGCTTGCTGCTACCTTTAGTTCAGATGGAGAAGGAGGTGCCCGTAAGGCTGGTAGTTTTTGTGCATTATCAAAGAGCACCAGCTCGCTTTAATATTAGGAGTTATGTCTTTTAAGCTTCTCTGTAAGTAAAATTTTGTAGAGATTCCACTGACTCCTGAGGAAAGGCAAAGGATGTTGGCTTTGTCTGAATTGAGAAGCGTTTAAAGAAATAAACTGTGCCACTCTTTAGGAGCAAATTTTCTGGTAAGATGGCATCATGTAATTCCTTCAGGTACTGGAAGGCCTCAGTTAGGTCACCCTGGAGCTTCTCTTTTCAAGGCTGAACAATTTAATCGGCGTAAAAGTCCAATAAAGGCAGAAGAACAGCCACTGATCAGTGACATCCAATAAAGGCACATGTGAGAGAGCAAGATAATGTAAATAAACAGGGCTGGACACTTGCGCTGCCAATGAATCCCTGCATCATGGCAAAGCCTCACGCAAACGGCACCAGGAGATAAAATTTTGCCAGAGTGTGTGCTAAAGACTTGGCACCAGCCCAATTTCACCTCCTCTCTGCACTCAATCACACCCAAAGCATGCAGAGCAGCAGTTTATCATTTCTATCATATCTGACGTCAGCAGCTTCAGACAGATAAAGAGACATCTCTCGCTATCTCACCCCCTCGAGGTCTCTTCAGCTCAGAGCAAAGGATTCTTCGGAGTATCAAACCCAACAAACACTTAGTTAAGGTTTGGAGAGCTGCTGGAAATGAGGTTGTCAGATTTCAGCCAGGGAGTTGCAGTTTTTTCCTATATAAAAAGGAGGCTGGAAGTTCAAAGAGGAAGTAACAAGATTACTTTGGCACACGGGATTCCAAGCCTGTTTCTTCTCCTCCAGACTGAAGCGCTGCAGCTTTTATTTGGGAACGTGAGCTGCGGTAATCCCAAGTGACTTAAAACTGCACCACCCATGCTTGTCTTGCTGCCTGCCCTCTCTAGGTAAATACTCTGCATAGAGACAAAGCACTTAATGGCAATAAATTTAATTTTCAGCCTGATTCTAAGGCTTGTTCTACTGTATTCCATCACCCACCAAGGGAAAAGAAGCTTCCCCCCCCCTTGAAAACCTTCCCATCCAATTTTCTACTTGATATCTCTTAAATGAAGATTTTTCTTATAATTACTCCGCAAAGGTATTTCTATACGCAGGGTCTGGTCGGAGCATTAAGTTGTTTCAACGGCAACAAAATATTCACCCTCCATTTTTCAGCAGGTTACAAAATAGCTTCTTCTAAGGAAAAAAAAAAAAAAAAAAAAAAAAAAGACCAGGTGGTAGCAAGCAACAAGAGAGAAAGAAAAATACCCACCCCTTTAAAGCACTGTGAACATTAAATGAACCGGCTCGTGTTACCATACAAGTTTTCTCCCACTTGTCCTTCTGGCATCCCTTGTATTTGTTAACAGGTTCTACTATTCCCAAATGAATCAGTCAATAAGCACTTCGACATTTCTGCTGAACAGATGTTGTTGTGTTTGAGCAGAAGTGGGCTATGTTATGACCCCAGCATTACCCCCAGCATCACAAATTTCTGCTTCTTTTCAAAGCAGGCTCCCACACTGAATTTCTTATTTACCACTCTAAAAACTGGGTGATGATTAACCTTCCCTTTGGTAATGACTCACGGATTGCCAAGTATTTCAAGTTGATCTTCAATAAAATGCTTTGGCAACGTGGGATCCACAAGTTTTGCTTCCTGTTCACCTTCCAATGCCCACGAGAGCAGATTCCCTCTGCTGTGCATCACAGAGCCAGATTTTATCTCTCACCTACACAGAATTCTGTCACATCAAGTGTGTGGGATTATATTTTAATACCTCTCAGAGTCTTCTGGGCTTCTTGTCTCGCAGTCCTTTCCCCCCGCCCCCCATTCTCCCCCAAACCACTGGATTAATTCAGTACCTTAGAGTAGAAATCACACATGAATTGTCTGAAAAAAACACACCAATAATTCCTCCCACAACTTTGCAGAGCACAGATGATGCTGAGCTCTCCCTCCACTGGGCACGTCTGAACATTCAAGCAGTTGAGATTGGAAGGGTAAGGGGAAAATACATCTAATACTGCCATCTATAAGCTTAAAATAAGGCTAAACAAGCAAGCAAAAAAACCTCTCTTAGGAAAATCGTTTTCTAAATCAATTTGGCAAGATGCAAAAGCACCAGGAGAGGTTTGATGTTTTAGCTGGGTCTATTTCCACACTTTTCCGTGAGAAGCAGGACCACGGTGCTGTGGAAATGCCAGGAAATCTCTCTTGTTTAAAGAGGAAAGGTGCAAACATGTAAATATTAAATATTACCTGCTGTGCAAAATGAGAGATTTCCTTACTAAGCTGTAAGCTTTCCTCTTTAATATGCAGGTTTAGATGGGTATTTATGAAAATGAAGAGTAACAGAAGGCATTTTTTAATATTCAAAGACGTACTTCTGTTGTATATATTGTGGTGGGTTTTAAGCCCTGAAAAGGTTTTTCAAACTCAGAAATTACCTGGAATACTCAGGAGTCAAAGTAGGAAGCATTTTTCAGCTCAGAGCTGAAAATGTTTCTCTCAATTGCAAAATCCTGGCTCTACCCCGGGCAGAAAGCTATTAGAGAATACATTAAAAAAATTAAATTTCTAAACTCTAACTGAAAAATTCCTTTAGGTGTAGTGGTAATTGCTAGCACCTACAGCTCTTCTTCACTAATACAGAAAAGGTGCTTTTTACTACAGTTCAATCTACTCTCTGCAAAAAAATTAAGAGTTAATAGTTATTCCACAAGCAACAAAACTGAGGGAAGAATGCTTATTTCTTCGATAAGTAAAGGTCATGCAAATATGGCAGAACTTGTCTGTACCAGTTTACTTCTTGTCTCATCCATTAAATTATGCTTAAGCTGAAAAAGATATTACGTGATAAATATATATATTAATGTAAGAGTAGACTCATTTTTTTTACTGACACCTCTAAAGGATTGTAATATTAAAAAAACCCAACCAACCAACCAACACACAACCAGAAGAAGCCAGTATGCAGAACAGGAAGATGTTATTTTTTTAACTGGTAACGTATTTAACTCATCTGCAACTTCTGCAAAGATACCTCACTCAAGAATTTCCTTTATTTATTTTCAAGGATGGAAATTCTGACTCCCATCCCATTCCTTTCTCCTCATAACCCAAGGCCTTCTTTCAGCTTTTCCTCACTCTAGGAATGTTCTCATAAATTCACCAAAACCCCCAAAAAGCTGATTTAAAATCTGGAACTGTCTGAATTTACCTATCTGAGCACTTATTGATCTCAACAGCTCTCCAGGTACACTTAAATACTTTATTCCAAGTATTTTGTTCTGCTCTATTTGACACGGGGAAGAGAAAAACTATGCACACAGGATCTAAAGAGAATTAAAATTTCTGCACAGTGACTAATAGAAAAGAAAAACATTAAAAAACTGCCACACAAAACCTTGGCTTCAATCTCCTGCTTTCCAAGGTGAAAGTAACGTGGAAATAATTAGCCAGTGATAAGATTTCATCCGGGATGGGAAATTGGAAGTGAGATTATTGATTGACTTCTGAGATGCTGCAATATCAGTGCCTCTCTACTGGAACTGGAGAGCTGAGGGGAACAGTGAAGGAGATAAAGCTTCTTCCCCCAGCTGAGAGAGTTTGGGCTTTATGTTTAGTCAGAAACCCACGTGAGCTGAGCTTATTCAGGATGTTAATGTTGGCTGTGCTGATGTTTGCTTTAATTGCAGTGATTTCATTTCATGGAAATGCAATTAAGTACCAGTCACACTTTATCTCAGAGTTGCCCCCTGCCTTCACTTTTTCAGTATTTAATAGGTGCTTAAAGTAGCCAGCAAGAGCTCTAAAACACAGAGGGGAAATGAGAGGAAAAACTAAAATCCCTCACTAAAATTCTCTTTGTGGCCAGCCTTTCCTAGACTACCGCTTCTGGAAGCAAGGCAAATAGGAACTTCAAAAAACCCCAAACAAACAAAAAAACCCAACCAACCCCTCCAAAACCCCCAACCCAACCAAGGAAAAACAAAACAAACAAAAGAAAGAACCACCAAATGTTCTTTATTCCTCTTGGGAGTGGCTGTGTTTGCTCCCAGATTTCCAGATGAAAAACCACTCCCAGCACCTGTGCACTGTTTCCTCAGCCAGTGACAGCAACTGAGCTGCTCTGTCAGCTCCTCACAGGGCTGGGACTTCTTCTGCAAGGCCTTCAACTGAAACAAAGCCCATTACTGTTAAAAAAAAACCCCAAAACAAAACAAAACAAAACTCCACCAAAAAAACCACAACCCCAACAACCAAAAAATCCAACAAAAAAACAAACCGAAACAAAAGCAACAAAAAAGCTGTAAAAAAAAAAATAGCTTATTGCAGCTGGGAAACTGCAGAGTAAGTACAATAATTTTTTTCAGAGAGGACTTGATCCTCACTTTGGATGCCTGAGTTGTGCTAGGTGAGTCCTAGTCCAAGTGCCCCCAGTGACGTCTGACTGAACATTTATTTAAAGAGTTTTCCAAGTCCTGACTCGGTTTCCTCTTCTGGGTTTTGTCATTCTTCTAGGAAGAGATAGATTGGGTTTCTGATTCTAAATCAGGTTACTTGCTTAGAAGGAGTGAGTCACACCAACTTCACGGGAAAAGCTAAGAAAACAAAAACCCTCAAGCAAACCCCAGCTGCAGGTGGATTTCTCTCACAGCTGTTCTGAGGAGTTTGGAGTTGTACAGTCCAGTTACACATTCATCCCTCTCGAGCACTGCTTCCTTAGTGGCAGATTGCAATTAAATAACATATGAAATATCAGCTATAAAAACGTTTTGCAGGAATAAGTAGGATGAATGGCCATTTGTGTAACGATCAACCTTACAATTCCTTAGAAATTAGAGCCACGAAAGCAAGAGATTAATAATCGATGAGTGTTGAAATAAGAAGAGCTATCAGTTCTTATTATCACTGAAGGAGTATTAATGGCAACTAAAATCAATTACTGGGTAAAAAAAAAATAAGGATGTGCCAGTTATGGATGCAAGACAAGGTTTTTGGTAAATACCATCAAATATATAAAACCAGGGATACTCCACAGCCCCGAGAGCACCAGAGGGATGGCAAGGAGAGGAGAGAAGTCACTTTGGGACCTCCAGCTGCAGTGTCCAAGCGCAGACAAGGTCTCAGTACCCTGGAGCTCACGTGGCCACCAGTGAGAGGCCCAGGAAGCCCTGAGAATGCTGTACCCAGCCCTATGGCTTCTTAATCTGCTTTTCTTCTCTTAGAGCCGGGATCAAATGCTTGAGAGACGCAGCTCGTGTTCAGACTCAGATATTTAATAAATCTTATTTATAGCACAGTCTCACAAGCTGTGAGTCCTAACTAGCAAGGTAGAAAATGGCTCTGTCTCTAACTCTTTCCAAGGTCTGTTAAGCACAAATTGTCCAGTTATGAGATGACACTTATTCTTACTTTTAACCCAATAACCAACCACCCATGGCCCGCAATGCAGATTTTTCTACCCGATTACAAAAGACCATCCAAACCCACGAAGAAGAAGGTGAAAGAACTTAGCCTACACCCTAAATCCTCCATCTTGCTTTATATATATTACCATGTACTAAAACCTTAAACTCTAAGTTTTCCACCCTGTGACATCACACACTGCTGTCCGAACTCCACACACACAATCCCAGTGCCATCACTCAATTTTGGAAGCTGTTCCACGGCCTCTGGTCCAATGCGGTGTTTGCTTGGGGGTCAGCGCCTGTGAGCACAGAAATCTGAAACTCTCAGCGCCCAGGGTTCCACCACAGCCCCATCAATCTGCTGGTGCGGACAGCAGCGGGCTCTGCCTTGCTGTGAGCGCGCAGGTGCTAGAAGCCCCGGCAGATGTTGCAGGCAGTCGGGACGGCCTGCGAGCAGCAGCACCTTTCATTAACAACTCATCCGCGCCAGCCAAGCTCGCGGAACGACGGACGCTGCCGCAGCCCCCAGCCGCGGGAAGCAGCGCCCAGCTAGAACTGCGATCTGGATTCGGCACAGCCCCCAGACGGCAAGGAGGAGACGGAGCAGGGAAACATCTCCCAGTTGTCAAAAGCTCCTCTGCTTGTGCCGCACTGGCCTCTGCCCCCCAGACACTTCGCAGAGTTTCGGCCGCGCGCGGAGCCAGACGAGCGGTTGGAGAGGCCGCGAAACGCCGCGGAAGGTAAACGCGGGCTGCGGATTTATTAACTCGCTTTTCTTCCTGCCAACTGCTGGCCTGCCACGGTCGGCCAAAAGGCGAACCCGGAGAGCTCCGCTACGGGGAAACTTGGAGAGTGCCGGCATTTGTTCTACAGAGAGCAAGAGCGTACAGCATTCCACCCTCCTGAGTTTCTAGGGAGAAGGATACCGGTCAGGGCTTTCTCCTCTGTGTTCTGAATTCCTGCTGCCCATCAGATCACGCAGCGGCAGAACTGGGACCGAGGGCACAGAGGACACGGCTACCTTGAGCGCACAATGACAGAACTTTATCGCTTTTGCTCCCTCGCCTGCAGAAAGAAACTCTGCTTTGTGGAGTGTAACACGTGCCCCCCTGAGCCAAGCTTTCTTTATCACTTGTTTATCACATTGTTTATCACTTAGGCTCGATATCAGATTTAACTGAAGAACTCTGGAATCTCAAAGCGAAGGTGGGAGGTCTCAAATCTAATCGCCTCAGAAGCAAACCGAGGAGAATTTACAAACACACCTAAACCACACGTCTGAAAATTAATGACACCTATTACGAGATAATCAAACAGATGGAAAATGGGGAATTTTCTTAACTTTTCTGCTAAGAATGGAGACTGTATTTTAAACATAAAAATTCATCTGTGCGGAATTGGAGCTTGAAATGCAGAGCTGATTCGGAGGGGAGGTGAGGGAGAATGAGCAGTGGTGTGAACACGACAGCTTTTTTGACAGCAAATCATCCTTTTTCTTTATAATAAAGTGAAATGTATTTAAACACTGCAAATAAATTATCCTTCACAAATATATTCACCTAAGGAAACACTATAGAACACTTATTTTTTGAAATATTCTAACCAGTGTGATCCACTTCATCTACTGTACACCTTTATAGATTCATATATAATGCTGCATGGAAAAGAAAATCATTTATCTCTGAATGGGGTAGGAAAATAGTTTTTGAGAACTTTTCCATTTTAACTGTTGTTTTCCAGGTGAATATATCTGCATGCCATTGATCTTTGTTGAGGGGGGAGCACTGAAATGGCAATAATCAGCTTGCAGGCAGCTTTCGGCGACTTCCTGCATGACATCTCAAATCAACAAAGCAATCATCAGGCATCAAGTCCCCGTCTGTCCCCATGCAGGCTCTTGACCTTTAGATTGCCCATTAAAGAGAGGAAGATCAGTTCCTATCCATCTTTTGGCACCAGGAGACATTTTCCTGCTCTAAATACACATTTATTCTGCAGAAGTTGCAGCCCAAGTGACGTCCATCTGATTTGGACGCTTCCTTCCTCTTTACTGGCAAAGGAAGCACATATAATTATGGGCTAGCCCATTAATTGGCTTTGAGGGAGCAGGTTGGAAGGGAGGAAAACACTGTCTGCATAGATAGAAATGCTGGACTCGAGATAACCACAGAGAGGATAAAATGTTGTGTCGCACCTTCGTGGCTTTGGATTGGGCACATCAGAGGCCAAAATGAATCCAAATCTAACAGAAGGAAGAGACATATGACAGCTTTTGTGGCACTTTCCCCTTATCTAGTAAACAAAGTACATGCTGGGGAAAAAAAGAAAAGAAGAGCACACTTCACTTAACCTTCCATAAAGTAGCGAAGTCCGTCTAAGATTATAGAGCCCACGACTGCCAAGAAAATTCAATGGCAATTGTTTAACTGGAGTTTCCCAAGAGTAACTCATGTGAGAGGCTCCAGAAGTGGAGAACATTCGGCAGTCAGGCCCAAACCCTGCACGGCAGAGGGCTGCCAAAGGGAACTGTGTGGAGATTTCTGGAGAAACCAGTCCAGAGGGAAAGGAAATGAGCTCCAGAGACACCTTCCTATGACCACCGGGCCACAGATACCTGGTTGGTGGAAGCTCATCTGCAGTTTGGTTGTTGTGCAGAAGGCCCTGAAGTCAGGAAAACTCAGCATTAAAAGGACACAACGCAAACCTCTGGTGACACAGAGGATGCTTGTGCATAACCACAGCAGGATGGGTGCTAGGTAAATTCTTCATTTGTGCAAGTCTTGAGTAAAGTTCTAGAGGTGAGTAAGACATTACATCCCTCTCTTCCCTAGAACTGGCAGGTTTTTTAATAAGAAAAAGTCCTCACTGCAGGAAACAAGTGACAAAATCTGCATGGATGTTGTTGCAGTGAGTCAATAGAAACTAGAGCTCTCCCAGCTTCCTGCTTCCTCTGATTTCCTTTAAGTCAATCCCACTTCAGATGCAATCCATGCAATTCAGTGCCAGAAGTTCAATTCTGGGCGCCCTACATACATCTAGACACATCCTATAAACTATGTAGGTGGCCCTCTTGGGCTTGGTTACATTTTGGACTGATAGTAAAACAAGGCAAGTTCTTTTAAAGTACAATTAAGTAGAAAAGAAAACTACAGAGAAGGCAGGAAGGTGGTTGGGATTCTATTAAACACATGTGGAAGTGAAAGGACCAACCCAAGGCTAAACAAGTGCTGGAAAAACAAAAGTGGGAGAAACTGCGGCGGAGGCCAGGCCACATCAGGAGTGGTTTTGCCATAGGGAGGAAAAACGAGTAGGAGGAAAGACCTGTCTGTGTACACAGTGTTTTCACACAGCTTTGTTCCTGAATTTTAAGAGTTCTGGCTCTGGCTCTGGAAATGGGATGGATATTTAGGAACTCACACTTGGAAAGGAATGAGCACGCCGGAGCTGCTGTGAACGTTCCAGCACCCAACCCAGCCGTGGCCCTCCCTCTCCTGCCACTGGATCAGAGATGGAGCTCACCCAGTGCAACCCTCTCCCAGGGTTTTGCTTTGAAAATGGTGTGAACACCTTGTTCCTCATGTTCTAAAAGAGCAACTCTGCTAAACACACACTAACGATTAATTATCTGCAATTAAACCTGAAGAGAACAACCAGCCCAGAAAAGAGGTGAGCACTGGGAACACTGGTATTTTACTGCTTTCCTGGCTACCAAATATGCAAAAAAAAACCCACCATGCACAGAGTGGTCTGTAAAGAAGATCAAAAAAGAAATGGAATATAAATTCTGTTTCTCATCATTAGTGATGGAAAAGTCTGTGTATTTCTGTGCAAAGCCAAATACAGAATAAAAAATAAACTGGCATGAAAAAAGCAATAACTCATTTCTCACTTCCCTTGTGAGAAAAGACTACAGTGTTGAGGAGGGTTGTAACAACTGATTTTCAAATATGTAAAGTGACATTGCAAGGAGAAAGACAATAAGGTCTAAAAGAATTGGGATTTGGGGTGATAAACATAAACTGTAGCAGGAGATACTCAATATAGACCCAAGGGAAAGAAATGTAAATGCCACCCTTTCCACAGTGATTATTATGAAGGAATGGAACAGATTCCCTGGAGGGGTTTAAAGTTTGGGGGCTTTTTAAAGATGATCTTTAAATATAAACTAAATACATCTCAACCCCACCTGTACTAAAGGCAAGGTTCAGAAGACACCTTGATATCCCTTCTTGCGCTGCAGTTCAGTGAGTTTCAGAACACTTGCTGATACTGCCCATTTTAAAAATGAAAATGGGCATCTTCTTCACATAGCTTCGCATCCCACTTTAATTTTTCACTAATTAAACCTCTCCCAGTGGCTGCTGCCAATCAATTTCCCCTCAGACTGAACGATGACCCTAATCCTATACTCTGATGCACATGAACATGCATCTCCTTCACACAATTATTCTAAATTCCAAGTCAAATTTCTGTCACATATTATAAAAGTAAGCACAGGGTGGATCTATGGATATGCATAATGAAAAATGTAAAAAAAAAAAAACAATTAAAAATGTAACCACATAAGCAAATTGTTTTTATATGGGAGTACTTATTAATACTACTGTCCTTTAAACTTTTTGGGCACGTCACTGGATTAAGTTAAAACACTTTTCAATCACCATTCTGAAAACATATATTTACATATGAATAGAAACGAAAAAAGAAATGAAAGAAAGAATTCAAAGCCAAGTATTTTTAGGCAAGGTGTAGGTTTCAGGATCTAAGGCTAGTTGTAAATTTTGTAGCCAGCTCATGCACATTCACTGCTACAAGCAAAACCTCACACCAGGCCATACTGAAATATTTAACAGGTTGTCCTATTTCAAGATAAAGGCTTGGCAATGCCTAACAACCCCAAATCTTAGTAACTGAAGGTCATAAAAGAGTTGAAAGCCTATATTCCATTCTAAAAGGCTGTCATTTAAGGCTTCTATCAATGTTGGATACTTTTGGTGCCGTATCACCGTTTAAAATTTAAGTTAAAATGCGCAGCTCTTGCCCTTAGTAAATCCTTTCACTGGTTTTAAGCATTAGTACGTGAGCAGAAGTTGGTTTTAGGTCCCTGACCTCTGGAAAGCATTTCTGCAGTAAACCACTGCCAAACAGATGAAGCCACTCCCGTTCCCCCTCCTCCTCGCCCGACACAATTTCCTGAGGTTTAAAAGCGGCGCACTCACACGTCCCAGCGCAGAAACAGCACAGAATCTTTTCCCCCTGCTCTGTTCACATTGTTCTGATTTGTACTCTGATCCACTCCAGTAGAAGGAAATTGTGTCCCACATGTGACCTCCAAGTCCAGATAAATTATTTGCTTCCCTTGCTGTCAAAGGCAGAAACATCCATACAAATCCCAGCATCCCAAAGGCAGCTGAGATCTGTATTTATGTGCTTATGGGTTTGGGTTATCAGCTGTAACTGAGAGAATGTTTGCAATCTATTGGATTTTGGGTCAGAATCTCTTCTCTTTCCAGAATCAAGTTATGCTTGTAGAAGTGAAACCAGACTGGAGACTCCCATCATTTTATATAACATTAAAAGATACAATTATTTACCTTACAGAAACCACAGCAATGAGATGTGCTGTGCACTCTTGGCTTGTTCCTGAGTTCAAAAGCATCACCCTGAGGATATTCTGGACAAGATTTTTGAGGCCAGAGCTGTTACAGAGCTCACTACCCCAAGTGTGATCGCAGCACTGCTTCATCTCTCTTTGCCAAAACCAAATTCTTTGCTATTCTTCCTTCTGAGGTGGGAAAGGGGCTGTGGGATACTGCAAGGAGCCTGGTTTTATATTGGCTTTCTGATTTTATGCTGCACCTACAATGAACTACTGGAAAAGAAAAGGCTGTGTAGAATCCAAACAGAAATAATAATTTTCACACTGCAGAACAGTACTGCTTGTTCTTTCAAGTGCAGTTTGGGGACACTTGGGATGGTTTTTCCTTCCACATCTAGAAATGCAATATATAACCCTTAAGAGATCCAACTGCCCTGCTTCTGTTTAGGTTAAAAGAGATGCTACTTGGGATTTTAAAGGGGTGAAGCTCAAGAGATGAGTTTAAGAGAAAATGTGGTGAATGCACGAAGTAGCTTAGCCAAAAGCCCAAAGGAATTTGGGAGAAAGTTCATATGCAGCCTGAGCAGAGTTTATCTGCGCAGAAGCTGGACAATGGTGCACATGCCATTATTGTCAGCTGAGTAAACAATTTGAAAGCCCCATGAAATTTTGTCTGTGTTGTCAAATACTGATGAAAACATTATTTTAGGAGTACTCTTACTCATTTTCTACTAGAGCTGCCCTACATCAAAAAAAGAGTTAAATATTACATCTTTTAAGTATGTTTAATAAGCTTTGGATGCTCCCTAGTCCTAGGAAAATCAAAGAACTCTGAAGATAATAGAAAATAGAGTCTTGACAATTTATATCAAGTCAGGTTATCTCAAAATACCAGCTTTGACTACAATTACCACTATTATAGAATATGTCAGGAACAATGCCTAACTTTCCAAACATACAAAAGCTTAATTGCAAGGAAAAGTATTTTAATGTCAACAGATATTTCCTATTGTCAGAATAGTCACCAAATTTGATACAGTGTTTATTAATACTAAAAAAAACAACCCAAGAGATTTAAAAATCTTTTTTAAGATTTTTAAGATTTAAAAAAAATCTTCCCTTTCTTAGGTACAGTGACCCAAACTTGAATAAATAAACCTTACAAGTTTACTTTTGGTTCAAAAGAACACAAAAGTGTTAAATGATACTGTTATCACTGGAAGCCTCAGAAAGAAAAATCAAAAACTTAGTTTTCCAGTCCTGTACAAAACAGTTCATGACCTCAGCTGCCTTAGGAACAGCCTTTCTTTGATCCAGAATATAAAGATGAGATGTCCCCTGTACATCTTCAAATTATTTTTAATGTAATTTGCTTTGGGGAGTATTTTTTGTCTAAACCAAGCTCATAAAAAACAAATTCTGCTGAACACCAGTTCTTTTCAAGAGTGTGGTCCTAATTGCTCTCTCTGTGTTTATTTCATCATAGGCTTGTTCTTCTCTAAGGAAAACAAACCAAAAAAGGTGTTGTGCAATACCCAGCTCATCACCTGAGAGGGAGGAAGTGTCTGAACACACACTTTGGAGATTTCTAAACGCAACTTCTCCCATTACCTCTAAAATGCTCACAAATATGCAACACTAACAATCATCAGTCACTTGGAGGTATAATGTCTCTGAGATTAGTTGGATTTTATGGTTCAAATAACATTAGAAGCTTTTGTCAAGGCATTTACTTTATTTTTCAACTTTAGGTAAACCTTGAAACCACTTCTCTGAAAAATCAAAACGTTTCTCATTGCCTGCTTCTTAAAGAAAACTCCCAGAAGGTAAAAGAAACACATTTAGTGCAAAAAGAGTCGATAAACAGGCATCAAACCATTACTGTGTATCTCAAAATTTACCAGTCTTGGCACAGGCATTGCGGAGGAATAGAACCCTGTCATTAGAGCACCTACAGAGCAGACAAAAGCTGGTGTAAACATCTGGGTTTTAATCCTTCCGTCAGGGGAGGAAGGAAACTTTCCCCCTTGCTTTTAATTCACTCAGAATTAATTCTACCTGCAAAGTTTAATATATTTCTGGAGGTATGAAGTTCTCATTTTTGAGTTTAATATACATTTCAAAGTGTGAACAACTAATTTGTCAACTCTGCCACTTTTTACTCCAGCTGAAAGAGCTCCAATCCCCCTTTCTCTGTTTATTACCAGTGCAAGGTGAAACCTTCTTAATGGAATGGATCTGAACAACTTTTGAGTATTTTTGTTGCCAGTGAAATTAAGGGCTCAAAAATAATTTCAAGATCTCACAGAACTGTTGGGGAGCAATGACACTGATTGCTTAGAATAACCTGTGGCCCTATCCCCCAAAGCTCATTTCCACTCTGTTCAGAGACATGGAGTTTTTAGAGAGATTTTTCAAATCTCTCTAAGCATAGCAGGAATAACCCCCTGACTTTATGGGAATCATCACCGCCCTTTTTTTAAAACAAACAAACAAACAAACAAACAAACAAAACCCCCAAAATCATGTCTATATCTCTTCTTAGAAGGAAATAATGGAAGAAAACTGTGGCTTTAAAACAAACACCCAAGCACAAGCACTTTGAGGTTAAATGTTGTCCAATTCCAGCAGCATCCTGTTTGTTACCTGTGACTCACCAAGCCCTAATGAGTCACAACCTTAAAGGACACTTCTGGTGCAACTTCCAGCCTGCCCAGAAAGCTAAATTCTAGAAATAACAGAGTCACAAGCAGCCAGATGAAAGGGGAGTAAGGCACATTCGAGAACTTAGGTGAGGACAGTTTGTCTATTATTTATCAGCCTCCACAAAGACTTCAAGATTTTGCCAAGTCCAACTGTCCTCTTGTTTTCTGTCTTCAGTGGGATTTAAGATCTCTCCTTTTCCTCCACACAAGGCTCTTTATTGGAAGCTTTTTATTGAGACTCAGCAATTTCTTACTTCTAAAAATAGTAACAGGAATTTTAAACCTGAGGGAAGCTTAAGGATCAATGATATCATATGCTTTAGACAACACAAAAATGGCATTTCAAACTTAATGATCCTTCTGGGTCCCTTCCAGCTCAAGATACTCAATGATTTCAACTTCAAATTAGCCAATGGCTTTAGTAGATACTGAGACAATTTACAAACTTTAAAAGTATCCTGAGCACCATGAATGGTTCCATTTTAAAATGAATCACGTTTCTTTTTTATTTTTTTATGTTTCTCTGCTTTTGTGAAGTATGCCCATAATTCACATATTCATAACAGCAAATTACTAGAGCAACGCATTATAGCAAAATGAGACCCCTCAAAAATCACAGTTTTTATATTTTTAAAATATAACTCTTTGGAGCAGAAATAAAATTCTTTCCATATTTATATTACAAACTGTCACGCTTTTTGGCAAACAATTGGTTCTCACATGCAACAAATACAGAAAGAAATGGAAAAACAGGGTCCTAGCTAATATTAAGTCTACACGATTCAATCTGTGATAAAAGCTACAAAAGAATTTTAATATCAGCCCAGCAAAACAAAGAGAAATTAAACTATCAGCGAGTGATACTGTAAATGTTGTAAATAAAACTCTGAGACAAAAACTCAAGACAAAATATTGTATGTGTTAAAAATTTGAAATTTTTAGGCTAAGGGAAAAAAATAAAGATGCATTAAATTCTAATCATATACTGCAGTCTCCATCTTGCCCATTTTATTCACCTACATAAAAGGTGAATATTTGAGACTACTAAACTTCTGTTTTAATGAGGTTGAGTTAATTATCAGTACAGTCACTATACCTGGTGCACTGCTTTTCAAAAAACTCACAGCAAAATCTGAAAGAACTAAAGAAGCCAGGGAGAAAAGGTTTCAGTCTTGTTTTTTCGGATGCTAAATGAATGAATGATGTTATTTTTTTCTGCCCTAAACAGTAAGGAAGTGTTTAGTCTAGATTCCCCCAAAATACTCTGGATTCCCTTTAAAACACTTGATGGACTGATAATTGTAAATTCAAGAGAAAGGATTAAAAAAAAAAAGGGATGCAGATGCATTCACTGGTTAACCTAAGAAGAACATCAGAACAACGCCCCAAAGCACCTGTGAAGAGTGTAAATGTTTTTCATGCACCTTTAATGCTTTACTGGCCAAAGCACTGAATGATTTTGTATATTTTGATGCCTCTTTAAAAATCCAGGAGCTCTCTCTTTTAGTCAGTAAAAGGTTATTTTGTATTCTGCATTTCTCAGAAATATTTGTGGCGCTGAACCCAGCCCCAAGTTGTCTTCCAAATTCAGTGTTCGAGACTTTTTCTTTTGTTGGCTTTTCATTATTGTCACCCATTATAAGTAAGAAAGAAGTCTTATTTCAGTAAGAAATGAACTTTTTTACCCCGCTGAGGACAACACTCTCGCTTTTGTTTAAAGGAGCACAAGGATGAAAATTCTATTACACCAGTAACTGTTTTTTTTTTCCCTGTGCAATGTCACAGCTCACCAGAGCAGACTTTCACAAAATCTCTAGTGCTTCCTCTTAGCAACTGAATTTGGATGAATGATGCAGTTCTCAAAAAAGAAAGGGAGAAGAGGAGGAAAGAGAAAAGTTCAACTGAACTTCTAAGGTAGGCATCGCTTTCCTTGATGTGCTAACTGAATAATGAATTATTAAATATTTACAACGTGCCTTTGCTCTTCACTGGCAATTGTACCATGAGCATTTTTGTTCTATTTACAGGAGAAAGCCTTTAAAAGTTGTACGAAAAAAGGCTGCTTGAGGTAATAATCTGCAAGAGGCAATACAAAGAAAGATTTTGAGCTGCATTAAAAAATATTGCTTCTATTGTAATCATTCTAAGAAGTACCAAGAGGGAACCATCACCCAAAAAAGAACACAGAAGACTTTCTGTAACCAGTTTTCAGGCACTGTCCTGGGCTTAAAATATGTAATAAAGTTCGAAGGGCAATCCAGACACAGTAAACACCAGATTTTTTGCCTTCTCAGCGACTGGTCCAAGCCAAAACTCCGTATCCCTCCTCAAAACAAGACTCCAGTACCTGAATTGCAATCATGCACCCTGAAACATTGGATCCTCACGATCTAGCTGTCTCAAAGTAGAAAAAAATTCAAAAATATTTTTAAATCCAGAGGATGAGGATATCAGAACTGCCTTTTTTTAGCCTGTGGGAGATACTGGTGTTCAATCAGCTCTGCTTTGACCATTGCAGGATCATCAGGGGCCTTCGCCTGGGATTTTTGCTGGCTCTACCTCGGGATCGTTTCGGGTGGAGAAGACCTCCAAGAGCATGGAGCCCAAGCCCTGAGCAATCCCTCCCCAAGCCCCGAGCGCCACATCCAGTCATTCCTTGATCGGCTCCAGGAGTGGGGGCTCCACCACCTCCCTCAATAGTCCATTCCCGTGTTTAGCACCCCTCTCCAGGCAGAAACTCCTCCTGATGCCCAACCTGAACACGGAACCTTTTCTCCAGCCCAGCAAACACACTGGATAACCCTGACCTCCTTTTCCAAGCTGGAACAATTGGCAAGCGTGACCAGTAGGTTTGGTACCCGCGTGTGGAAAGCTGCCGGGGTTTTCTCTCTCAGCGCTCCTGGGACGCCCAGCCCTGCACCAATTCCCTGCGTTCTCCAAGGTCACATTGCTCCAGGGTGCCCATCCTGAGCCCCACAAAGCCCTGGCAGCACCAGCTGGCCCTGCCATGGAGCTCAGCACAGCTCCTGGAAAGGAGCCTGATGGTCCCAGCATTTCCAGACATTTGGGCAAGCGCAAGACACCACAGGCAGCCCTGTGGGATTTTCCTGGAGCACGTTCAGGCTGGAACCAAATTTTAAATGTTTCCAGTTAGGGAGTTTTGTTTTGTTTTTTTTCTCTTTAAACTCCTGGTTTCACTCACAGTTGTACTACTAAATTCAGTGGGGGAACATTTTAATCTAAATAATGATGAGAATTTTTTTATTATTATGGATCCTGCCCTGACAGGGAGGATGGATCAGATGACCTCCAGTGGCCCCTTCCAACCCCAACACCCCTGTGATTCTGTGGGATCAGTGGAGTTTGACTTGGTTTAAATGCAATCAGAACTGATAAATACTGACTAACTGGATGATACAGAGGCTCACATCAATCACTGAACTGAAACCACAAACGTTCTCCTACTTGCACCACCCACAGGGATCCCCAAACCCTGGAATTCTGAAGTGTATTACATGGGAAAGAGGACAGGCACAAGGATGTTACTGAAGCTAAAACAACAACCTCAAAATAATAAAGTTTAAATCCACATTAAACCTGTATGGTCAATAAATCATGATGCGAACTGTCCATCACTGAAAGCAAACTGACGCACAAATAATTCAAAATACACACCCTGATGGGGAACAATTCTGATTTCCTGGATGGAATAACAGTGTTTTGTTTGCTGCTATCTGAGTAAATCTGTTATATTTGGATCCCAAACTCAGCGTGACTTTCATCTTTTTAGAAGAGTAAGAAAAAAACCCAAAGCAAAATATTGCGTAATACTTCAATAAAGTACTGGGAAATTTCAAGGTTTCTAAAGTTTCCTTGCTCAAAGATACTGTCCAGTAATTGATGGTGGCAGTATTTCTCATAAATGCCAAAATATAATTATATAAAGAATTGAAAATGTTACCTCAGAGCTCAGCAAAGCTTGGAAACCTTTCCAAGTGAACTCCCCTCAGCTGCTGTAAAGGAAGTGTGTTTTTAATTCATGACCACCATCACTGGTACAAGAAAAGGAAGTGATTTGTTTCAGGGTTTTGTTGTTAACTTTTTTTTTTTTTTAAGTAAATGTGCGTATTTTAACAGAATGTTGGTGATTTTTTTTTTTTTTCCCCTGGGAAACAGAATCCTTTGGTAAACTTGAATTCAGCTATCTCCATATATATTTTAAAAAAGTAACAACACTGCATTGCTAGTATTTAAAGAAAACAGTTATTTTAAATTAAAAAGAAAAACATATATCCTTCAAGCATTCAAAACCAAAACAATGAGAGATTAAAAACTCAAATCTGAGGCAAGTCTTGAAGAAGAAATACAGTGATGAGATGTGTACAAAATGGGAACAGCGAATAATGCAAATAGCCTGGATTTTCACTGCTCCTCCATCACAGACTCAAACTGATAAACCTGTTCACAGGACAGGATTTTGGCACTCATTGCACTCCTTTCTCTAGGCTTCACCATATTGATGGCAGCGTGTATTTGGCTACAGAAAACTTTTAAAAGGATTCCATATTGCAAACACAGGATTATTATTATTTTTCTGGAATTGATTTTTTTCTGCCTACTGCAGTATCTGCTTCATTTAACTCCATTTCACAATTCTTCTGCTGCATTTAGGATCCAAAACTGACTGAGAAGGAACACAAGTGGATGTTTCACATGAAAATTTGCTGCAAATAGTGCACCCTGCCAGTTCACTTAGAGCTGCCAGCTGTGTCACAAAGCTTAGAAGCTGAGCTGGAAAAGACACTTTGCCTGCTTTCAAACTAGCTTTGGCTTATACCTGAACATTTAGATGGGCTCAAACTGCTTGATTTGTATGTGTTGGTTCAGTTTGTGAGTGCCAGACTCAACCACTGCATCCCAAACCTCTCCAAAGCAGCACCTGCCATCCCTGTTCTGAAGGATGTGCTACCTTTCGTCACACCCATCTTTTCATTAAAAAACAAAAAACACCTACAAGAACTTTTTGCTGCTTTGCTTTCCAGGGCAGAACATAGTAATGAAACCAGAATGGCCACAAAGTTGATTTCCCTACTGATGTCACCCTGAATTTGGCACGGCCCCGAGCGTTGCCGACCTGTGCTCCCGTGGCAGAGCTGGGTGTGACACCCTGAGCCACAGCAGGCAGAGAGGAACAGAATGTTTTGGGGTTGGCTCAAGGACCCAGATGTACTGGAAACAAACCCTCCTCCTCCTGACTGACAGCCACTCCAATGATATTTCAACACTTTTGCTTTCTCTCTGGATCCAAACCACGAGATGCAGATGTGAGCAGACAGGGTTTGGAATTTTTAGGGGTTTTGTTTTTCATTTTTTCTGGTAGCTAAGCTGAGGCAGTGATTTGTTGATTTTTCTATTTTTTTTGCTGTTGTGTTAGAACATTATGAACAGAGCCTTTGGCCAAGGTTTATGCCACGCCTTCTTTGCACCCACCTAAGATCCTAGGAAGCCTCTCCTGCAGATCATGGGTTGAGAACATCCTTTTAACTCTTTTTTTTTCTTTTTTTTTTTGTTGCAAAGGCACACTGCTGTCAGGATGAAGCCACTTTTTCCAAGTGAAGCCAAGCCCACTTTTTCCAACTGGAAGCAGAGGAATACACTACAAATGTGTCCTGTGCAGTTACTGAACCGAGAATACGGTGAAACTCATCACTGACAATTAGAGGAAAACTCGTTTAAAACCTTAGCCACAGCATCTAGAGTCACACATTTTGAATTTACTTTGGCTCTGACAGCAGCTTCAGCCACAGATGTTATGCTGTTAATGAATGCCTGAGAATGATGCTGTTTAACACGGTGGTGTTGGATACTCTCCTCAACGTGTAATGATACAGATGGAGTCAACTTTATTCCATCTCACAGCTCATTGCCATCACTTTAATGCTGGTTTTCCAAAGACATATCTTTCAGAGGAAATATTCCTCACGTGCAGCAATGAATCATCACTGAATGCTAACTTACATATATACACACACAGAGTTAATCTCACTAATTCAGGATTTGTTTGTTTGAATTAAAAAAAAAAAAAATCAACATAATCAGAGCTGCTAAACTAATTTCTTTCTTGCCCTTCTAGCTGGTTAATTAAAAATATATTTAACAACCAACTCTGATTTTTTATCTTCTCAGAGCTGCACATTCTCTTAGGTGCTTCCTCCATCAGTTTGATATGTCAGAAGGCTTCTGAAGCATCTTCTCAGAGATTTTTATACTTTACATCAATTATTCTGCCCTCAGGCATTTAAGGCAAATCAACCCATCCCTTCTCTTTCCACACTGGCAAACCCAGAGCAGTAGGGACCCTCTTCCTGAGCTGAGTGTTTATATTTTGTGCTCCCACTTCCAAACACAAGCTACTGCACAGGATATCAGTAGCCAAGGAATGTGGGGAAGGTGTTCAGGACAACAAGTGAGAGAATAAAACAGAATTGATACAACTTGTGCAGGAGACTTCTGCATACTTATTAGAAGCTATATTACACACTACAGAAATTACAGTGCTACCCATCAGTTTTAGGATGCCTTTCCACAAGGTCCCACGCTGTGATTCAGTCTGAATTTTACTGGATATTAGACATTGATTGCCAAAGCAATACCTCACACAGACTAAGGCACATGTCTAAAAAATCTGCTCCGTTAATTTTAGCCCTGCCATATTTTTCACAGCTGGTAACAGAACCAATTCCTTCCCATTCAGGCAGAATGAAGAGGGATTCACTATTGTCTAGCACAGCACATGTCATGGCTTGGACCAGATAAGGGCTGCAGCGCTGCTCCTGCCAGATCAGGGGAGGGGATGGAACATTCAGATCCTCACCAGTGCTGCCCTGGGACAGGCCTTGAGCATGAAATCATGGACAGTCCTGCAGGGAATTGCATTCAACCTGCCCTGGCTCCGGAGGGGACCCAGCCATGCTGCATCTGACCCAAAATGAAATATTAGATGATGTCACGGGTGTGTGCAGGATGTTTCACACCCGTGCCGTGTCCAAGCTAAATACAGAGGAAATGTGTACAAATGGATCAGGTCACAGGCCCCAGAATGAGTGCCTCCAAACTGTTCCAAACACTTTTATATACAAGAAAAACTCTCCTCACACACTAGCACACGTTGGACTTCTTTCTGTTTGAGCACAGACAGGAAAGTGAAGAATGAATAAATAAATGTCACCTTTGACACGGGAGCGTTGCTGCCGTACCTAAGAGCACACGTGAGCTTCTTGTCACCCACAGTTTGCAATATAAAAGTAGGAAAAATGGGAAAAAACCGAATTCCTGTGCTACCCATCAGTTCCAGGATGTCTGTCTGCATGGTCCCATGCTGTGACTCAGAGTCTAAATTTGACTGCACATTTCAGCCCCTTAACACGTTCACCACAAGGGCTGGAGGTGAAACAAAGCCTACAGGACCAGCTAAAGGAACAATTATCCTGCTCAGAATTATTTCCTATACTTTCCTTCAGGTCTGTTTAGGGAAAAGGAAGCCTACAACAACTTCACTCCTGAGGCTGGGTGAGAGCACAGGCACAGTATGCTCCTACTGCACTGGAGATGATGCTTGTCTCCTTGGGAAAAACAGAAAAATGGGTAATTGCTTTCAAATCTAGCCATTTGTGCCAACTCCTTCAACAACTGCTCGGAAAGGCTTGGATCACACTCCTGAGTACCAATATTACAGACTCATTTTGTTAATGACATTTTCACTGCACTAGTCAATGAATAAATAGAAAAAAAAAAATCCATATTTTGAAGTTCTCCTGTTAGCTTTACCCCAAAAACATTAACTCAAGGTAAGTTCTACTCCACCCTCCAACCATTCTGGATCCTCAGCTCTTCTCGAGATGCTCTCTTTAAAACATTGTAAGAATGGTACTGGAAGCATTGCTTTTCACAGAGCACCAGCAACTGGCCAAGGTGTGCTAAAAGTAATGATAGCATCAGCGTGAATTAGGGAATCTGCCACCAGCTGGTTCTCTTTCAGCATGTATTGCAATTCCTACAGCACAGTTCCAGCATGCTTGGAACACCTCACATTCTGTTCTTATTTTGCCACATGACAGAGAGAACGATGTCATTTTGAGATTTAGCATCAATTCATCTTGTTGTGGGCGAGACTTGAAAGTCTTTCAAGCTTTGGGCTGACATATTTACAATCCTGTTTCCTTTAGCTATTTCTTTCAGTGCTTTACTAAATATTATTTTAAAACTACGGGTTATATTTACCAGGTCATCTGATACCAACAGCAACCTCGTAAACATTTGAAAAGAAAATCTGTGCTAAGCCTGAAACAGAACACCAGATACAAGCTCTTAAATATTTCCCTGGATCCCATTCCAGTTCCTGCATGCTGTACTTATATTGTGCTGAAGCATACGTTCACCTCAGCAAAAAAAGGAGACAAAAGCAGCAGATGTTCCTGCAAGACTTTCCATATTTTGTTGCAGCTGCTGATAGAACAACTGATGCTACAGCCTCCACAGAAGAGGATCTGCAGTTGTACAGAAATAGCTTCTAGCAGGAGGATATATTAAAAAAAGCCCCTCTATATCCTACCAGGAGGACACCCAATCACACATTTATGAAGCTGTGTTTAGTTAAAGGTAGAGGCCAAGCTTTTTATAATTCCTTCCTTTTTACTCTGCCAGTGATCTCAGTTTAGCTACAAAATTCCTTGCCAGGGCTGCAGAAAACCGGTTCCTAAACAGAGGTTGGAAAACAGAACCGTTCACAATTTAGCTGAGGAGGTGATGAGAGACAAACACACACACGCCAGTAAAGGATGCTGAACATTTTTCTTCAGTGATTCTTAATTTTGGAGGAGCTGGCATGGTTCTCAACCAGCAGATTTATACACAAAATATTCTGCAGAGTTTTTAACAACATCCTAATCTACAAGCTGCCAAGGACTGGGTGAGAGACAAGCCTCCAGTGTTCCTTTGCATGATTTCTAAATCTGTCCTTGATTCGATTTCGTTTGCGAGATAACATTTTGAGAGGCTCTCGCTCTCTGCTGAAGGGGCTTCTGCACATCCAAGTGTGAAAATATGCTCTAATGACAGCTCCTTATGCTGTGTTAGAGCACTCCACACTAACAGGATGCTCACTTCAAAATGGGTGGGGGATGCTGCTGCACACGTGAGTTACATAAGGATGACATCAGCCTTACAGAGTGGTTCGCATGTCACTGACGGAACGAAAGGAGCATTGGGCCCCATCGACTTTGAGAGGTTTTGCTTGGGCTTAAGTTGAAGAAATGGGTCCAGAACAACAACTTTCTAGATGGAACAGCTCTAGTATTACCCACAGAATCAGTGCCCTGCATCCTCCTTCATCAACCACTTTACAATCTTCTGCTCCATCCAAAGTAAGGCAGGAGGGCCAAAGTTTCTTATTCTGTGCTTGCACTGCTCACACTGTGGCCCATTCCTAAGCCCACAGCAGAAAATATCAATTTCTGTGCAGTTCTTAAAACAATTCCTTTCAGGGACAGCTGGAAGAGAACCCAGAGGCTGGTGACATGCTCTGCCAAAACTCCAGGACTCTTACAGGGGGTATTTTCTGCTATTTCTAGGCTGACAGCGTTCAGTGGAACTGGAATTTCTACAGTGCTGTTTTTTAGCCTACAGCACATGTGGCACACAGTAACCATGTCATGTATGAACTTGGAATTTTATTTTTTGGAACTAGATTGATTTTGTGAGTTATTTCTGCAAATCAAAGTGATAGGAACTCTAAATACAATCAGTAGTTGGAAGGACAAGCAGCTGTAGATGGCTTCTCTGAAATGCTGCCCCCAGAGGAGCTTAAAGGATTTTTACCTTGATTTCCCTACTACTAATTTTTGCCTTTTCCGTGAAATACGAAGTTACTTCTACCCCAAGCTCTCTGAACAACCTAAACTTGAATTACAATGTTAAACATGACTGTATCAGTGAAAACTGGGCAGACTCAACTCAATCACCAAATACCAGAGTTTGCTAAAAAAATTAACCGGGGCATCTTTCCACTTCTGTATGCAGGGTTACTTCTCACATCAGAACTAGTGAAAACAACATCTGTGCAACGCTGCTCTTCTTCTCCTCTTAAATAGTACCAATTATTGCCAAAGGAAAATTTCTTCGATTGTTCTGGATTACAATACCCTCAGTCAGTAAATATGATTTTTTTAATGGATATACATGTGGTGGGACATTCTAACATTGCTCTACACAAGTAGCTTCTCACCTACATAGAGGGAGCCCTTAGAGCAGAATTTTGAACACCTCAGTACAATCTGTACCTTAAGAACACTGGATTGATTTAAAAAGAAAAAAAACCAAATTAAATCTATGGCTGAATGAAAATGATATCACTGCAAAGAGGGCTCTTGCTTGTTGCTATCAAAAGGAGGTCAAGTACAGTATCCATTAAGCACAGGAAATAAACACAAACTACTTTAAGAGTAAATAAAACACAGGCAGATTCCCGTGGCTGCCAGCCCAGTTCAAGCCAAATATTTTTACAAGTGACCTCACACTTCTTGGTCGTGTATGATTCAGGGACGCCACACTCAATATACAAATGCACAGAGTAGTGTAGTCTAACAAAACAATACAATTAAATAAAATAGGTATTATGTGAACAGGAAATGCAAGGAAGAGCTAAATATTTTCTGCTTCAGAAGGAAAAAGGTCAATAGGTCTTGCAGAGCCATGCCACATTAACTGATTGCAAGCACAAGGAAAGAGCTGGTCAGGATTTCACTGCAATTAAACCACACTTTTTTCTTGCTTTCCTTTTCCAGCCAAACTTCACATTGCTGTATTCTAATGCTATTGCTGAGATCTAGAAAATGTGGACTGTGTCAGAGGAGTAATAAAGAGACAGAGAGGAAAAATGAAGGATATGAAAATCTCTAGGCTTTTCCCTGTTTCAACAAGGAGAGGTAAATCACTTTGTTGGAAAACAATACACAGATTTGTTACCACACGGGGGGAAATTTAAATGCCAAAATGTTATTTTTACTTGAAACAATACTTTAAAAACATTGGGATTAAGTGGATAAACATTCCCTGTCTTTTCATGCACCATTCATGAAAAGTGTGATAAAAAACCCCGGTGATCCACACGACCAGAGACTCTGCACAACCTGAAGCCACAGTAACCAAATATTGAGGGCTGCCTGTCCCCAGGCCATGTAATCCCACAAAAAAGCCAAATATTAAACAATTATTCAGTATCAAGGTAAATCTTTAACCACCATCAACGCAGAAAAGAAGGATGACCCAATATTTTAAAGAATTTTATGCCTCTGAAGAGACACTCTTACCTGAGAGCAGAATCCTCCAGAAGACCAAAGCAAAGCCATGCCGTAATTACCCAGCCAAGCTTCAGGTGCATTTTGAAACCACAAATTGGCAGTGATGTGCCCCAGGTGCAGCCCATCTCCTCAGAGCTGTGCCAAACAGCCCCTGCTGTCCCTAGAACAAGGGGGAAAACATGAAAATAATCAATATCAAAATGGCTTTTTTTCCTTCTTCTTTTACCTACCACTATGTAAGCAAAGTGCCAGAGTACCAGAATAAAATGGTTTAAATCAGGACAAGAGAAAGAATAATGAGATCCTCAGTTCTGGTGCATATGATTTGCTCTCAAAAAAAAATTATATAGATAGATAGATAGATAGATAGATAGATATTTATTAGGCTCATGATGATAGGAAGATTGAGTTTTTAATTTCAAATCAGGCCCTGCTCTGAGGAGGGAGCCTGCTTGATGCCTTGAGCACGGATTTAAATTCCCCTTCACTTCTTTCAGAATTCATATTTCTGTTCTTAATTCATGCTTGAAGATTTGCCCTCTTAGGCAAAAGATCTGAGCTGGGAAAAGATTCTTGATAATAAAGACGACGTTAAAACCTACATTCCGCTGAACACTTAGCATTTCCCCCCACGTGGAATATCAGCTTTCATTCTATTTCCAGCCAGTGTGCATTTTTGCTTGAAACAAACGGTTTAGCCACACGCGCGTGCCAGTTTCAACAGCGCTGGTTGGAGAACGTTATTTTCACCTTTATCGGACAAAAAAGTATCGTAAGGAAGTTGCCTCCCTCTGGAAATTGAACCCAGTTGGAAATAAATGAACTGGGATACAGCCAGGCCTGGAAAACACAGAACAAAAATCTACTTAGCAGAGAGGTGCACGTCTTAAATGCTTCAATGGAGTTCTCTTCCAAGAAGATGGGATTCCTTCAGTGTCCACATCCCACGAAAATAGCTGGATTTTGCAGAATTCCTAACTCTGCATGCTCCCATAGATGCAGCAGGATCCTAAAAGCATCTGGTTTTAATGAGGTGAAATATTCCATACTACTGCATCTCCCGCAGTCCGCAGCCACACCCGGGGTCCCACTACAACACATTTTGTGTACTGAGAGCAGAAATGAGAATTCTGGCCTCATGCTTTGCAGGCTGCATACACAGACAGTGAGGGAAAGGTGCTCATCTTCATCCTTATTTTGTCTGTGAACTGACTTCAAAGGGTACTGGATAAAATTCAAGATTATTGTCTGAACAACACCCAGAACAACGTCAGTAATTCAGGATATGTCTCCTGACTTCTAGGAGTATCTACAGACTGCACATTCCAAAGAAATTTCCAAAGAGCAGAAGCCACAAAATCCCTGCACAGTCTTATGAACAGGTTGTAGAGAAAACACAGCCAACTTTAGAGGAATTTTACAAATTAAAAATAGCCCAGAGGACTATTCCTCTGAAAGCTTGGAGAAACATGTTTTTTCAGGAATGTGGGTTTTTTAGGAACGTGCTTCCTGAAAAAACCCCAAACATTTTCTTTAGGCATGATGGTGTGTACTTCACACCAAGCAACATTTTCTATTTTTCATCCTATTCAAGTTTGAAAATGTGATTCATCCCAACTGCTACGCTTTTAATACCAGTATTTATTTGATAATGCAACCTATGATGATATGCACAGTCTTGATACTTGGAAGAAAACGCTTTCTGTTCTCTTTTTAATTTGTATTTAAGTGTTTGACAAAAAGATTTTTTGGTTGTGCTGATTTAAAAAAAAAAAAAAAAGCAGAGGGTGCCATGAAATTGTTCATTTTCATTACTGTGGTTCAGTTGTTAGAAAACACTTTTGGTCCAGGTAGCCCTCTCATCCTAGATGCCACAATTTCCCTCAGACATCCTGTGGCTGAAAAATTCCTGGGACTACATCCCTTTTGGGGGATATAAGTTACACCCTTACACTAACAAAAATTGGGATATGTTCATCTCAGCTGAGTATTTCTTAGCTTAACTGGCTCAAAAGGTATTTCAGATTTTCACTGCTGCCATAATTTCTGTGTCCACATCTTGTAAAACAATTCAGACCGGTGGGCAGTCGTATCCCAGAGGAATCAGAGTGAATTAAATAAAGCTTGGCCCATTTCTCAGAATAAGTCAGTGAAGATTGCTTTGAAAACCCGGCAAGATATCACTGTTATTGATATTCTGGAGATCTTTACATCTCCTATCAATCACACAGGCCCGTCAGCAAATCATTAACAAGTGAAATGCCAGCTGTGAGTGAGTCATTTGTGAAGCTGTGGGATTTTTTTCTTTCTTTCCTTCCTTTATTTTTTTTATTTCCTGCCCAACGTTTTAGGGATTAAATTCTTGGGAGCTTAACCCTGGCAGCACAGCTACGTGACAGCTGAGATCTTCTGATATTCTCCTCAGTCAAGCAGTGTCTGGTGCCCACCAAAGCCACTCTAAAATTTCTCCTCAGCTGGACAGGGGAGAGGAAATATCATGAGAAGCTCGCGGACACAGATCAGGGCAGGGAGAGAGCACTCACCACTTACTGACTGGGCAAAACAGACTCAGAGCAGAGTAGAAATCAAATCAGAGTAGAATAATGAGAAATAAAGGAAAATCTTTAAAAACTCCCACTTTCCCTCCACCCCTCCCTACTTCCCAAGTTTTGCTTCAATTCCAAACTCTCTCCCTGGTGCCCTCAGCCAGCAGCACAGGGGGATGGGGAAGGGGGGTTGTGGTCAGTCCATCACAGGTTTTCTCCTCACACCCTTCCCCTGCTCCAGCCTGGGGTCCCTCCCACAGGAGGACGCAGGAACTCCTCCAGTGTGGCTCTTTCCCACAAATACAGAGAACCAAAGAACCTCTGGGGTTCTGAATGGAAACTGAAATTAGAAGCTGAAGTACTCCGGCAAAATGTTGTGACAAAGTTCCCACCATGAATTTACGTATCTGTAGCAGAATAAATTATCAATGCCCAAATTACTTTTAATCATACGATATTTTGAAGTGCTGTGGAAGAAACAACTATGATTTAAATGACTGGATTTTACTGTCTTGATTGCAAGTGATTTTCCCTCCGTTTCTCAATTTGTGCCCACTAAGAGCTAACTGAAGGTCTTGGCTTCACCCACCCCCAGTTTTTCTCTGTTACCACAGTAGAAACAATGAACAGATGACCAAAAAAAAAAAAAAAAAAAAAAAAATAGAATTCCTTTTCCCAACAGGTCACTCTCATATTGTACTCCAGAGGGCACCCATGAATGAATGGCAAATGGCCACTCGGAGAGTTGCCAAATGCCATTAATCAATGCACCAATGTGGCAACACTGAGCTTTGTGACAGGCATGATTTAATCTATTGTTTGGTAATCAACCTCATCTACGGACATTCTGTGGCTCTTATAAACCCGAGAGTTATTGTTGGTCCTTTGGAGCAGAGCACTTCCAGAACGTCTCACTTGATAATCACAAATCGCTCTTTTCTCCAGTCAAAGAGGTGAACGTTTCATGACTGCTGGAGGGAACAGACCATGTCAGCTGGACCCAACAGTGTGTGCTTTGTCTCACTGAACCCTGCTGCACCCCGAGCAGCCCTCCCAAACCTCCGTGCGGTCTCCACGTTGGAAGCTGCTCCCCGGGAGCGGCGGATAATAATGTCATTCATGCAGCGCCTGATTCAGATGTAAGCACTGCAATGACTTACCCCCCAATTAAAGGGCAACGTCGCTTCCGTTGCTTATTGTTCCTCTGATTTACAACCTAGCACCACAAAGTACCCCAAAGCCCTGAACCTATCTCATCAGTGTGCAATATTTAGAGGATTACTTCATCCCCGGCTTTATCTTCTGAGTTGAGACAAATTATGCATTTGATGAAGGAAGGGGTGAATCGTTCTGGCCGTTTCAGAACGTGCACGCTCAAAAGCTTTCAAATATCCCAAATGTGTACTGAGACAAGATCTGGGGACAAAGCTGTCGTCTCTAACATTTCAGATGGCAACGCCAAAACCTGTAAAATCGACGCTTTTAAAGACTGAAAAGATAACTCCCAAAGAAAATGGATCAACTTATGGAGTCTCCCTCACTGGAGATATTCCCGAACCTTTTGGACACAACCCTGTACCCTGTGCTCTGCCTGAAAAGGGTGGTTGGACCAGGTGAACCACAGTGGGACCCTCCCAACTGACCTATTTTAGGATCCTGGGATTCAGGGATTTTCTCTCTGCCTGAGATAAACTGGCTGCCACATCACAGATTCACAGACAGAACGGTTTAGGTTGGAAGGGACCTTAAAACCCTTTTTATTCTACCCCCTGCCACGGGCAGGGACACCTTCGACCGTCTCAGGTTGTTCCAAGCCCCAGTGTCCAACCTGGCCTTGGACACTGCCAGGGATCCAGGGGCAGCCACAGCTTCTCTGGGCACCCTGTGCCAGGGCCTCACCGCTCTCGGAGGGAAGAATTTTTTTCCTAATATAAAATCTAAACCCACTCTTGGTCAGTGGGAAGCCATTTCACTCCAGGCCTTTGCAAATTATCTCTTTCCATCTTTTCTCGTAGTTCCTTTCAGGCGCTGGAAGGCCACAATCGGGTCACTCTCAAGTCCCTCATCTCCAGGCTGAACAATCCCAATTCTCTCAGCTTTTCCTCACGGGAGATGTGCAGGACAAGCAGCAGATCCCTGCCCTATGAAGCACTCAAGAGGCAGAAGGGCACCAAGTGCCCACACCTGGGGAATGAAAAAAGCACACAGAGCTGGCAGAAACTTCATCAGTGTCTAACGCAGGCAGGATTAGAGCCAGGCTTTCTGAATCTGACTCCCGTGAATGAGACATCAGAGCTTGTATAGAAAACTCATAAATACCTCACCCTTATGAGTGACACAAATCGAGAACAGGGGCTGCTCTGTGCTTTGAACACAACGCTGCCTGCACGGAGGGCTTTAGAGACAGAACACGGCTCCTGAAACTGGACAGAAGAAGAGGCAGAGGGGTCGTGAACTTTTTGTATCCTATTATCCTGATCTGTTTTTCTTTATTAAACATACAATAAGTTGGTTTCAGTGAAACATCCCCAGTGATGAACAATTCAAATAATCAAATTACCTGTTTACATCAGTAGTACCAGAATAGCACAAAATCCAGTGGCAAAAACAAGGTCAGTACATGATGAAAGCAAACGACATAGAGGGGCAGGTCTTCTGCCAGACCGTGTTTCCTTTAGCAATATGGTTTATTGAACCAAAACTATCAAACTTCTGCACAGTTGCAGAATTGTGAGAAGGAAGCAGAAGCATGAGAAAGATTAAAAAATTCCTTGGTATTGTATTATAATTAAATGGTTGCAAATTCCTGTGGCAGGGGAATTAAGGATTACTCCAGCTGAATCTGCCAGATCGAAACCTGCATTTTGTCTGGTAAAATCAGGATGAGTCCTAACTCAGATAATTTAATTGCACTTATGGTGACTTAAAAGATCCATGGATTGTCCACAAGTACAGAATACATCTGGTCTGACATCCATGTACGTTCTTCTACTGATCTGAGTGCTTTTAGCAATAAAATATATATGTTTGAGAAAGAGGAGCACAGTACGCAATAGGATTAATAGTTACAAAGGGAGTTATTTGTAATCCCCTCAGTATTACAGCCTGAAGATAATTTAGTGATGAGTCAAACGGTCTCCAGTGTAAATCAGGAACCAAATGGCAGAAGAACTGGGTTTTAAGGGCTGGAAAAGATGACCTATCTGAGAAGTGCTTCAGGGCCCGCACGGTGTGAATAACATGGAGCTCGCAGCTGTTATGAAACCACTTGGGCTGGGGACACACCGAGGGCTGGAGTCACCACCCTCTTCCCTTCTGAGCTCAACCCTTTAACATCTGATGAATTTCATCCTGAGGAGCCCCTCAAGGCAGTGGTTTTGAATTAATCAAGCGAAAGCTGTGAGCTATTTCTCAGTGCAGCCCAGTTGTACATTACCAGCTATCTTGATGGGTTTGAGGAGTACTGGAGTTCAGAAATTCCCATCACATTTCCATCCCACACAGTTTGGGTCCAGACTTCTGCAAACTGTCAGAAGGAAAAGCTGTGCCTGTAAATCATATTTAAAGTGATCCAACGCCCTCCATGTCTAGTCTTTTCATCACAACAGGAAAAAGTGGGGCAGCAGTTCGGTTCTATTTGCTAAATAAACAAAAATCAAGCTGTCACACTGTGGAAACTGCAATACTTCAAATTCCCCCAAATATACAGAGAAATAAATGGATGTGGGCTTATGGTGGAATAGTGGGAAAGTCATATGCTGAATTAATAAGTTGTGGCTAATGAACCCCAATGAAACACCCAAGGTTTCAGCTAATTGGCCTTACTGCAAATATTTAAATACTCCTCATCCTCCTTCAGCTAAAACTGAGAAGATTTTTTTGACTCTAGTTTCAGGAAAAAAAGACCTCAATTGAATAGACATGGAAATTATTTATGTGATTTGTGTTTTACAGTCAATGGTGCTCCATGTCATACCACAACAGTCTTTTCACCACCACCAGTTTTGAAATTGTGCAAAAACTCCACTTGTTTCACTATTTAGAGGAAGCTCCTGGCACTGGTATGACACCTCCATGTCCTCTTTTGTTTTCGCGTGTCCCAGGTGTTAGGACACGTTAAATACTTCTTCTCAGGTAAAAAAAAAAACTAATTTTTTGTTTATTTTTTAATCTAAGTGTTCTTTTGCTGAATATCTTGGATTTTTTCCCCCAGCTCTGTGAGACACTGTGGTACCAGGTACAAACAAACTCAGGGCATAAACAGGAATGTCCTCTCTGCTCCAGGAGTTTTCTTGTTTCTTTGTAGTCAGCTTAGCAAAAAAGGAGGAGAAAGCAGAGGAGCCCAGGAGCCACCTGCATTTCTTTTGCTGCAAGGAGGGTTCTGAGAAAAGGGAAATGAGACTGGAAGTTCAAAAAGAAAAAGGAAGGAAGGAAATGTGAAACATGCTCAGGCAATTAATTGTGGTTTTAGTGATTAATGAATTCTGGGTCTTGGACTCGCAATCCTAATGTATGTGATCACATAATGGATGTTCAAAAATAACACAGGGAGAGGTCCTGTTTAGTTATGGCTTTTTTAAAAGAGTATAATATTAGATAAGCTAAACATAGGATACTGATCAGAATATAGGCCCGGATTAGTTTTACCGCTTTCAGATCTGTGAGATTTTTGGTGAAGGTCAGGGAAAAAAAGAAGTTTTAAAGTGTATGATGGTGGTTATACTGTGATGAGCTCATACGACATGTCATGGCAATGATTTTGTACATTTAAATAAAAGATACTTTCAGTATGAAGGGCAAATTTCACCTGAAAATATAAGTTCTCACTTATTAACTGTGTGAGATACCAGCACTGCTCTTCCTCCCCCTGTTCTGCTGAAACACATCAGCACTCAGAGGCACTCATCTTTTTTTAAATGGAGTTCCTTCAGTGAGACAACGGGATCCAACATCCACTTTCTTTCTTGTAATTCATCCTAAATTCAGGGTGAATATCTCAAAATACTCCCAATACTCCCCTTTTCTCCGAAACATCCTCTTTAATATTTTTAACTGTGACTCACAAGAGACACTGCAAGCTTGAGTAGGAAGTGCTGAATGAATCCCTCTTTCATTACAGGAACAAAGATAAGCACACAAGAGTACTTCCAAATATGTGAACATTAGGAAGGAAAGATTTCCCCTTTAGCAAGAAGATTTTGGGACATACACTGAGTAAGGCTGCTTCTAGATCAAGGCCTTTTCTTCAGAGGAGGAAACGATGCTTAAATTAACTCTGACTTAATGAACTTCCCCTCATAATGACAAAATACACTTTATCCAGCTCTTTGCCATGATTTTCATTGCTGTGTCAAGAAGAAAGTACTCACTTTTCAAGGCATCAAGGACAGTGAATTTTTCATAAGCTCCATGGATAAATTGTCCTCCTTCCTATAAAAAATTTTCCAATTCTGCTGGTTTTCCAAATAAATCATGCCGCTCTTCAAACAATTTTGCTATGGAGATCTTGTTGGTTTTAAAACATTTGTTTCCCAGATTCTTAGTGCTTCTATTATATCTTGTCCTAAAAGAAACAAAAATGTTTTATTTTTCATATTCTTTTATGGCACTCGCTCCTTGCTGCCATACCCAAGATAAAAGATTTCTTTCTGCTAAAGACATTCAGCATCAGTGAACTCAGTCTAAAGATCTTTAATATAGTTGTTGAAGAGTTCAAGGTCTAATGAGTGCCTTTTGGTAAGTCAAGAGTTTATAAATATATTGTTATATGTACTTAGAAATACTAATTCTACAGTGAAAAAGACTGAAATTCACCATCTTGGCCAAATCATCAGATAAAGGGTGAAAATTTCTGAATAAATCAGAAAAAAACTTGATCCTGTGGTCACTGTCAATGAAAGCTGAATTAAACCATTTTGATAGAGCTGTAAGAATACAACTGGAAATCTGTTTAGACTCAGAAAACCTGGCTGAGGTGCTGAAGAAAAAATACTGGACATTTCTACCAACAAAAACTAGACGTTACATGTTGACATCATCTTTCTTCTGGGAAACCAGACTAGACCATCCTACTCATAGGGCAGATCACATTCAGCACCAAAACTCTACAGAAAGAGAGTGATTTAGACAGAGAGCCTGAGAGATCACATTCAAAATCACAACAGTAAGATTTAGGAACAAGAGCCCCCTTATTTCAGAGGAAAAATACTGCCAGAAACTTCAGTGCTAAGCAATGCTTCAAAGTGAGGTATTTATGAGCTTTCTATACAAGTTCTGATGTTTCATTCAGCACAATCCCAAGACTTGCCATGTGGTTTTGAAAAAAAAATAAAAAATGGGATCATGGAAATTTCTGAGGATGGCTTCTGAGGTTTTGTAGAAATGCTGGTATCAGTCTGTGGTCCAAAAGGTTAAATCAGTGAAGTTGTGTCAAAGATGATTCACAACTTCAGAGAAAACACTCAATGGGCCAAAGTCATGCTTGGTGCAACTCCAGTGCATTTAATGGAGTTACATGAGGGATTGCTTTTTGTTAATCTTGGATCTAACTGTTCAGCTACATTAAATTTTAGCTTAAAAAATAATAAACTGAGAAGGATAACACGAGGGCTTGGAGCCTTGGGGCCCACGGGCCTCATTCCTCACGGACACCATGAGCTCATCTCCAAGGCCGGTTCACAGCTATTAAACAAATTGACTTCCACCTCCTCCCTTGGAAATGGTGCTGCAGTGGGACTCTCCTCTGTTTGCTCCTGTTTTCTCAGGGATGAAGGGCTGGAGGGGCTGGTCCCCACTGTGGGGAGGTGGTCCAAAATAAACCTGGTTCATTTGGGAAGGCAGCAGTTATTGCAGGAAGCGGTGGAATAGGACATGCAGATTTCTGAGTGCTCTGCGGTAGGCTGGGTGCCCATCAGCTGCTTGCACAGCCTTAAATGGGAACAAACCTTTGCCTCTGATGGCAGCAGATGAGAAACTCCAGCTTTTCACCACAGCAAACACTTTGAAAGTGGGCCATGAGAAATAATTCGCTTCTAGCCCTAAGGAAGCCACACTGCACTTTATGCAAAATTAAGCTTTTCCTCCTGCAGCCACACTCCCAGAAATCCACCCAGTGGGATCAATCAGTTCTCAGACGGTTCTCCCCAGCCTGGACGACAAAACAACACCAAGATGCTCTACAACCCTGATCAACACTGGCTACTTGAGGCCAAACACCCCACACCCAACGGGGGCTGGAACCTGCAGAAACCAGCCCAGGAAGTTCTTTTTAACTCTCACCAGGTGGAATTCCCCCCCTGCTCAGAAGTGGGAAGATTTGAAGCTGACATAATTTTTTGGTTCCCCTCTTCAGGCTCCACCTAAGGATAGCAGATGTTCAAATGACGTCCTTCAGTAATAAAAACTGGAACGTTGTACGCTTTTCCCTCTTTTCAATCTAGACACTGAGAGGAGAAGTTTAAACGATTGCTTTTATTTATTTGCTGTAAAAAAGGAGATAATGAGGGGGTTTTGGGCAGCAAACCACGCTGCAGCCCTCCTTGTACACTTCAATCAGCTCGTTGCAGGATAAACCCAAAACAATTGCAGCAGCCCTGGCATTTCAGGGTTTCTTTGGGTTGCTTCCCTCATTGAAGTGCAGCAGGGACTTTTTCATCTTCGGGGTTTCTTTTTCTCACCATTCAGAAGCCCACCCAGGCAGCATGTAATTCATCCACACAGGAAATATTCCATTGTGTGGGCCAGAGTACTTGGAAATGATTCACTTGTACCTGAGTTCAAAGCTTCTGGCATAGATCTATGGTACATTCTAGTCTGCAGTCATTCTTGCCTCAGACTTCTGTGTTCCATGCAAATCAGCTTATGAAAGTTCAGTGGCTTCAAACGATCCTGGATTTAAAAGTTCATCTGGGATTTATGAAAAGGGAACAGAGAATAAATCTTCTAGGGGTGAAACCCTGCAGGAAAGGGCTGCATTTCATGCAACTGCCAGCCCAGAAGAGAGGATTTACTTTCCCCCCAGGCTGTAAAGTGACCTGAAGTCCAGTATCTTAACTCACCCCATAATGATGGGTATGTAAAATTACACTTTCCCAGCAATCCTCTTCCCGGTTTGTTCAGTGCTACAGAGTGTGGCTGCTCAGCACAGGTGGAGGAAAGAAGATAAACACCACCTTCACTGCTGCTCTCCTCTCTTCCTCTCAGTGCATGCAATGATAATGAATGAAATCCACATTATGCTTGACTACAGATAGGAAATTATTTTCCCACTGCGTGGAAACATTGGAGATGACTCTCTGTCTCTCCTCTCACCTGATAGTAATTCTGCATCATGTTAAAAAAAAAAGATCCCTTGGAAGTGAAAGGTTAAAACAGAAAGGTAACAGAAAGGTTAAAAATGGCAAAGAGTAAAAATCTGCATCCCTCAGTGACCCAAAAGTTGAAGTATCACCGTTCTCCAAGAAGCAGCAAAGGCAAGACACTCAAGCCACAATTTCCCTCAGTTTTGGTGTTTTTCTGAATCACTAAACATATCATTAAGTGTTTGGACAGCACCCTCAGGCACAGGGTGGGATTGTTGCGATGTCCTGTGCAGGGCCAGGAGCTGGACGATCCTTGGGGGTCCCTTCCAGCTCAGGATACACTGCAATTCTGTGTACTCAGACGTAACATTTCCAATCCAATATATTAAGGAAAAGTCTACAGTCTTTGGCAAGCTCTGCACCAAAGCTGCTTAGCTCTTACCAATTTCCTGAGCTATCCAGTTTATAGATCAACTTCCAGCAGCCTGAGCTGATGTACCCCCCAGAAGCACTCTAAATACCTCCTTTTATCCATTCTAGGTAATTCTGAGCACTTCTTTAACAACTCCAAAAATGTCAGTAGAAAAGCACAGGCATAACAAGGTGCACACTTTGCAGGACTGAATCATTCCACGGCACGGACCAACCCTTCCCACTGGATCGCTGAAATTCCATGAGTTCACACCAGGTATCACCACCAAGCAGAAGATTAGAAGCAAATGGTGCAGAATTGCAGAGGACAAACATGGAGCATCCTTTATCCCTGTTAGCAGTTTCCAGCATTATTTTGCAAGGCGGTTTGAAAAGAGCTGAGGTCAAGCTGAAATTGGTTACCCAGAGAAGCTGCGGCTGCCCCTGGATCCCTGGAAGTGCCCAAGGCCAGGTTGGACAGGGCTTGGAGCACCCTGAGACAGTGGAAGGTGTCCCTATCTGTGGCAGAGGGTGGCACTGGATAGGGTTTAAGGTCCCTTCCAAGCCAAACCGTTCTGTGATAATTCTGTGATTCTCTGAATGACTCAGACGACTCGAATGCAAAAATCTGGATCAAAGAGCATCGAGAAACAGAGGGCCATGGGATCTGCCATTTCAAAATTACTCATTTTACTGTGGGAAAATAAAAAGCACAAACATCTCTTCCACTGTTTCTTGAAAAAAAACCCCTGTGTATGAGGATCAGTAACCCAGCTAACTCAAGTTTTCAAAACAGCTGACCAACGTTTTCTAGAAACACATTCAGAAACCAAAATTGCTCTGACTAACAAGAAATTCTTCATGGGAAAATACCCTCAATACAGTGAGAACTGTCTGTTACCAGCTGAGGCCATGTAGTTCTGCAAGGAAAACACAGTGGGAAAATCTCTCATATTGACAGCTCCAGGTGCACAAGATGTCAAACACCAGCAAACTTTTCAGTAGTCTGCTTCCTAAATCATTGCTTCTGCATCAGAGTTCTACATCCTGATTTTGGAAGGTAACCTTCTCTTTTGCTTCCCAAGCCTCTTTTATTTTCCCTCACTTGCTGTCACTGTGTAAAAAACGTGCAACTTTTTACCTACTCCTTTTGTGTGGTAGATTTGAACTCGTGCCTTATTTACTCACAGTGATTGTTCAGACACAACCAGGTAGAAAGGAGCAGCAGAAGTCAGAGGAGCGAAGATGAAGAGCTAAGAGACAAACCCCAGCAATATTTCTTTTTCAAAGATTTTTCGAAGAATGAGGCTGGGTCAGAGGGAACTTTAATAAGTCTCTGCCTCATCAAGCAACCTCTGGTATGCTTTTGATAAGTAAATAAAAACTCTGGGATTTTGCCAAACGATCTCTAAAAAGGGAATCCTAATATTGATGGCCACTATTTCCTGTTAAAACGTAAATAAATCAGCAGAAATCCAGACCTAGTATTTAGGTCATAAATCTCACACCGAAAGCTGAAAACACAACCACTCTATGAGGAAAAGGAAAGTCTGAGCAGAAGGGAAGCACTTTCTCAAGGTCACAAAGACAGGAACAGAGAGATGCAGGGTTTCAGCAGGGTCACCATTCCCCAGCCTGAGGATTTGGTGGGGCAGGAAGGAGGCTGCACATCTGCACGACACAGCTGGCAGAGGTAAAGGGGAAAAAAGAACTGGGGATTTCACCTCCAGGAGCTGGCATTGCAAAGTTTCCCCATGGTGGACTCCTTGAATGGTTTGAAGCCATAGAGAAAGGGTCTAAATTACCCAAATCTAAAGAAAGGGTCAGAAACTCTTACTCACAGATGTTGTCCAATACAAGTCTTCCATTGGCATCAGTGTTTGAAGCAAAGGAAAAAATCCATTTGGCTAACCTTGCTGAATGTTATCAGGGGATTATAAACATCCTTCTTTAGAATTTTATGCCCAGCAGCTAGTTGGTAATTACAAATCTAGGCTTTTGTGCTGGTTTTGAAAACTGTAACGTGGACAAATATGACCTCCCAAAATTTTGTGTGGGAAAGAAACATCAAGAGCCCATCACAAAAGCTTTTGCTGTCGGTTATCACACAGACTTAGAATTTTCCTTTGTTCCACAGTAGCTAGTAAAGTAAATATGGATCTCATGTATGCTAACATGAAAGTCTGATAGGAAAGTAAAGTTTTCCTTACGTTTGGAGAAGACCAGTGGACTTTAGTGGAAGGGAGGAAATTCACTGTGTACTAAAAACCAAAATGATGACCACCTTGTACGGACCTCATTTTCCATCCAAAATGTGAAAACTGGCAAGAGTAAACCAAAAAATCAGTTCATTTTGATGTGACCATTTTATTCCTCTAACAAGCTAAATTATTTCATCTATTACAGACTAAAGACATCTAAAATTCCTGTAAAAAATCCACCTCAATATTTCCTTTCTGCATTCAGCTCCTCCTTTGGTTTGTTTCTGATGACAAGCAGACTGATGGGAAGGAGAGAAACAAACACAAATGGTCTTTAAAACAGCCTGTTCTGATTATGGGTGTGCTTGTGACTAAGGCACTTGACTGAAACTCAATTTCTGGTTCAGTTCTTTGGCTCCTGCTTGGAACTGCACAGGTCACAGAATTTATCTCGGTTTCTTGAACTGAAAAACGGGGGCAGTTGTAATTTTATGGTGATTTTTTCAGGACAGCTTCACTTACAGCCGAAGGTATCACACACACACCTGGATGAAAAGCGGTATCCCTGGTCTCATCACCAGGAATGTGACTACGGACAGCAATGTTTATGTTCAGTTTTTAAGGAATTGTTCTCAAATTCCTGCAAGTCTCGTGCTGATTATGGCCATCCCATCTCTTAAGGAAACTGCAGCAAGCTGCTGGTTTTATGGCTTTTAATCAGACAGCAGGCAGCAACAACATATGGCAATAAGCTAAAGAATTGGAATTCTTCTGGCAAATATCTGAAATAACCCTGCACTGAGAAAAGAGACCCATTTGTAACCAGATGGCAAAGAAAAACAGGAGAAAGACATCCTGTAATGAGCATTACCTCAGCAAAACCATCCTTATCTTCAGCACAGAGCCAGCTGTGTTGCATATAACTGCAGGAGATGTCAGGGCTGAGCTCCAGCTCTGGGATTATTGATGTTGGCCTGGGATGGGAAATACACTCCTAGTAAGTGAAAGCTTCTGTGCTCTTCACAGATCTCTTCACTCTTTTGAAAGCTGATAGTTTGTAGTCATTGTCAGCCACTCAGGCCCACTTCATGTGCTGCACTAAACAGATTGAAGAGCTCTCACTGCGCTCTCAGAAACAAACGGAATTTCAGAGCAATTAAAATCCAGGGACAGCAAACAAACAGGCAGGAGACGAATCAAGTCTAAATTAATGCCCCACCAGTGGATGTTACGAATGGGTTGAGAAAACACCACGGTACTTTGCAGGAATTTTATGGGTAAAAGTTCCCATGAGTGTCAGATTCTGCCGCCAAAAGAGGTGTCCTGACACCCCATCATTTAAGCACCGCAGGTCTGAAACTGGCCCAAAATCTCATCATTTCTCTACTAATTCTATGTGTGCCCATACAAATAAATCTGCACAGCTATCTTTCTTTTCCCTCCTCGCGTTAAGCAGCGCTTCGGAGCTGCACGGGCATTTCCATCTGCGAAACCGCGCTGCACGGTTCAGTCCAGCACGCTGCAAGCTCACGGCTGTCCGGAGAGCCAGCGCTCGCAGTGACCGGAATTTCACTTAACACAACAATCCTGGGGTGCCCTGGCCCTCTCCTGCCTCGGAAACACGCGCGCTGAGCTTGGAAAAAACAGCCGTAAATGCGCTGAGAGGAAACCGTAGAGCGCTCTTTGCTCCGCGCCTCGCTCCATGGCAGGCTGGGAAATTCCTGGGAAAATGCTACCACGTGAGGCTCCCGTGAAACCCTGCACTGGGCAGTCCAAGGAAAGGCCACTGAGGACTGGGCTGGCGAGCGAAAATTGCCAGATTTATTGCAAGGACCACTGCAGCTCAGTCCTGAGATTTGACAGCATTAGAAACGCTTGGCGCATTTTAATTCTTGGCATCGAAGGACTTAGGAGTGGCAAGTGACACCTGATACCTGTCACAAAGTCTGTGGGATATCCAGGAATTTTCAATCACTTCACCTGGCCTACAATTTCCACAATTCTCTCAGCAAAATCGTGAGAGACAAGGAACTCTATTTCGAGCCTTCAGTGTAGGCAGGAAGTTCACTAAAATTCACCAACCTCAGCCAGGAATTCACTGTTCATTTCTGGTTTAAACTACCACTTACACAACACTATTTCCTCTTCCTTTTTAAGAAGCACTTCAATATTCTTATTAAGAAATTCAACGGTAGAAATGTTTCAATGCTGAAATCCAGACCTCCTTTCCTAAAGGTAAAAAACTCCTATAGAATAGTGCTGTATAGTGTGCAATCCTGCTTTTCTACACTGAACACCAGATTTAAATATCTGTACCAGCCCCTGAGCACTCCTGAATAATTTACCTTTCAAAAACATGAAATTAAGTAAAG